>NW_011494713.1:2035002-2038068 GCF_000754665.1 Bison bison bison
CTGCTGAGTTTTCCAAATTTGCTGGCATATTGAGTGCAGCACTTTCACAGCATCATCTTCCAGGATTTGAAATAGCTCAACTGGAATTCCATCACCTCCACTAGCTTTGTTCATAGTGATGCTTTCTAAGGCCCACTTGACTTCACATTCCAGGATATCTGGCTCTAGGTGAGTGATCACACCATCGTGATTATCTGGGTCGTGAAGATCTTCTTTGTACAGTTCTTCTGTGTATTCCTACCACCTCTTCTTAATATCTTCTGCTTCTGTTAGGTCCATACCATTTCTGTCCTTTATCGAGCCCATCTTTGCATGAAATGTTCCCTTGGTATCTCTAATTTTCTTGACAAGATCTCTAGTCTTTCCCATTCTGTTTTTTCCTCTATTTCTTTGCATTAATTGCTGAGGAAGGCTTTCTTATTTCTCCTTGCTATTCTTTGGAACTCTGCATTCAGATGCTTATATCTTTCCTTTTCTCCTTTGCTTACAGCTATTTGTAAGGCCTCCTCAGACAGCCATTTTGCTTTTTTGCATTTCTTTTCCATGGGGATGGTCTTGATCCCTGTCTCCTGTACAACGTCACGAACCTCCATCCGTAGTTCATCAGGCACTCTATCTATCACATCTAGTCCCTTAAATCTATTTCTCACTTCCACTGTATAATCATAAGGGATTTGATTTAGGTCATACCTGAATGGTCTAGTGGTTTTCCCTACTTTCTTCAATTTAAGTCTGAATTTGGCAATAAGGAGTTCATGATCTGAGCCACAGTCAGCTCCTGGTCTTGTTTTGTTGACTGTATAGAGCTTCTGTATCTTTGGCTGCAAAGAATATAATCAGTCTGATTTCGGTGTTGACCATCTGGTGATGTCCATGTGTAGAGTCTTCTCTTGTGTTGTTGGAAGAGGGTGATTGCTATGACCAGTGCATTTTCTTGGCAAAACTCTATTAGCCTTTGCCCTGCTTCATTCTGTATTCCAAGGCCAAATTTGCCTTGTTACTCCAGGTGTTTCTTGACTTCCTACTTTTGCATTCCAGTCCCCTATAATGAAAAGGACATTTGTTTGGGGTGTTAGTTCTAAAAGGTCTTGTAGGCCTTCATAGAACCGTTCAACTTCAGCTTCTTCAGCGTTACTGGTTGGGGCATAGACTTGGATTATTGTGATATTGAATGGTTTGCCTTGGAAACGAACAGAGATCATCCTGTCATTTTTGAGACTGCATCCAAGTACTGCATTTCGGACTCTTTTGTTGACCATGATGGCTACTCCATTTCTTCTAAGGAATTCCAACATTCAGATATTTTAAATGAAAACAATTGACTATCAAATGTGGCAGCTGGAACTCTAGATATCACTTGTAGGAGTACAAGTGTGTTACATCGTATGGTGAAACCACTTTAGAAAACTGTTTGGCAATCTACTAAAATTAGACACAGACCCAGTAAGTCGGCAATTCCATTTCAAGGTATATATTCCCACCAAAAATGCAAGTATACATTCACCAAAAGAAACACACTAAAGTGCTCACAGCAGCACTATTTTTAACAGGCAAAACTAGAAACTACCAAAATATCCAACAGCAGATGTATATATAATGATGGTATATTTATATGATAGAATACATAGCAGAAGTATGAATGAAGCACTACCATAGGCCACAACATAGTCTCTCAAAAAATGTTAAGTGAAAGAAGCCAGGATATTTATTCATTGTGGTCTCAAATGTCAGCTCCATTTCATTGCTATAAAAACAGGTCTGTAATAGGTGGTTAATATCCAGTAAAGCGCTGGCAGCTGCAATGGCACATAGAGCGCAGCCGAGAGGAGCTACCTCCTTCCAAGGTCAGGGGTGGCAGCCAGGAGGAGCTGCCCTACGCCTGATTTCAGGGGCAGCGGCCGGGAGGAGCAACCCCACGTCCAAGGAGTGGTGGCTGCATGGGTGCTGGAGGGCCTAGAGGAGCTATTACACGTTTGAGGTCGGGAGGGGCGGCGGTGAGGAGATAACCCTTGTCCAAGGTAAGGAGCAGCAGCTGAGCTTTGCAGGAGCAGCCATGAAGAGACACCCCATGTCCAAGGTAAGAGAAACCCAAGTAAGACGGTAGGTGTTGCAAGAGGGCATCAGAAGGCAGACACACAAAACCATAATCACAGAAAACTAGTCAATCTAATCACACTAGGACCACAGCCTTGTCTAACTCAATGAAAATAAGCCATGCCCTGTGGGGCCACCCAAGACGGGAAGGCATGGTGGAGAGGTCTGACGGAATGTGGTCCACTGGAGAAGGGAATGGCAAACCACTTCAGTATTCTTGCCTTGAGAACCCCATGAACAGTATGAAAGGGCAAAATGATAGGATACTGAAAGAGGAACTCCCCAGGTCAGTAGGTGCCCAATATGCTACTGGAGATTAGTGGAGAAATAACTCCAGAAAGAATGAAGGGATGGAGCCAAATCAAAAACATACCCAGTTGTGGATGTGACTGGTGATAGAAACAAGGTCCGATGCTGTAAAGAACAATATTGCATAGGAACCTGGAATGTCAAGTCCATGAATCAAGGCAAATTGGAAGTGGGCAAACAGGAGATGGCAAGAGTGAACGTCGACATTCTAGGAATCAGCGAACTGAAATGGACTGGAATGGGTGAACTTAAATCAGATGACCATTATATCTACTACTGTGGGCACGAATCCCTTAGAAGAAATGGAGTAGCCATCATGGTCAACAAAAGAGTCCGAAATGCAGTACTTGGATGCAGTCTCAAAAATGACAGGATGATCTCTGTTCATTTCCAAGGCAAATCATTCAATATCACAGTAATCCAAGTCTATGCCCCAACCAGTAACGCTGAAGAAGCTGAAGTTGAACGGTTCTATGAAGACCTACAAGACCTTTTAGAACTAACACCCAAAACAGATGTCCTTTTCATTATAGGGGACTGGAATGCAAAAGTAGGAAGTCAAGAAACACCTGGAGTAACAAGGCAAATTTGGCCTTGGAATACAGAATGAAGCAGGGCAAAGGCTAATAGAGTTTTGCCAAGAAAATGCACTGGTCATAGCCT
>NW_011494713.1:2039260-2040326 GCF_000754665.1 Bison bison bison
ACACGCTAGTAAAGTAATGCTCAAAATTCTCCAAGCCAGGCTTCACAATATGTGAACTGTGAACTTCCAGATGTTCAAGCTAGTTTTAGAAAAGGCAGAGGAACCAGAGATCAAATTGCCAACATCCACTGGATCATCAAAAAAGCAAGAGAGTTCCAGAAAAACATCTATTTCTGCTTTATTGACTATACCAAAGCCTTTGACTGTGTGGATCACAATAAACTGTGGAAAATTCTGAAAGAGATAGGAATACCAGAGCACCTGACCTGCCTCTTGAGAAACCTACGCATGTCAGGAAGCAACAATTAGAACTGGACATGGAACAACAGACTGGTTCCAAATAGGAAAAGGAGTATGTCAAGGCTGTATACTGTCACCCTGCTTATTTAACTTATATGCAGAATACATCATTAGAAACGCGGGGCTGGAAGAAGCACAAGCTGGAATCAAGATTGCCAGGAGAAATCTCAATAACCTCAGATATGCAGATGACACCACCCTTATGGCAGAGAGTGAAGAGCAACTAAAGAGCCTCTCGATGAAAGTGAAAGAGGAGAGTGAAAAAGTTGGCTTAAAATTCAACATTCAGAAAACGAAGATCATGGCACCTGGTCCCATCATTTCATGGGAAATAAGTGGGGAAACAGTGGAAATAGTGTCAGACTTTATTTTTTGGGGCTCCAAAATCACTGCAGATGGTGACTGCAGCCATGAAATTAAAACACGCTTACTCCTTGGCAGGAAAGTAATGACCAACCTAGATAGCATATTGAAAAGCAGAGACATTACTTTGCCAACAAAGGTCTGCCTAGTCAAGGCTATGGTTTTTCCAGTGGTCATGTATGGATGTAAGAGTCGGACTGTGAAGAAAGCTGAGTGCCGAAGAATTTATGTTTTGATCTGGGTGTGGGAGAAGACTCTTGAGAGTCCCTTGGACTGCAAGGAGATCCAACCAGTCCATTCTGAAGGTGATCAGCTCTAGGATTTCTTTGGAAGGAATGATGCTAAAGCTGAAACTCCAGTACTTTGGCCACCTCTTGCAAAGAGTTCACTCATTGGAAAAGAC
>NW_011494713.1:2040426-2054123 GCF_000754665.1 Bison bison bison
ATGTGAGTCTGAGTGAACTCCGGGAGTTGGTGATGGACAGGGAGGCCTGGCGTGCTGCGATTCGTGGGGTCGCAAAATGTCAGACATGACTGAGCAACTGAACTATACTGAACTTAATGCAGTAAAGATCATAGACATCATATTAGATCACTAATAATCTCAAAACAGTAGTTGGGGAAAGCAACTAATATAAATAATAGATATGTTATTCTCAAAGTTCTCTAGACCTTGTATGAGTCATCTCCAGAATTCTCTCAGTAACTCTTCGCCATAGGTATTGTTACTCATTACTTTTCATAAAAGGAGGAACTAAGACCCAGTGAACTTGAGCAATTTGCCCAAGGTTACAAAGCTCTTAAAGAGCCAAACCTTGATTCAAATCCGGAATTGCTTGCTCCAAAATCCCAGAGTGGTTCTATCACATCCCCATGGACCTAGGCTATTAGCGTCTTTGATTTTTACCAGTAAAACAATTTCATAAAACTTGCATCCTTATAAATATCTCATATAAACAAAGTAGCCTGAGGTGATTTCCCAGGAATATTACTGCATTATGGTTTATTGCCATTTACAACCCAGAAAATGTCCCAAAGCCTTTACTCTTAATAAGGAAAAAATGGAGGAACAGTTTCCTTGATCCCCAAATAACATTTGACTGCCCAGGACATAGCCAGAGTATAGCTAAACCACCCCCACCACAGGCCCCCAGAAGTCTTTCTGCAAAAGGGTAGGGAGGGGGCCACCAAGGTCAAGTTTTAAAGCTTTTCTTATTGTAGCTGTTTTATTATTCATATACTTTTAATAGCATCTCAGTGATTGTTTTATAGGCCTACGGTAGCTTAAATTCATGCTAAAGGCATTACAAGTTTCTCCCTTTTAAATTTTTAACCAGAATAAAAGTTGACAAAAATCACATATGCTCCTGAAACAGTCAAATCTCATTTTCTAACAGAAATCTGGACAGTTTTACATGGCAGGTTACAGATTTGAGGGGGTCCCATTGGGATTTGGTGTCCATTACAACTACAAAAACTGAAAGTCTTGATGACCATCTATAGCCAAGCATGTGATGTTTTCTGACTTAAAAGTCATTTTCAGAAAGGATTATCACAAGCAGATGAAGAAAGAAAACATTCTATTTTTCTTCTTTTCATTAAACAACAAACCAAACATTTCCACAACTGGGAAGGGGAGACACTGGACAGGAGGACACGAGACATTTCGAAATTACGCAACCACTAAAAAGACAACTTAAACTATCCAAGTTGATAATGCTTAGTTTAGAAGAGGTTAATGGTTGCCTTTTATTGAAGGGGAATGAGTTTTGTTAAATATATTGATAGCATAAACATTAATAATTGAAGCACAAATCTTTCCCACTGCCCCAGTAGACCTACTCTATTGAATGTATGATGATGAATTTAAAGTTTTAGCTTTTATATATAGGAGCCAACAGCAGAATCTCTCCCAAATCTAGATGTCTGGGTCACTGAAAAGTTTTCCTGGCAGGATAATTCCCAGCTATAACAGTAACCTTATGAGAAAATTAGAGTTGAGGGGATAGATTGAGGGAATGTCTGATAAATACTTTTGTGTTTGCTAACATACAATGATAAATTCAGCACACTGCAGTCAATAATGACATGATCAAACACCTTAAATGAGTAATAATGGCCTATACACAGCTAGCCTTTAGTGCCTATCTCTTGATTCCATTAAGATATTCATTAAGATCTCCTTTCCTCGGGTTTTAATGGGGTGCTAGTGAATCCATTTTATCTTTACAGATAAACTACAAGCTAAGAGATGGCTTTTTCTATCTTTAGCTTTCCAGCAAAACATCTTTCAACCAACCATTCAGATTTCACAACTCAGAGCTATGGGGGCACCCCATCCCTCACCCCACCCAGATGCTTTGGTCCCCTAGATGCAGAGACTCATTTTCAGGATTATAATCACTGAACTGACTTGTGCACTCAGAATTACATCCCCGGTGTCAGGACATGAATTCCCTCCTCCTGCCACCTTGCCACACCAGAATCATTCACCTTGCGATCTAGCTCTCCTCTCCCTCAGCTTCCTTCTTCCTCACCACAAACACTCCAGCTTTACCTCCTGCGATAGTTAATTTTATGTATCAATTTGGCTAGGCTATGACACCTAGTTATTTTTTTAAATGCCATTCTAGGTGTTGCTGTGAAGGTTATTTTGTAGATGTGACTAACATCTATAAGCAGTTGGGCTTTCCAGGTGGCTCAGTAGTAAAGAATCCACCTGTCAGTGCAGGAAACATGAGTTCAATCCCTGATCCTGGAAGATCCCACATGCTGTAGGGCAACTAAGTCCATGGGTCTCAACTACTGAGCC
Source organism: Bison bison bison (assembly GCF_000754665.1). NCBI lineage: Eukaryota > Metazoa > Chordata > Mammalia > Artiodactyla > Bovidae > Bison > Bison bison. The sequence goes on from NW_011494713.1 coordinate 2,042,794, forward strand.
TGTTCTCTAGAGCCTGGAAGCCACAAATGTTGAGCCCATGTTCCACAACTACTGCAGCCTGAGCGCCCTAGAGCCTGTGCTCTGCAGCAAGAGAAGCCACCACAGTGAGAAGCCAGCAGTGCAACTAGAGAGCAGCCCCTACTCTCTTCAACTAGAGAAAAGCCTGTGCATAATAAAGACACAGCACAGCCAAAAATAAATAAAAATAAAATATTTTTTTAAATAAATAAAATCTATAATCAGTTGACCTAAGTGAAAAAAGATCACTCACAAAATATGGGTGGGCCTCATCCAATCAGGCTTCCCAGGAGGTGCTAGAGGTAAACAATCTGCCTACCAACGCAGGATGTGGGTTTGATTCCTGGGTTGAGAAGATGTCCTGTAGAAGGAAATGGCAACCCACTGCAGTATTCTTGCCTGGAGAATCCCATGGACTAAGGCAGGGCTACAGTCCATAGAGTGGCAAAGAGCTGGACATGACTGAGGCAACTTAGCATGCACATTCATCCAATCAATTGAAGGCCTTGAGAGTGAAAACTAAGGTTTCTCAGAGAAGACATTCCAATAGCTGGAATTTGGAATGTCTGATTTTCCAGGCTGCCAGCATGGACTGCAGATTTCAGATTTTGAATTTATCAGTCCCCACCCAACAACTGTGTGAGCAAACTTGAGAAGGCTCAGAGAGAGGAGAAAGAGACAAAAACAGAGACAGATAAAGAGAGAATGGGTTCTATGTCTCTAATACAAAAAAAACTCCTAATACACATGCCTTCAAACCTTGTCTATTCCTACTACTGCTAATTATCTCAAAACAAAAGACTCACGAGTCACTCATCTTAGAAGTAGAATCTCATAGTCTGTCAGGAGCTGAGTTAGGCATTACAGACAAAATGGAGGCACGGCCCCAGACCCCTCTCCTCATTCCGCAGGCACGGCCCGGGATGAAGGACTTAGGCCTTGTAATTCTGACTTGTCTTTTCCTCTCCTCAGCTGAGTTGACTGAAAAGGAATATTAAGGTGCTTATTGTTCTTGAGAGGAGCATGAGAAGGCTTTGTGCAGCTGTGCTCAGAAAATAATTCATAAAGTTAATCATTGACATTTGTTCAAGGACTTTTACAAAAGAGTGTTCCAGGATGAGCACATAGGCTGTAGCTTGAGGCCATGGGAGGGATTGCTATCTGAAGCCTATTTGTGAGGAGAATGTTTATGGCAAAGGAGTTTACTGAATTTAGGGCTTAGAAATTAAAACAGTTAGAAGTTAAAGATTTAAGGAATGTTGTAAAGCTAGCATATTTTACTATAGCTTATAGAAGTTACGAATTTTTAGAGATACTATAGCTAGAAGCCTTTTTAAGAGATAGTGAGCTCAGGATGTTAGGGGCAAACAGGATTTAAGAAGATAAGTAGTAAACTGAGGAATGTAGCATGAGTTACAATGTAATCACAAGTTAACTATAGGACACATTAGAGGAGATAGATAATAGATGATAAGGCTGATTCCAAGAGAATCACTGAAGCAGGAACTCTGTTTGAAGAGCAACAATGATTTATGGAGATAATAAATCTGGGAGAGGGGGAACTGAAAATGTCAAACCTCTGGCCTAATGTTTTTGTAAAAGTATAAAAGAGAATCTTCAACTTGAAATAAACAGTCAGTCCAAAAGAAAATTGAAAGGCTGCCTCATCGCTGACACTGTCCATCTCTTCAGGTTGAGTCCCTGGCTGCTGGAGCTGGACTCCAGCAATAGTCATTCCACAGTAAAATTTTACACACTAATATTTCATAGAAAGGGAACTTTAAGTTGTGTGAAGATGGCTATAATCCTCAAGTCAGGTTCTGAAAGATTCTTGACTTGACCAAACTTTAGTCAGGCTCCTGAACTTTCTGCTGGGCCCATCTGTGCACCCCACTGTAAAAATCTAGTTTTCAGCAAGAACCCTGCTAAACAGTTTACCCAGAACCCCCCACCCTGAAAATCTGATTCCCCTCCATATCTGATCAGGTCCTCTCCCTCCACCATCCTCCAGGCTATGTCTGCTCAGTGTGGCCTATCTTCAGCAAAGACCACTGTCAGGTCAGTTTAGCTAGAATCTCCTTTACCTCTGATGTTTCCTCTTAGTAATTTTCCATGCACTGACCCCCACCCACTCCTTAGCTATAAATTCCCACTTGCCCAGACAGTATTCAGAGTTCAGCCCAATCTCTCCCTCCCACTGTGGAATCCCACTACAGTGGTCCCTGTACCTATTGTGGTGATCCTAAACAGTCTGCTTTAACATCTTTAACAAGCATCATCAACCAATTTTTCCTTCAGTACTTCTAGTTAAAACAAATTGCCCTATAACTTGATTGTAAGCCAACACAAAGAAGACTTAGTGTTACTCATTTTAGAAAGGACGGCATTTCAGCAAGAAACCTGTTTTCTCTCTCCAAAACTGAGCACATCTGGGGAATTCAAACCAGCTCCTTCAACCCAAAGAACAGGGAAAAAACAGGCGAGCTCCAGGACAACCTGGGACAAGCCTGACTGCACCAGCACTGAGCTGGCGCTTCTTCAACTTCAATTCCATGCTCTTACATTTGCAGCAGAACTGCTCAGGGCTCCTAAGAACCTTCTGCTAGATGTCAGTCTAGGACAAGATCAGATATGTGGGGCTACCTCCCATGAGAATGATCAGCTGCCAAGCATATCTCCAATTTGCTCTCAGAAATCTACAAAACATGTGGCTGAATTTTCTCCCCTTTGCAGGGGGGAAAAAAAAATAAGATTTCTGAAATCTAAAACCCTACTCAGAAGTTAACATATTTCCTGTAGGGAAAAAAGAAAATAACCCAGAAGTCTCATGTTGCTTAAGATTCAAGCATTGATCAAAGTTATTTTTCTATTTCTAAGAAAGTCTTTTTTTAAAGAATTTTCAAAATTCTTAGGGGTGCTAATTAGAAGAGAAAAGACAACATAAAACTAGGCTTATTTCCACCAGAAGAATGTCTGCAAATAATCATTACTCATACATCATTTGGATGGGTGGCTATTGATTTGAGAACTCACCAGGAAGAAATATTATAATGAGACCACTCCACCTATAACATAACTTTTCAGGACTTATGATCAGAAATTATCATTAGTGTCCCTCATACAAAGAATCACTGGTCAGCCCAGTTAACTCAGGATCCTTTGTAGATCTGGCCAAACTGAATCCTGGTATCACTGATCAATGAATAAAGAAGGAAGATTTTTTTTTTAAGTTCCTCAGATCAATGGTGAGAACAAAATATCACAGAGAAACAGGGCAGAGGTCAAGGTCCTGTAACCTCTCAGTCTCCTAAAGAAAAGACCATCTATACCAGTTACCAGCTGCCCCTTAACTCAGACTCATAAGCACCCGAGGTTCCAACACCATTCCACTTGAGGTCACTGGCCTCTGCAGACTGCAGGCCTGAACAAGTGGGGTTTCTTGCCCACTGCTGATGCCACCCCTAGGGGGTGGGAGGGGAGACACTTCCTCCACATCTTGTGACTGTTGTGGATACTACAGGGAAAGGAAGCACAGGATGCCAACAGACACTGTCCTGCAGAGCCCTGGTATCCAACCTTTTGGCACCAGGGACCGGCTTCATGGGAGACAATTTTTCCACTGTCTAGGGGCAAGAGGAGGTGGCAGATGGTTTCTGGATGACTCTCTTAAGGAGGGCACAACCTAGATCCCTCGCATGCACAGTTCACAGTAGGGTTCACACTCCTATGAGAATCTAATGCCGCCACTAATCTGACAGGAGGCAGAGCTCAGGCAGTAATGCAAGCAATGGGGAGTGGCTGGAAATACAGATGAAGCATTGCTGGCTTGTCCACCACTCACCTCCTCTGTGTGGCCTGGTTCCTTACAGGCCACAGACCAGTACCTGGGCAGAGTGCTAAATCTGGAACCCCTGGGCAGAGTGCTAAATCCCAGATCTTGTGCTCCATTGACCTTCTCATTCATCACCAACTGGAAAAATCTCAGTTAGAAACAGCTGAAGAATCAAACGTTCTTGCATGAGGCTGAAGAAACCACCAAGCAGGGATAAATGCAATCTCATGTTTGCAAAGCCCTGGGGTTTTGGCAATGCATGTAGAATGATTTATTTGAATAATTACTATGAGTGAAATATTATACTTCATTATATAAACATGAAGGAGTCAAGATCTCCAACCTCAGGGGGCTTATATCTGATGGGGAAGACTGGCAAGTTCCAAGCTAAAAGGTGGTGGGTGACAGAAGTTTAATTGAGGAAGACAATCCTACAGAAGCCCACAGGCAGAAACAATTAATTTCAACTAGGAAAATTGAAATAGGCTGCCAAATAAATGAGTAGGACTCTGGGTAGTTTCCCCTAGAAGCTCAAAAGGAAATTTAGGGGATACTTGGGATTAAGGGAAGAAAACAATGGATAGAAGTGACACAGAAGGGAGAATGACCCCAGCAACATAGCAGCAGGCAGAGACCCCTGGGGAAAGAAAAGACTTATTCTGGGTTCATAGACTGAGCTTCTTCCCCAGTTATTTTTCTTACGCCTCCAGGAGAAGTCTATAACACACAACAGTCTTTTATTGAGCTCTTAGGGACAAAAAGAAAGAGACTGGGTGGAGGCTTCAGATCAGCGAGACAAACGAGCCCTTTTTTCTCCAGGATATGTAAATCTTGGAAACTGTATTTGGAGGATTGTACCTGAATATGAAAGAAACAGAGACCAGAGGACTTGGCAACATTTGGATTTGACATATAAAAACGGTAAAGTAATAAATTTTAAAATGACAGTGGAAGTGCAAAGGAAGGAAATGACTTTCACATTCTATAACCCTGAGCTAGTCAAATACCCCAGTATTCATGCTTTCTCTCACTGTCCGGTTGTTAACTCATGCTGGTCCCTCTGAAAGAATAAAATACCTTCTTAAGGTGCACCAAATGCTACCTCCTTCTGGAAACCTCTGTGCCTCTTCCAGGCAAACTTAAGAATTCCCCTCAGGCTCTCATGCACTTACCTCAATTAATCCCATTCTCCACTGTCTAAAAAATGCTTAGTCACTGGATGGTCCCCTTATTAAACAAAAAATTAGACTCAAAAATAGGAACTGTGTATCTTTATCTGTGTGACCTCAATGTGCAAAACATCAGCTCACTCATGAAAAAAGAAAAATATTAGTCATTCAGTCCTGTCTGATTCTTTGTGACCCCAGGGACTGTAGCCCCCTCCCCCACCAGGCTCCTCTATCCATGGAATTCTCTAGGCAAGAATACTGGAGTAGGTGGCCATTCCCTTCTCCAGGGGACCTTCCTGGTCCAGGGATCAAGCCCAGATCTTCTGCACTGCAGGCAGATTCTTTAATGTCTGAGACACCAGGGAAGCCCCAGCTTACCCATAGTCTGTGCTTAATCAAATTTTCTGAAAATAAAGAGAAGAAAGAGGAAGATTTCAACTGGACTGTGAAGGACAGTTATGAGGCAATTAAAGTGCAGAACAGAATCAAAGACATTCTAAGAGGGAGTACAGGAAGGAGGAATATAAAAGAAATGGCTTGCTTAAAACATGGTAGTCTGACTAAATGCATTTACCCTCTGCTCTCTTCTGAAGTGCCACAGAAATGCAAAAAATTTAAGGAATTCAAGGAATTTTTTTTCACTATGAAGTCACAGGACCAATATTTTTGCAAAATAGGAAGTAGATGAGAAGTTACTGTGGCTGAAAATGATGAAGACCAAATGTTTAGAGAGGGAGACTCCAAAAAGCAGCAGAAATATATGCCTGGGAAAGCCTGGCTATAGATCCAATGGATCATGGGTCTGAAAACAGGGAAATGAGTTAAACCTGAATAAGAAGCTTCCAGAGCCTCCGATTCAATTCAATCAGGGTAACACCATGCACACTAGCAGTTCACCAGGGGATTGTTCTGAGGAGATTTTGAACTAGACCCTCCAAACACTCAATGGACATGCTATAGCCTTCTTTGATATTGTTGTTCTTATTGTTTAGTCACTCAGTAATGTCCAACTCTTTTACAAGCCCATGGACTGTAGCCTGCCAGGCTCCTCTGTCCATGGGATTTTCCAGGCAAGAATATTGGAGTGGGTTGCCATTTCCTTCTCAGGGGATCTTCCTGAACCAGGGATCGAACCCACACCTCCTGCATTGGCAGGCAGATTCTTTACCACTAATATTAAATATATGTGTACCATATACTTTCAGCTCCCTTACACCAGGCCCGTCAACAACTCTGACTCCAGAACTTTAGATCCCACAAGTGGAAAAGTCTAGTTTGGGGCCTGATTACCAGTATTGGTAGGTCAACTCTGCACACAAAACTTTTAATAAACTTTCTAGTGATTCATTGTTAAATAAAAAAAAATATTTAAGCCATTACTCTCACTTTATTTCCCCTTTAAATGCAATCTAATTTATTTAAATGCAATCTAATTTATTTATGCCCTGCAGATGCCCAGTGTTAGTTTTAAAACATAAAGACTGTAGCCAAACAGAGAAGATGTCTAAGGAAACCAGAGAAGCCAAATTCAAATTGATTTATTGTGGGTCAAACACCCCCAGAGAGAAGCACAGAACTGGAGATTCAATTAGAGTAGGAGAAAATCAGGTTTGCAATAGAGGTTATTATCATTAAAAATCAGAGTTTGCTTTCTAAAGAAGCTCAGTAACCCCTACAGAGACTGAAAGGGGATTTCTGGGTAAAGATTTGAGGCTGGATCAAAGATCTGTCCTCCTCTAGATCTTAAGAAAATTAAATAGACAAATTTAACAACTTTTTAAATTTAAAAAAATTATCCAAATTCTAATCAAGAAAAGGTGACATAACTTGTTGCCCCAAATTGCAAAAGTGGTGGCAAATAAAAGAAATGGGAGATTCTCAAAAGACTTGGTGGGAGGGGGAGGTCTCTCAGATAGACTGGAAAAAGATTCCTTTGCCAAGTGATGTCACTGACCACCCACTGGGGCTAGATTTTTGCCTTAAGGTATATTAGCAGTCATGACACAAACAGAGGCTTTAAATGCACTTGTATGACTCAACTTAGCTTTTTAATCTGTGACCCTACCACACAGTAGCTGTTTTCCATCTTGGTCCCCAAAGTGGAGATATGAAACATCTCTGAAGCAGACAGGAAGCCTGGAGTCCAGTCAAGTGCAACCAAACCCAGCTTAGCTCAGACAAGCCAGAGCTTATTTAGAGACTCCTGAGCATGAAAGCAAATATTTGTTTTGTAAGGCATTGAGATTTTGAAGTTGTTTATTGCACAAGAAAGAGCTATTATAGGCTCCTAACTCAATCCCTCTGTATTAGAAACAATCCTAAGGGATGAAGATGAGTAGACAAAATTCTCTTGTGTGTACTCATACCCACTAATTTATAGAGAAGCATACTGAGTAGATGTTCAGGCAGCCCAGGAAAATGCAGGCAAGAAATCCTCTGGAGCAGAAGATTTCCCCTGCCACTAAAGAGGTCAGGATCTCAGAAGAGGCAAGAAAACCACCAAGGCTTAATCAGGGGGAACTCCAAAGCCTGAGGCTTCCAGGCTCCTGGGGAATAAAACAGACCTAGGCAAAGTAGGTCCTGGTATAGAACAAGCTCAGGGCTCCAAGAAAGGATTCATAGCCCCAGCAGAACATTCCTCCACAGCCCAGCCACACACCTGTGGACAGAGAATGCCACATGCCGTATCAGCAAACAAAGGACCTTACAGCCATCGAGTCATCAGCCACTACAGCTGCCCAGTTTGTGGACCCTGAGAGAACTCAAGTTGAAGACAGGCTGCCCACCATCAGCCACTGTAGTCACCCCCAAGAGTGCATCCTGAGGGGATTCAGGATGGGAAATAACAGAATACTGGCTGTAGACAATTAAGGTGCATATGGAAGGAATGATTTCAATGAGTCTAGCCTCCTGCATCTCCCCATACATAGAAAAGCACTAAATTCATTAATGAGATACCTGGTTTTCTTTAACAGTAATCTTTTGATGTTCCAATTATCTGGCTTTTGTTGCAAAAACTCCTACATATCTTGCCTCCTCTCCTATCCCTTCAGAGCAGTCCCTCAGAGCTGAAAGGCTGCCTACCCCTGCCCCTCTCCTTGGGCTTAAGTCCTCAGAAAGTCCATTAATAAAATAATTCTCAGGACTTCCCTGGTGGTCCAGTGGTTAAGAATCCACCTGCCGATGCAGAGGACAAGAGTTCAGTCCCTGTCAGGGAACAAAGATCCCACATGCAGCAGGGGAACCAAGCCCTAGCACCACAACTAGAGAGCCTGTGTGCCACAAGTAAGGCCCAATGCGGTCACACAAACAAATGTTTTAAATAATAGTAATTCTCAATTTACAGGTTGTGCATTTTTTTCCCAGTTGACACACCTTCAACTTCATGTCCTAGTTATGTCAAAGTAACAAGAGTACGTGGAAAACAATATTCAATCTTCAGACTGCAAGTCAGAAAGACAAATCGGTCTTAGATAAAGAAGAAATTTTGGGAGAATTCATGTATAGTACATTATATTGTCTAGAAAGTGGGCAGAGTTGTGCAAGCTGGATCAAGATCAAAAGAAATGGTATGGCAGTCAAGCAAATACTGAAACATAAGAAATAAAAAGAAAGAGAGAGGGACAGAGCAAAGGAGGAAGTAAGAAAGGGAGAAGAGAGGCAGATAAAGGGTATAATCAGAAAAAAAAGGGAAAAAAAATATAATCTAAGAAAGACAAGACAAATTCCCTGTGTGTGCTTCTTGCTACAAAAGAATTTAAGAAAAGCATGAATTAAGTAAAACAATAATTCAAAGTGAAAATGAAGTAATGGAGAGAAATGAAAGGGAGATTATGGAACTAAAGAAACAAACTAGGGATCAAAAATACATCATTATAGAAATAATAAGCAGAAATAGTGACTGACACAGAATTATTGGCATAGCCTAACAAATTACTGATAAAGAATAGAGGCTTGGATTGATCACAGTGCAGAGGAGAGACAGTTTTCCTCAACCCTCTTAGGTCCCTGGCTGGGTCTGAAAGTTAAACTGACAAAGAAATATTAACAAGGGAAAAGCATACAAATTTTATTGAGTTTTTACATATACACAAAAAAATTCAAAAGAGACCAGACACATGAACAAAAGGAAAAGATTTTATACCTTCTTGACCAAGAAACAATTAATTTGCGAAGAATTGACAAGACAAGGGGTTTTAGCTAAAGGTAGTTCAACTAGGGCTAGCTAGTACTTTTCTTTCTTAACTAGAAAGATGAAGGTTAGTTTGCATGCATGCATACCCAGTCGCTTCAGTCATGTCCAACTCTTTGCAACCCTATGGACTATAGCCCACCAGGCTCCTCTGTCCATAGGATTCTCCAGGCAAGAATACTGGAGTGGGTTCCCACACCCTCCCCCAGGGGATCTTCCTGACCCAGGGATTGAACCCATGTCCTTATGTCTCCGGCATTGGCAGCTGAGCTCTTCACCACTAGCAGCAGGCAAAGCTTCATCTGTATTTACAGTTGCTCCCCATCACTCACATTACTGCCTGAGCTCCCCTGTCAGATCAGCAGCAGCATAGTAAATGTAATTCCCCTTAAATCATCCCCAAACCACTTTCCCCACTCCCGTCTATGGAAAAATAGTCTTTCGCAAAACCAATCCCTGGTGCCAAAAAATTGGGGACCACTGTTCTAAGGGATTAAACAAAGCTGTGCTCAGGCTTCCAAAAAACAACATCCAATGCCAGAAGCCCAGGAGCAATGCCTATAATAATATTCTTAGACCAGGAGAGATAACCCCAAATGTGACAGACACAGTCAAATAATCCTCCAGCATGAAAACAGAGATAAGCATTTTCCATTGGGAAATAACAAAAGAAATGCAGCACACAAACAGCATTTTGGGGAGAAGGTGGGATTCCTGACCACAAAATACAATCAGTCAAAAGAATGAAGAAAAGCTGTGACCTTAAAACTATACAACACTTGATAGAAAAAGTAACTCATGAATTTTCCAGCTAGACAATTTGCCCTTTGAGTATGATGCTAAAGGGTGAATTGGGGAATAAAATTCCTATAAGTTCTTCTTAAAAGTATTACTAGGAAATAAATCTAACTCAATAAAAGAAGAATCAAAAAAATTTTTAAAAGACACAGACATGGAGAAGTCTTGATTAAAAAAAAAAACTAGTGGTAAGCATTAGCCCATCTATTTAAACATTGAAGACTAAGGATGAAGGCAACAGTGGTTAGAGAATAGGATGTAAAGCATCAGCTTTGACAACTTAAAAATAATCAAATGAGTAATGAGAACTCAGAGGGACAGAAGAACTAGAAGAATGCACATTTCCTTGTTCATCACAGTAGGAAGTCCACTGCTCCATCCAAAATTGAAAAACTGGAATTTTAAAAAGCAAAAGGATCCCCCAACCTTTTCATCAACTTTTCCCTCTTAATTTCAAAGGCACTATTTTAGAAACTATTATCACACGTGGTAAAGAAATGTGTGTCTAAGGTTCAGCAGTCTCCACAGTTTCCCTTCATTTCTTCTGTTAAATTCAAGTAAAATTGAACAGAATATGTTTTAAATATAGATTTCATTTTTATGAAAGTGCTTTCATTTATATAAAATGAGTTCTCTCCTTTTTCCTCTATGAATGTATTCATAAAGGCACATATGAGAAGAAAAAAAAAGAAGACTTGGGAAGTGATGTGTACCTATGATGTGTATCTAATACAAATAAGGGCTATTCTAGATTACGGATTAACAAACTACAGTTTACAAGCCCAAATCTGGTCCTAAATAAAGTTTTATTGAAACACAGGAATACCTCTTCATTTACATGTTGCCCTCCTGCTACAAGGACAGAATTTAGTTGTGATAACAGAGATCACTGGGCCTCCTAAGGTGGAAATATTTACTGTCTAGACATTTGCCAAAAGTTTGGTGGGTCCCACATATCAGATCAGATCAGATCAGTCGCTTAGTCGTGTCCGACTCTTTGTGACCCCATGAATCGCAGCACGCCAGGCCTCCCTGTCCATCACCAACTCCCGGAGTTCACTCACACTCACGTCCACTGAGTCAGTGATGCCATCCAGCCATCTCATCCTCTGTCATCCTCTTCTCCTCCTGCCCCCAATCCCTCCCAGCATCACAGTCTTTTCCAATGAGTCAACTCTTCGCATGAGGTGGCCAAAGTACTGGAGTTTCAGCTTTAGCATCATTCCTTCCAAAGAAATCCCAGGGCTGATCTCCTTCACAATGGACTGGTTGGATCTCCTTGCAGTCCAAGGGACTCTCAAGAGTCTTCCCCAACACCACA
>NW_011494713.1:2054223-2055546 GCF_000754665.1 Bison bison bison
AATCTTCTTCTCCAACACCACAGTTCAAAAGCATCAATTCTTCAGTGCTCAGCCTTCTTCACAGTCCAACTCTCACATCCATACATGACCACAGGAAAAACCATAGCCTTGACTAGACGAACCTTTGTTGGCAAAGTAATGTCTCTGCTTTTGAATATGCTATCTAGGTTGGTCATAACTTTCCTTCCAAGGAGTAAGTGTCTTTTAATTTCATGGCTGCAGTCACCATCTGTAGTGATTTTGGAGCTCAGAAAAATAAAGTCTGACACTGTTTCCACTGTTTCCCCATCTATTTCCCATGAAGTGGTGGGACCGGATGCCATGATCTTCATTTTCTGAATGTTGAGCTTTAAGCCAACTTTTTCACTCTCCACTTCCACTTTTATCAAGAGGCTTTTGAGTTCCTCTTCACTTTCTGCCATAAGGGTGGTATCATCTGCATATCTGAGGTTATTGATATTTCTCCCGGAAATCTTGATTCCAGTTTGTGTTTCTTCCAGTCCAGCGTTTCTCATGATGTACTCTGCATATAAGTTAAATAAACAGGGTGACAATATACAGCCTTGACGAACTCCTTTTCCTATTTGGAACCAGTCTGTTGTTCCATGTCCAGTTCTAACTGTTGCTTCCTGACCTGCATACAAATTTCTCAAGAGGAAGATCAGGTGGTCTGATATAGAGGGTGGTAACTGGGGGAGTGGAGTCTTTGGGTTTTTATTTTTCCTTTCTTTTTTGTTATTTGTTGTATTGCATAGAATTTTTAAAAATTTATTTTTAGTTGGAGGATAATTGTTTTACAATATTGTGTTTGCTTCTGGCATATGACAGTGTGAATCAACCATAAGTGTGTGTATATATATATATATATATACCTCTTCCTATTGACCCTCCCCTCTACCTTTCACCCCATCACAGCCCTCTAGGCTGTCACAGAGTGCTGTGTTGAGCTCCCTGTGTTATACAACAACTTCCTATTAGTAATCTATTTTGCATACGGTAATATAGGTTTCTCAAGAGGCAGGTCAGGTGCTCTGGTATTCCCATCTCTTTCAGAATTTTCCACAGTTTATTGTGATCCACACAGTCAAAGGCTTTGGCATAGTCAATAAAGCAAAAATAGATGTTTTTCTGGAACTTTCTTGCTTTTTCGATGATCCAGCAGATGTTGGCAATTTGATCTCTGGTTCCTCTGCCTTTTCTAAAGCAGTTAGAACTGGACATGCAACAACAGACTGGCTACAAATAGGAAAAGGAGTACGTCAAGGCTGTATGTTGTCACCCTGCTTATTTAACTTGTATGCAGAGTACATCATGAGAAACATA
>NW_011494713.1:2055646-2057916 GCF_000754665.1 Bison bison bison
AGAAGGCTGAGCGCCGAAGAATTGATGCTTTTGAACTGTGGTGTTGGAAAAGACTCTTGAGAGTCCCTTGGACTGCAAGGAGATCCAACCAGTCCATTGTGAAGGAGATCAGCCCTGGGATTTCTTTGGAAGGAATGATGCTAAAGCTGAAACTCCGGTACTTTGGCCACCTCATGCAAAGAGTTGACTCATTGGAAAAGACTGTGATGCTGGGAGGGATTGGGGGCAGGAGGAGAAGGGGACGACAGAGGATGAGATGGCTGGATGGCATCACTGACTCGATGGACATGAGTTTGGGTGAACTCCGGGAGTTGGTGATGGACAGGGAGGCCTGGCGTGCTGTGGTTCATGGGGTCACAAAGAGTCGGACACAACTGAGCAACTGAACTGAACTGAATGTAGGTTTCAATGTCACTTTTTCAGTTAGCCCACCCTCTCCTTCCTCCACTGTGCCCACAAGTCTGTTCTCTATGCCTGCATCTTTATTGCTGCACTGCAAACACGTTCATCAGTACCATTTTCTAGATTCCATATATATGCATTAATATATCATATTTCTTTTTCTGTTTCTGATTTACTTCACTCTGTATAAAAGGCTCTAGGTTCAACCACCACTAAAACTGGCTCAAATATATTCCCTTTTTTTTTTTTTTTTGCTGAGTAATATTCCATTGTATATGTACCACAACTTCATCCATTCCTCTCTTGATGGACATCAAAGTTGCTTCCGTGTCCCAGCTGTAGTAAATAATGCTGCGATGTACTTTTCAATTATGGCCTTCTCAGGGTATATGCTCAGTAGTGGGATTGTTGGGTCATATGGCAGTTTTATTCCTAATTTTTTAAGGAATTTCCATACTGTTCTCCCTAGTGGTTTTATCAATTTACATTCCCACCAAGAGTGTAAAAGGGTTTGCTTTTCTCCATATCCTCTCGAGCATTTATTGTTTGTAGATTGTTTGATGATGGCCATTCTGATCCCAGATCACCATGATGGTGTGATCACTCACCTAGAGCCAGACATCCTGGAGAGCAAAGTCAAGTGGGCCTTAGGAAGCATCACTACGAACAAAGAGGAGGTGATGGAATTCCAGCTGAGCTATTGCAAATCCTAAAAGATGATGCTGTGAAAGTGCTTCACTCGATATGCCAGAAAGTTTGGGAAACTCAGCAGTGTCCACAGGACTGGAAAGGTCAGTTTTCATTCCAATCCCAAAGAAAGGCAATGCCAAAGAATGTTCAAACTACCTCACAAGTGCACTCAGCTCACAGACTAGTAGTGTAATGCCCCAAATTCTCCAAGCAAGGATTCAACAGTGCATGAACCATGAACTTCCAGATGTTCAAGCTGGATTTAGAAAAGCAAAGGAACTAGAGATCAAATTGCCAACATATGTTTGATCATAGAAAAAGCAAGAGAGCTCCAGAAAAACATCTACTTTTGTTTTATTGACTATGCCAAAGCCTTTGACACTGTGGATCACAACAAACTGTGGAAAATTCTTCAAGAGATGGGAATGCTAGACCACCTGAACTACCTCCTGAGAAACCTGTATGCAGGTTAAGAAGCAACAGTTAGAACCAGACATGGAACAACGCACTGGTTCCAAATCGGGAAAGGAGTACATCAAGGCTGTATATTGTCACCCTGCTTATTTAACTTGTATGCAGAGTACATAATGCAAAATGCCAGGTTGGATGAAGCACAACCTGGAATCAAGATTGCCAGGAGAAATGTCAATCAATAACCTCAAATATGCAGATGACACCACACTTATGGCAGAAAATGAAGAGGAACTTAAGAGTTTCTTGATGAAAGTGAAAGAGGAAAGTGAAAAAACTGGCTTAAAACTCAACATTCAAAAAACTAAGGTCATGGCATCCAGTCCCATCACTTCATGGAAAATAGATGGGGAAACTGTGACAGACTTTATTTTGGGGGGTCTCCAAAATCACTGCAGATGGTGACTGCAGTCATGAAATTAAAAGACGCTTGCTCCTTGGAAGAAAATCTATGACCAACCTAGACAGCATATTAAAAATCAGAGACATTACTTTACTGACAAAGGTCCATCTAGTCAAAGCTATGGTTTTTCCAGTAGTCAAGTATGGTGTGAGAGTTGGACCATAAAGAAAGCTGAGAGCCTAAGAATTGATGCTTTTGAACTGTGGTGTTGGAGAAGACTCTTGAGAGTCCCTTGGACTGCAAGGAGATCCAACTGGTCAATCCTAAAGGAAATTAGTCCTGAATATTCATTGAAAGGACTTAT
>NW_011494713.1:2058016-2058320 GCF_000754665.1 Bison bison bison
TAACAGAAGCAGAACATATTAAGAAGAGGTGGCAAGAATACACAGAAGAACTATACAAAAAAGATTTTCATGACCCAGATAACCATGATGGTGTGATCATTCACCTAGAGCCAGGCATCCTGGAATGCAAAGTCAAGTGGGCCTTAGGAAGCATCACTATGAATAAAGCTAGTGAAGGTGATGGAATCCCAGCTGAGCTATTGTAAATCCTAAAAGATGATGCTGTGAAAGTGCTACACTCAGTATGCCAGCAAATTTGGAAAACTCAGCAGTGGCCACAGGACTGGAAAAGGTCAGTTTTCAT
>NW_011494713.1:2058420-2070320 GCF_000754665.1 Bison bison bison
AAGAGCTGACTCCTTTGAAAAGACTCTGATGCTGGGAAAGATTGAAGGCAGAAGGAGAAGGAGACCACAGAGGATGATATGGTTGGATGGCATCACCAACTCAATGGACATGAGTTTGGTTAAACTCCGGGAATTGGTGATAGACAGGGAAGTCTGGTGTGCTGCAGTTCATAGGGTCACAAAGAGTCGGACACAACTGAGAGACTGAACTGAATAATGAGCAATGTTGAGCATCTTTTCATGAGTTTGTTGTTCATCTGTATGTCTTCTTTGGAGAAATGACTGTTGAGGTCTTCTACACACTTTTTGACTGGGTTGTTTCTTTTTTTGGTATTGAGCTGCATGAGCTTCTTGTTTATTTTGGAGATTAATCCTTTGTCAGTTGTTTCATTTCCAACTGTTTTCTCCCATTCTGAGGGTTGTCTTTTCATCTTGTTTATAGTTTCCTTTGCTGTGCAAAATCTTTTAAGTTTAATTAGGCCCCATTTGCTTATTTTTGTTTTTATTTCCATTACTCTAGGAGGTGGGTCAAAGAGGATATGTGTGTGCTAAGTCACTTCAGTTGTGTCCAACTCTTTGTGACCCCATGCACTGTAGCCTACCAGGCTCCTCTGTCCCTGGGATTTTCCAGGCAAGAATAATGGAGTAGATTACCATGACCTCCTCCAAGGAATCTTCCTGACCCAGGGATCAAACCCACACTTTGACATTATGTCTCTGGCATTGGCAGGTGGGTTCTTTACCATTAGCATCACCTGGATAGCCCCCCAAAGAGGATATTGCTATGATTTATGTCAAAGAGTATTTTGCTTATGCTTTTCTCTAAGAGTTTTATAGTTTGGGGCCTTAAATTTAGGTCTTTAATCCATTTTGAGTTTATTTTTGTGTATGGTGTTAGGAAGTATTCTAATTTCATTCTTTTACATACAGCTGTCCAATTTTCCCAGCACCACTTATTGAAGAGGCTGTCTTTTTTCCATTGTATATTCTTGCCTCCTTTGTCAAAAATAAAGTGCTGTAGGTGCATGGTTTATTTCCATGCTTTCAATCTTGTTCTATTGATCTATATTTTTGTTCTTGTGCCAAAACCATACTGTCTTGATTACCGCAGTTTTGTAGCATAATCTTAAGTCAGGAAAGTTGATTCTTCCAGCTCCATTTTTCTTTCTCATGATTGCTTTGGCAATTCAGGGTCTTCTGTGTGTCCATACAAATTGTGGAATTTTTTGTTCTAGCTCTGAAAAAAAAAAAGAAAGAAAGAAAAATGCTAGTGGTAATTTGATAGGGATTGCATTGAATCCGTAAACTCCATTGGGTAATATAATCATTTTCACAATATTAAGTCTCCAATGCAAGTGCATAATATACCTCTCCATCCGTGTCATCTTTGATTTCTTTCATTGGTGTCTTATAGTTTTCTGTATTTAGGTCTTTTGTCTCTTAGGTAGGTTTATTCTTAGGTATTTTATTCTTTTTGTTGTAATGGTGAATAGGATTGTTTCTTGCATTTCTCTTTCTGATTTTTCATTGTTAATGTATAGGAATGCAAGAGATTTCTGTACATTAATTTTGTATCCTGCCACTTTACTAAATTCATAGATTAGCTCTAGTAATTTTCTGGTGGCATCTTTGGATTTTCTATATATAGTATCATGTCATCTGCAAATAGTGAGAGTTTTACTTCATCTTTTCCAATCCTGATTCCTTTTATTTCTTTTTATTCTCTGATTGCTATGACTAGGACTTGTGATGAGAGTGAGCACCTTTGTCTTGTTCATGATCTTAGAGGAAATGCTTTCAGGTTTTCACCATTGAAAATAATATTTTCTGTGAATTTATCACATATGGCCTTTATTATGTCGAGGTATGTTCCCTTTACAACCATTTTCTGGAGAGCTTTTATCATAAATGGGTATTGAATATTGTCAAAACTTTTTATGCATCTAGTAAGATGATCATATGGTTTTTATCTTTCCATTTGTTTATATAGTGTATCACATTGAGTTGCATATATTGAAGAATCCTTGCATCCTTGGGATAAACCCTACTTGATCATGGCGTATGATCCTTTTCATGTATTGTTGAATTCTGTTTGTTACTATTTTGTTCAGGATTTTTGCATCTGTGTTCATCAGTGATGTTGACCTGTAATTTTCTTTTTTTGCCATATCTTTTTCTGGTTTTCGTATCAATGGTGATGGTGGACTCATAGAGGGAGTTTGGGAGTGTTCCTTCCTCCACAATTTTTGGGAACAGTTTGAGCAGAATAGGTGTTATTTCTTCTCTAAATATTTGATAGAATTAACCTATGAAACCATCTGGCCCTGGGCTTTTGTTTGTTAAAAGATTTTTTTTATCAGTTTTCAATTTCGGTGCTTGTGATTTGTCTGGTCATGATTTCTATATCTTCCTGGTTCAGTTTTGGAAGGTTGTACTTTTCTAAGAGGGCTTCCCTGGTGGCTCAGTCAGTAAAAAATCTGCCTGCAATCAGGAGACCTGGGTTTAATCCCTGCATTGGGAAGATCTCCTGGAGAAGGAAATGGAAACCCGCTCCAGTATTCTTGCCTGGAAAATCCCAGGGACAAAGGAGCCTGGCGGGCTGCAGCTCACTGGGTCACAAGAGTCAGACATGACTTAGTGACAAAAACACCAACAACATCACTTTTCTAAGAATTTGTCCATTTCTTCCAAGTTTTCCATTTTGTCAGCATATACTTGCTCATAGTATTCTCTTATGATCCTTTATATTTCAGCATTGTCTGTTGTAACTTCTCCTTTTTCATTTCTAATTTTATTGATTTGCATCTTCTCCCTTTCTTTCTTGATGAGCCTGGCTAATGGTTTGTCAATTTTGTTTATCTTCTCAAAGAATCAGCTTTTAGTTGCATTTATCTTTGCTATTGTTTCCTTCATTTCCTTCTCATTTATTTCTGATCTGATCTTTATGATTTCTTTCCTCCTATTAACTTTGGGGATTTTTTGTTGTTGTTCTTCTTCTTTTTCTAGTTGCTTTAGGTGTGAGGTTATGCTGTTTATTTGATGTTTTTCTCATTTCATTTCTTGAGGTAGGCTTTTATTGCTATAAACTTCCCTCTGAGAACTGTTTTTGCTGCATCCCATAGGTTTTCAGTCATTGTGTTTTAATTGTCACTTGTTTCAAGGTACTTTTTTTATTTCCTTTTTGATTTTTTCAGTGACCTCTTGGTTATTTAGAAGCGTGTTATTTAGCCCCTATACATTGTTTTTTACAGTTTTTTTTTCCTGTAATTGATATCTAATCTCATAGTGTGGTGATCAGAAAAGATGTTTGACATGATTTCAATTTTCTTAAATTTATCAAGGCTTGATTTGTGACCCAAGATGTGGTCTTTCCTGGAGAATGTTCCTTTTGCCTGGGGGAACACCAGGCAGTTCCCTGCTCCTGGAATCCTGCAGGAACCTCCTACAACAGGCCTGCCTTTTCCTTCCCCCCACCATCTTATGTCCACAGGACCCACATCAGCCAAGTGAGCCCTAAAGGACAGAGATGGCCCTGGAAGACCAAGAGGGCCTAGACTGTAGAAGGGGTCCCAGAGAACAGAGGGCCCAGTCAGGGGCCTCACAAGGCTCCTTGGGGCTGAATGGGAAGGGGAACACCATGTGGTTCCCTGCCCCTCAAACCCCAAAGGAGCTTCCTTCACTGACCAGGCTTTTGTCCTTCCCCCTCCCTCTCACACCCACAGGACCCACCTGCACAGAGGGAGCCATGAAGAGCGGAGGCTGCCCTGGAGGGCAGAGGGATCAGCTGGGAGGGTGGAGAGGGCCCCAGTGGGCAAATGGGTCCCCAAGGGTGGAGAGCCAGGCCCAGGGCCCCAGGAGGCTCTCTGGGGCCAAGTGTAAGGGGAATCTCAGGGGCTTCCCCCAATGGATCCTCTGATCCCCAAGGATCCCTTCCTCTCACTACCACCAAGCAAAGGTACCTCTCCTGGCACCCAAACAGCTTCCCCTCCCTCAGCAGCCCTTCAATCATCCAGTCACCTAGCCAGCCACCCAGCCTCCACCATCCCCACTCCCTCCTACCTGGTCACCCCCAGGGCTCCTCTCATCAGTCATACATAGAATTTTTATCAAGCATCTTAAGGTTTAATAAAGCAATGAAGCTACTTTTGTATTTAAAAAATACCACCTCACTTCCGGGTGAGATTTAGGCTAAGTGACTGTCTGGCTCACCTGGAGCTTCATGCCCTTCCATCTGACAGGCTGGTTTCCGCAGAGAAGCCGCAACACAGGGCTGGCTGTCAGCTGTGGGAATCTGGGCCTGTCTGTCAGGTGCTCATCTGAAGAAGGTAGTTGTGAAACTGGAGGAAGGGAATCAGAAAACAACCTTTAAAAGAATGGCATAGCCATATGACATGACAAAAACTGGTTAGAACTGACCAGGTCCAAGATGACAGAAGATTCAACCTCCAGTGAACTTTGAGCTTCATTATACACTCGCTATAATATATTAGCATATGCTAAATGATACCCTCACGGGACCCATGACAGTTCTGAGGCCAACCATGAAAGGCCAAAAAGTGGGCAGTGGGCCCAGTTCCTGGAAATCTCCACCCCTTTTCCAAAAGAATTGAAATGACCCTCCCACCTAGTAGCTTATGAAATTAACCAGTCCATAAAAACTAACCACCTCATGTATATCTCAGAGTCACTCTCATTTTTTAAGATGCACCACTTTCTGCCTATGGAACATGTATCTTTCTAAATAAATCCACTTCTTACCTATCACTTTGTCTCACTGAATTCTTTCTGTGATGATGAGAGACGTACAGAACCTGAGCTTTGTTAAGCCCTAAAACAGGGTGGGCAATTTCAATTAAAAGACAAGGAGTTCAAGCCCCAGTCCATGGGTTCAAGTCCCAGTCAGAGTCTAGGTTCAAATCCCCTCTGAGTAGTGCAGTTTCAGTGGTGTCAGTGGTTTGGGCCAAAAATTTGAGAATACTGTCCAAATAATAAGATGGGTAGGGGAAGGCAGTAGAAGAAAAAAAAATTTTTTTTTCTATTTAGCATTTGCCAAAATCACAGCCTTCAGCAAATATCACATAACTCATTAACAAATTCATTTACTGAAACCAAAATGGAAGTGGCCCAAGAATCAAGAAGGAAAGCTAATCAATCCTGCTCACGTGTTGAAGCCTCTTTCTCAACAGCATGCTAATTTACTCCAGGGCATTTTCTCAAAGAGTCAATTTAAAATGTTTCAGAATGCACACGGTCCACAGGAGGATGGTCAGAATCTGTGAATACCATCTGATCCACTTGTGAGGGAGAGACCTCATCAAACTGACAGCTGAGAGAAGAAATGACAGCCCACATGTCCATCACTTTACGCTTCACCCTTCAGACTCTGGGCCGCCCTCTCCACAGAGCTTTTCCACCAGGAAAGCCTCCTTGATGATTTCAGCAGCCAAAGCAGTCCCAGCGTGGGATGCACACTTGTCCCCATTCTACATATCACTTCACCCAGCATAAATTATTAATTAACTGCAGAGCATTCCAAGGGCACAGAGGCATAATTTTGCAGGATGAGCTATCAACCACTGGAAACAAAGTGAAAGAGTGAGACCTATGAATTACAGGTTTCATGATTCAAGACGTTTTCTGTTTTAAAACAATTAATAATGTTGATTTTATTGCCTCCTTGAATAAATGTGCATATTGCAAGAACAGTCAATCTCCCCAACAGCAACCAGAACAAAAAGGTTTCCGACAGAAACCTTCTGCTTCCTTCTTGATTAGAAAGCAACTTTATTTTTTTAAGGCAGGAAAAAAGTCTACATTAAGGATCATTTTTCCTAGAAAGGCTACCTGATCAACTAACTACATCTAAAAATAGAAACTGCAAAAAAAAATTTTTTATACATCTTCAGTTTTCTTACACAATTAGAAAGTTTCCAAATCAGCTTTTATAGGTAAAAATTGAATTAATTGGGCATGCAACACAAGTCGAAATTGTCTAAGAAAAATGCTTATAAATTCTTGTCATGAAACAAATTGCTGCTAGAAGATATTTCTTCTGGATATTTTACACTTTTCTCTCAGATTTTACAGTTCCTCCCTATCTTATTATCAGTCATCCAGATGTTCAGTGAAATCTAGGATATTCTCCCCAACACAAAAAAACATCAAATAATCTGTCCTGTGTTGTCCACTTCGCCACCTCCATCCACAAAGTCCCCTAATGAAAATAAAAACACACAGACCAACAAGATAGCCTTTGTAAAGAAGAATGAGAGGGAACTGAGATATGTTTCAAAATGTTATTCTCCAACTGAACCACAGCAATGCTGAAGTTCAGTTGGGGAGGCCAGCCTATTTATAGAGGTATACTTCTCCCTAAATGGGCAGGACAATTTCTCCACCAAGACATTAAGAGCAATTCAAGAACAGCTTGTCACTCTAGATCAGAAATCCAATCCTGAGGATAAGAGAAATGCGAGAAGGGGGTCACAAGGTACAGATTTCTAGTCATGAGATAAATAAGTCTGGGGATGCAATGTACAGCCCTGTGACTATAGTTAATAATAATCTATTGGATATTTGAAAGTTGCTAGGAGAGTAGATCTTAAAAGTCATCATCACAAGAAAAAAAATCTGTGACTATGTAAGATGACCATTAACTAGATTTACTACGGTGATCATTTCACAATGTATACAAATATAGAATCATCGTGTTGTACACTTGAAACTAATATAATGTTATATGTCAATTATACCTCAATTTAAAAAAAAAATAGAGAAATTCAATCCCATTGCTAAATCCCAGACATTCCATGGTCCATTAATCATTTATGTCAAACTAAAACATTCCCAAGAGCTTCCCTGGTGGCTCAGATGGTAAAGAATCTGCGGGAGACCTGGCTTCAATCCCTGGGTTGGGAAAATCCCCTGGAGAAGGGATGGAAACCCATTCCAGTATTCTTGCCTAGAGAATCCCCGTGGACAGAGGAGCCTGGCAGACTACAATCTGTGGAGTCGCAAAGAGTCAGACACGACTGATTGACTAAGCACAAAACATTCTGAAAGGAAAAGAGCCGAGAGAAAATGATTCAGGTTTCAAAGCATAAAGAAGATCTACATATTTAATTTTATTCTTTGCCCACGTAGACATCTTTTCTTGTGTGCCGAACATTGTGAATGTTATAGAGACACTGAATTTTGTTGTATTCCTCTAAGAAGTTTGACAATTTGTCTGACAAGCAGTTAAATACTAACAGATCATCTTGATTCTATTGAGTCTTGGGTCTTGGCCTTGTTAAGGCAGGTCTATATCATCTTTGCTCTTAATGCTATGGTGTGTCCCTTATTCTTAGGACACAGTCTTTCCTCCAGAGAGGAGACTTTCTGGGGTCTCAAATAAGGGGCCAATTCCACTTTGGCTGGATCAGAATGCCAAGATCTCCCTAACACGTGCAACTTCTAAAATCACTGTTCACTTTTCAGTCCTCTATCAGATGTTCTCAGTTGATTTTTCAGAGTCTCATTCAATGGATATGTAGCTAAAGATTTGACAACGAGCTTAAAGGAAGGCCCTACACAGATTTCTGGGATTATTTCCCTTCGGCTGCCTTCTCTCTGGTGCCCAAATCTGCAAGTTCCACAGCCTTAGCAATTCTGACCTACTGACTCTGTGTCCTCCCCTCAGCCAAACTCCCTACCATGTGGGAAACATCTCAGGCAAAAAGTCAGCAAGAAAGTGAACTTCACCTTGTGTACTTCCCTTCTTTCAAGAACTGCATCCCTGTTACCCCCACTGTCCAATGGCTGAGAATAGCTGCTCATATATTTTGCCCAGTTTTATAGCTGCTAACAGCAGAAAAATAAACCTATTCCTCTGTCTTGGCAAGAACGAGAAATTCAGTGTACATTGTGTGCATGCTCGCACGTGCTAAGTTGCTAAGTTGTATCTGACTGTTGGTGACCACGGTCTATAACCTGCCAGACCCCTCTATCCATGAGATTCTCCAGGCAAGGATACTGGAGTGGGTTGCCATTTCCACCTCTAAGGGATCTTCCCAACCCAGGGATCAAACCCATGTCTCCTGCATTTCCTGCATTGGCAGGTGGATTCTCTACCTGAATCCGGTAAACCAACCAGAAAGCCCCCAAGTGTTGTTAATATGTCAATAATTTTCATTGTTATAAGAATAATAAAGACCTCCAAGGTAAAGTCATCAACAATCAGGTTTCTTTTTTAATTGAAGTATGGTTGATTTACAATGTTGTGTTAGTTTCAGGTATACAGCAAAGTGATTCAGTTACACATACACACATATCTACTTTTTTTGGATTCTTTTCCTTTATAGGACACTACAAAATACTGAGAATTAATTCTCTGTGCTATACAGTAGGTCCTTTTTGGTTATCTATTTTATATATAATAGAATAACCATTTTTTGTTAGGTTGGTTGGATTTTTTTGTATGTTTGTATTAACCAGTTTTTTAAAGCCCTGGGTTGGAAGTGAGAAGACCAAGTCACTTTACCAGTTCCTTCACTGCCTACTTGTCATTTAAACTCCCTGAACTTCAGTTGTCAACTCAGTAAAATAACTAAGATGCATGATCACCAATGTCTCTTTTAGCTCTAGCACGTTATGACTCTTCTAGCCCATTATGTGGGCTTCTCCTGTGGTTCAGATAGTAGAGAATCTGCCTGCAATGCAGGAGACATGGGTTCAATCCCTGGGTCAGGAAGATTCCCTGGAGAAGGAAATGGCAACCCATTCCAGTATTCTTGCCTGGGAAATCCCATGGACAAAGGAGCCTTGTGGGCTACAGTCCATGAGGTTGCAAAAAGTCGGATGTGACTGACCAGTTGAACGATGATGATCCCATTATGTATGTTGGCTTAAAGAGATGCAGTTATTCAGGGGATCAAATCAGCAGCTCTTTGCAAAGAAAAAGTCCTTCCTGAAATTCTTGGCCTAGGAGAAATTCACTGGGCCTTCAGGCCCTCCAGCAGTCCTCTCCATGCTTGAATGAGGGTGCATGGGATCCAGGTAGGCACAGAGAGAGGGAGCCTGCAAACACAGCGTGGTGGACCAAGTCAGATTTCAGAGCCCAACAGACCCAGCTTCCAAGACCCTGTACAGAGAGGTCCTGTCACTTCACTTCTCTAAACCTGCTTCTATATCTGTGAAATAACCAAAATGGCCAAAATACACTTGCAGGGTATTTGGGGGATCAAAAGAGATAATGTATATGTTTGGGGTAACCCACTGAAGGCTTTTTTTCTACCAATATTTAAAAATGCTCAGAGATCTCTGAGAAATTGCACTTCATACATTGTTTGAAATTTCTTTCCCACCAGCTCATTTGCACCATCCCCCTTGCACAATTACCATTATCACCACTGCTACATGGATAGGGTGGGGGGCAATCAGTGTTCAGCAGAACTCCCAACATAGTGACTCATCGCCTATCCTCTTCCTTAGGAAGGAACTCCATTTTTTTGTTTGTTTGTTTGTTTGTTTAACCTTAAAGAAAAGACAATCAGGAAGGTTTTGATCAATTAACATTATCTCACCAAGAGAAAAGAATATATTTTTTAGATTTTGAGGACTGCAAAGGAAAACCACCTCAACACCAGGTCTCCTCAATCTCTTCAACCACCTACCCAAAATATTTTCAAAACAACAGAGACGCAGGGTTTCAGATCCTCACAGAAGGTCCCAAGGGTGTCATTCATGGTGTCAGCCGTAGAGGAGAAGGATTGAGGACTGAGAACTGCTCCCGAGAACCCACCATATGAGGCCCAGAGTGGGGGAAACTCCACCTTCCACTGAAGGGCGCCAGCCTCACTGGGTGATGCGCCAGGGGCCACATGGTCAAATGGATGGGGACAATCTGTGTTCAGCAGCGCCCCCAAGTGTCAAGAAATAGCTACTACGGAGAGCTAGCCAACAGATTTTTCCCCTGCTGAAAAACGAAAGTTTGGAGCTACTCCTTCTCAGACTACCAATGTTTCAAGAAGTTTATGGATGATTCAGAAAGGAGAAGGAATCCCAAGAGTATGATAATGAGCATTTTGCCAGTCTAGTGACTGGACACCCGGCCAATGTGCTCTGCATCGGCTCCCACCTATTTATCACATGCGTGCAAGACTAGAAACAGCACTCATCATATAACAAGCACTGAACAAACTCTTCATATCAATAAATGTGAGTTAAATTAAACGACAAAGGCATAAATGTATATGATGGAGGTAGGACTTAGTAAAATTGACGTCCACTAAAATATAAGCTTCATAGAGATAGAATGTTTCTCCCATTTTGTCCGCTGCTGTATCCCCAGTATTAAGAACAATGCCTGACATGTACAGATTAACAGCTATTGTTGAAAGGAATGTTAAATGAATGGGAGGGAAGGGCAAGATCTTTTGCAAGTGTCACGACCGTGCCCCAATCCCTTTACTGTCCATTATATTTACCAGCAACTTGGAAAAAGACCTAGAAGGCCCTCTTACCAAATTAGCTGACAATATTAAGCTGGAAGAAATAGTTACTATGCTGAATGACTTCATTAAAATACTGGGGAAAGTACTCAAGCTAGAAAAGTAGGCAGAAACCAACAAGATGAAATGTAATTCATACAAATTTTCACATACAGGCTGAAAAAATAAAATGTATTAACACAATTTCAGGACAGAGAATGCCTGGCTTAGCGGCTGTCTCAAAGGTAAGGACTTGAGCAGCAAGGCTGTATTAGCAACATTTAACACTGTCACAACACACATCCATGACAGATGGTCTCATTGGAGGGGAGGGCCCAGAACAATGGGGAAGTGGTGGATTAGCTCTATGGTGTCACATATAGGATGTCACATTCATCTGGGGTATCATGCAGGAAGAGTGAGGTGGCTCCAGGGACGAATGCATAAAATGAATGAGGAAAAGGCTCACTTTTCCTATGAGACACAAGACTGGGTCTTTCAATACCAGTAGGACTGTCTTTGGTTCTGTGTACACCCAATGGACAAAACTAAGGCTAACAGAAGTTACAAGGCTTTCGAAGAGCTTCTCACAATCTAAAGTTGTTTGGCAATGGAATCAGCTATCTTAGGAAGTTGTAGTACCCTATTACTGGAAAGAAAGAGAAAATGGGGATTTGTATTTATTGAGTATATGCTGTGTATCAGGCACTGGTCTAGAAAATTTATGTGATCTCATTTATTCCCCACATCTATCCTCTGAGGCAAGAATTTATTATTGATACAGAATCTTTATATTCAAAACTACCACTCACAGGTAGGTGGTTAAAGAAAAAAATAGTTACAGCAGGGAAACATAAAAGATGATAGATACATGCATACTTCAAATATTCAATTTCAACTGGATACATATGAATGTTCTTTCAATCTCCTTGGTGTTGACCCACAGACCTTTCTGATAGGATACACAGTCTTTCTCTCATAAATTCCACCTCTATGTACTGACCATGATTTCCAGTTTCCATTTCTTGAAAGTGGAGCAAGAATTTAAACTGTCTTAAGAAGAGAAGCTAAAGGCAGAGGAGAAAAGGAAAGATATACCTATTTGAATGCAGAGTTCCAAAGAATAGCAAGGAGAGATAAAAAAAAGCCTTCATCAGTGATCATTGCAAAAAAAATAGAGGAAAATAATAGAATGGGAAAGACTAGAGATCTCTTCAAGAAAATTAGAGATACCAAGGGAACATTTCATGCAAAGATGGGCACAATAAAGGATAGAAATGGTATGGACCTAACAGAAGCAGAACATATTAAGAAGAGGTGGCAAGAATACACAGAAGAACTATACAAAAAAGATTTTCATGACCCAGATAACCATGATGGTGTGATCATTCACCTAGAGCCAGGCATCCTGGAATGCAAAGTCAAGTGGGC
>NW_011494713.1:2070632-2074727 GCF_000754665.1 Bison bison bison
TGCCAGCAAATTTGGAAAACTCAGCAGTGGCCACAGGACTGGAAAAGGTCAGTTTTCATTCCAATGCCAAAGAATGCTCAAACTACCACACAATTGCACTCATCTCACATGCTAGTAAAGCGATGCTTAAAACTCTCCAAGCCAGGCTTCAGCAATACGTGAACCATGAACTTCCAGATGTTCAAGCTGGTTCTAGAAAAGGCAGATGAAATTGCCAATATCCGCTGGATCATGGAAAAAGCAAGAGTTCCAGAAAAACTTCTATTTCTTCTTTATTGATTATGGCCAAAGCCTTTGACTGTGTGGATCACAATAAACTGTGGAAAATTCTGAAAGAGATGGGCATACCAGACCACCTGACCTGCCTCCTGAGAAATCTGTATGCAGGTCAAGAATCAACAGTTAGAAGTGGACATGGAACAGACTGGTTCCAAACTAAGAAAGGAGTACGTAAAGGCTGTATATTGTCACCCTACTTATTTAACTTATATGCAGAGTACATCCTGAGAAACACTGGGCTGGAGTAAGCACAAGCTGGATTCAAGATTGCCAGGAGAAATCTCAATAACCTCAGATATGCAGATGACACCACCCTTATGGCAGAAAGTGAAGAAGAAATAAAGAGCCTCTTGATGAAAGTGAAAGAGGAGAGTGAAAAAGTTGGCTTAAAGCTCAACATTCAGAAAACGAAGATCATGGCATCTGGTCCCATCACTTCATGGCAAATAGACGGGGAAACAGTGGAAAACTGTCAAACTTTATTTTTCTGGGCTCCCAAATCACTTCAGATGGTGATTGCAGCCATGAAATTAAAAGACTTTTACTCCTTGGAAGGAAAGTTATGACCAACCTAGATAGCATATTAAAAAGCAGAGACATTACTTTGTCAACGAAGGCCCATCTAGTCAAGGCTACGGTTTTTCCAGTGATCATGTATGGATGTGAGAGTTGGACTATAAAGCAGAGCACCGAAGAATTGAAGATTTTGAACTGTGGTGTTGGAAAAGACTCTTGAGAGTCCCTTGGACTGCAAGAAGATCCAACCAGTCCATCCTAAAGGAGATCAGTCCTGGGTGTTCATTGGAAGGACTGATGTTGAAGCTGAAACTCCAATGCTTTGGCCATCTGATACGAAGAGCTGACTCATTGGAAAAGACCCTGATGCTGGGAAAGATTGAGGGCAGGAGGAGAAGGGGATGACAGAGGATGAGATGGTTGGATGGCATCACCAACTCAATGGGCATGGGTTTGGGTAAACTCTAGGAGTTGATCTTGGACAGGGAGGCCTGGCGTGCTGTGGTTCATGGGGTTGCAAAGAGTCGGACACGACTGAGGGACTGAACTGAACTGAACTGCTTTATTGACTATGCCAAAGCCTTTGACTGTGTGGATCACAACAAACTGTGGAAAATTCTGAAAGAGATGGGCATACCAGACCACCTGACCTGCCTCCTGAGAAATCTGTATGCAGGTCAAGAATCAACAGTTAGAAGTGGACATGGAACAGACTGGTTCCAAACTAAGAAAGGAGTACGTAAAGGCTGTATATTGTCACCCTACTTATTTAACTTATATGCAGAGTACATCATGAGAAATGCCAGGCTGGATGAAGCACAAGCTGGAATCAAGATTGCCTGGAGAAACATCAATAACCTCAGATATGCAGATGACACCACCCTTACGGGCAGAAGAGGAACTGAAGACTTTTTTGATGAAAGTGAAAGAGGAGAGTGAAAAAGTTGGCTTAAAACTCAACATTCAGAAAACTAAGATCATGGCATCTGGTCCCAACACTTCATGGCAAATAGATGGGGAAACAATGAAACAGTGAAAGACTATTTTCTTGGGCTCCAAAATCACCGCAGATGGTGACTTGCAGCCATGAAAAAAGATGCTGCTTCTTGGAAGAAAAGCTATGACCAACCTAGACAGAATATTAAAAAGCAGAAATATTACTTTACCAACAAAGGTCCATCTAGTCAAAGCTATGGTTTTTCCAGTAGTCATGTATGGATGTGAATGTTGGACTATAAAGAAGGCTGAGCACCGAAGAATTGATGCTTTTGAACTGTGGTGTTGGAAAAGACTTTTGAGAGTCCCTTGGACTGCAAGGAGATCCAACCAGTCCATTCTAAAGGAGATCAGTCCTGAATATTCATTGGAAGGACTGATGCTGAAGCTGAAACTCCAATACTTTGGCCACCAGATGTGAAGAACCAACTCATTGGAAAAGATCCCGATTCTGGGAAAGATTGAAGGTGGGAGGAGAAGAGAATGACAGAGGATGGGCTGGTCGGATGGCATCACTGATGTAATGGACTTGAGTTTAAGTAGGCTCCGGGAGTGGTGATGGAGAGGGAACTGGTGTGCTTCAGCCCACTGGGTCACAAAGAGTTGGACATGACTGAGTGACTGAACAGAACTGAAAGAAGCAACCTGAACTGGAGACTTTTTTCCAGTGTTTTCCCACACTGTTATATCTGTCTCCTCTATATCTAATTCAAAAACCAGTTTTTACTACTAGAATCCAGAAATTCCACTCCTGGATATACACTCAAAGGAAATGAAATCATTATCTCAAAGAGATGCCTGCATCCCGAGTCCACTGCAGTATTATCTGCAACAGTCAAAACACAGAACCATCATGTGTCCCTTGATGGATGAATGGATAAAGAAAACAGGACATACATATCTTATCCTAAATGAAATGTCAGGACAGAGGAAGAGATACTGTATGATATCACTCAGATGTGGAATCTAAAAAGTCAAAATCACAGGAGAAGAGAGTATGTTGGTGGTTGACAGGGGGGTGGAAGGGGGGAACAGAGAAACGGTGGAAGGGTTGAACAGTGATTATAGTTAACAATACTGTGTTTGATATCTCAGAGAGTAGACCTTAAAAGTTCTCACCATAACAAGAAAAAGTATAACTATGATGTTATGTTAACTAAACATCCTGTGGTAATTGTTTCACAATACATACATATACTAAATCATCATGTGCACACCTCAAACTTTCACAATGTTATTTGTCCATTGTATCTCAATAAAGCCTGGTGAGAGGGTGGGAGGTGGGGGAGAGGGGGTTAGGGGTGGGTGCGGGGTTGGGTAGGGGGTGCAGTGGGAAGACAGTTTCTTATCAATTCACCCCCAGAACAAAGCATCGGCAGGGCCCCAGAATCTGCTTATTTAATTAATTCCCTTAGTGATCCCCAGATAGCCATGATCTGGGGACCCTGGAACCTCAAAAGTGGATTAGCACAGTCATCTCACCGAAGAGGAACTTGGCCTAGGAGGGGCCTGGAATTGTCCCCACACCTCAACGCTGCAGCTTCCCCTCACTTTTCAGTCTTGCCCTCTGCAAGTTCTCACTTGGAAGAAGCTCCCTACCTCCCCAGACCCTTAGAAAGAAAGGCTCTGGGGGCTCCAGCTGGTAAGTGAATGAAAACCACAAGGTCTCATCACAGCCAGTTCCTTTCCTAAGTCTGGGGTCTCGCCTAGTTCCCGACCCACCGTTGTCAGATTGAGAAAGACTTGCTCTTTGCCTCTTCACCCTCAGGTCCCGGTCTGCCTAAACCAGCCCAGTTTCTCCCTTGATTCTTTCGTGCAATACATTACCCCTTGCCTGCGGCCAAGGGGCTCTTAGCCAGGAGACGTTCTAACAGGAAAGAAGGCAGGGAGGAGCCAGAGGATATCTATTACAGCCATTATTTTCCACTCAGGATCTTATTTAGCATCTTCACTTGAAGCCCATAAATTGAACCTAGAGGGACCCCCCACCCCCACCCCTCCTCCAGTGCGCAGTGGGGAGTTCATTAAAACGGGGACGGGTTACCTTGGGCAAATCAAGGTGAAACAC
The DNA here is from genome assembly GCF_000754665.1 of Bison bison bison. Classification (NCBI taxonomy): domain Eukaryota; kingdom Metazoa; phylum Chordata; class Mammalia; order Artiodactyla; family Bovidae; genus Bison; species Bison bison. Next base: position 2,074,492 of record NW_011494713.1, read on the forward strand.
TGCCACCACGCGGCCTCTCTGGGTCATCACAGGTTGCCCCGGCCTCCCCAGCGCCGCCTCCACGGGAGTGTGACACAAAGGGCAAGAAAGAGCAGGTGGGTTCTCACAGCACTTCCCTTCTTTTAAAAAACTATTTCTTGTGTATTAATAAAAATACACTCACGTGTATTCATAAGGTACAAAATCCATAAGGTACAAAATCTCTATAATGGAAAGGCAATCCCGCCCCCCCATCT
>NW_011494713.1:2074827-2107529 GCF_000754665.1 Bison bison bison
TCCCGGTCAGTCAGTTCAGTCGCTCAGTCGTGTCCGACTCTTTGCGACCCCATGTCTGCAGGCTGGGCAGCTTTGCCTCCTGCCCCCTGTTCTAAAGGGGGGATGAGATGGTTGGATGTTCTAAAGGGGCCCTGCTCCCAAGTGCTCAGCGCTGACCTTCTTCCTGCTGCTGCTGCTGCTAAGTCGCTTCGGTCGTGTCCCACTCTGTGCGACCCCATAGATGGCAGCCCACCAGGTTCCCTCGTCCCTGGGATTCTCCAGGCAAGAACACTGGAGTGGGTTGCCATTTCCCTCTCCAATGCATGAAAGGGAAAGTGAAGTTGCTCAGTCGTGTCCGACTCTTAGAGATCCCATGGACTGCAGCCTACCAGAATCCTCTGTCCATGGGATTTTCCAGGCAAGACTACTGGAGTGGGTTGCCAGTGCCTTCTCCGACCTTCTTCCTAGGATTTACCAGAAATCTGGGCTGCTTCCATTTGCAACCTGCTGCTAAATTTGGCAACTCCAAGGACCCTCCCTAGTCCTGAACAGCCCTGAGCATAAGCCCATGCGGTGAGCCAGACAGCTCACCGGGTCTCAGCTGCCCTTGGAGCCCCAGATACAGTATGAGAAATTTAAGCTGAAGGAACTCAGGTAAGACCATGTAATGGGCAAGATTGTTACAATTCTGAAATGAACGGCCAAGGGAACTAACAATCTTTTCTGAAGATCTTAACAACTGGACTAGGTTATTTAAAAATGGTGTATAATAATGAATCTATAATACCATAAAACACAAGATAAAACATAATTAAGAGCCAGAGGACTGCCTTGCATTCTCTATGCATTGACTCTATGCCTAGTCAATATTTATTAAGATTTAATATTTTTAGTAATTCATGTAAAGTGTGTATTATACAAAGTACTTCAGTCATGTCCAACTCTTTGCAACCCTATGAACTGCAGCCTGCCAGGCTCCTCTGTCCATGGGATTCTCCAGGCAAGAATACTGGAGTGGGTTGCCATGTCCTCCTCCAGGGCAACTTCCCAACCCATAAAATGTGTGCATTATATACATATTTAGGTGGACGATATGTGTCACACTTTATACTGCTTTTCAGTTCAGTTCAGTCGCTCAGTCATGTTTGACTCTGTGACCCCATGGACTGCAGCACACCAGGCCTCCCTGTCCATCACCAACTCCCAGAGTTTACTCAAACTCATGTCCATTGAGTCGGTGATGCCATCCAACCATCTTATCCTCTGTCATCCCCTTCGCCTTCCCCAGCAAAGTCTTCAATCTCTCCCAGCATCAGGGTCTTTTCCAATGAGTCGGTTCTTCACATCGGGTGGCCAAAGTATTGGAGTTTCATCTTCAGCATCAGTCCTTCCAATGAATATTCAGGACTGATTTCCTTTCAGATTGACTGGTTGGATCTCCTTGCACTCCAAGGGACTCTCAAGAGTATTCTTCAAAACCATAGTTCAAAAGCATCGATTCTTTGGTGTTCAGCTTTCTTTATAGTCCAACTCTCACATCCATACATGACTGCTGGAAAAACCATAGCTTTGACTAGATGGATCTTTGTTGGCAAAATATTGTCTCTGCTTTTTAATAGGTTGTTCACAGCTTTTCTTCCAAGAAGCAAGCATCTTTTAATTTCATGACTTCAGTCACCATCTGCAGTGATTTTGGAGCCCAAAAAAATAAAGTCTCTCACTGTTTCCATTGTTTTTCCATCTATTTTCCATGAAGTGATGGGACCGGATGCCATGATCTTAGTTTTCTGAATGTTGAGCTTTAAGCCAACTTTTTCACTCTCTTCTTTCACTTCCATCAAGAAACTCATCAGTTCCTCTTCACTTTCTGCCATTCGAGTGGTGTCATCTGCGTATCTGAGGTTATTGATATTTCTCCCAGCAATCTTGATTCCAGCTTGTGCTTCATCCAGCCTGGCATTTCATATGATGTACTCTGCATACAACTTAAATAAGCAGGGTGACAATATGCAGCCTTGACATATTCCTTTCCCGATTTGGAACCAGTCTGTTGTTCCAGGTCCAGTTCTAACTGTTGCTTCTTGACCTGCATACAGATTTCTCAGGAGGCAGGTCAACTCGTTTGGTATTCCCATCTCTTGAAGAATTTTCCATAGTTTGTTGTGATACACACAATCAAAGGCTTTGGAGTAGTCAATAAAGCACAAGTAGATGTTTTTCTGGAACTCTCTTCCTTTTTTGATGATCCAACAGATGTTGGCAATTTGACTCTGGTTCCTCTGCCTTTTCTAAATCCAGCTTGAATATCTGGTTCACATACTGTTGAAGCCTGGCCTGGAGGATTTTGAGCATTACTTCACTAGCATGTGAGGTGGGCGCAATTGTGCAGTAGTTTGAACATTCTTTGGCATTGCCTTTTGCCACTGCTGAGTTTTCCAAATTTGCTGACATATTGAGTGCAGCACTTTCACAGCATCATCTTTTAGGATTTGCAATAGCTCAGCTGGAATTCCATCACCTCCACTAGCTTTGTTCATAGTGATGCTTCCTAAGGCCCACTTAACTTCACATTCCAGGATGTCTGGCTCTAGGTGAGTGATCACACCACCATGTTTATCTGGGTCGTGAAGATCTTTTTTGTATAGTTCTTCTGTGTATTCTTGCCACCTCTTCTTAATATGTTCTGCTTCTGTTAGGTCCATACCATTTCTGTCCTTTATTGTGCCCATCTTTAAATGAAATGTTCCCTTGGTATCTCTAATTTTCTTGAAGAGATCTCTGGTCTTTCCCATTCTATTGTTTTCCTCTGTCTCTTTGCAATGATCGCTGAGGAAGGCTTTCTTATCTCTCATTGTTATTCTTTGGAATTCTGCATTCAAATGGGTATATTTTTCCTTTTCTCCTTTACCTTTCACTTCTATTCTTTTCTCAGCTATTTGTAAGGCCTCCTCAGAGAACCATTTTGCCTTTTTGCATTTCTTTTTCTTGGGGACGGTCTTGATCACTGCCTCCTGTATAATGTCACAAACCTCCATTCATAGTTCTTCAGGCACTCTATCAGATCTAATCCCTTGAATCTATTTCTCACTTCCACTGTATAATCAAATGATTTAGGTCATATCTGAATGGTCTAGTGGTTTTCCCTACTTTCTTCAATTTAAGTCTGAATCTAGCAATAAGGAGTTCATGATCTGAGCCACAGTCAGCTCCCAGTCTTGGTTTTGCTGACTGTATAGAGCTTCTCCATCTTTGGCTGCAAAGAATATAATCAATCTGACTTTGGTATTCACCATCTGGTAATGTCCATGTGTAGAGTCTTCTCTTTTGTTGTTGGAAGAGGGTGTTTGCTATGACCAATGTGTTCTCTTGGCAAAACTATGTTAGCCTTTGCCCTGCTTCATTTTGTACTCCAAGGCCAAATTGGCCTTTTACTCCAGGTATCTCTTGACTTCCTACTTTTGCATTCCAGTCCCCTATAATGAAAAGGACATCTTGTTTGTTTGTTAGTTCTAGAAGGTCTTATAGGTCTTCATAGAACCGTTCAACTTGAGCTTCTTCAGCATTACTGGTTGGGACATAGACTTGGATTACTGTAATACTGAATGGCTTGCCTTGGAAATGAACAGAGATCATTCTGTTATTTTTGAGATTGCACCCAAGTACTGCATTTCAGACTCTTTTGTTGACTATGATGGCTACTCCATTTCTTCTAAGGGATTCTTGCCCAAGGTAGTAGATATAATGGTCATCTGAGTTAAATTTGCCCATTCCACAGCCTTGTCTAACTCAATGAAACTATGAGCCATGCTGTGTAGGGCCACCCAAGATGGACAGATCATGGTGGAGGGTTCTGACAAAACATTATCCACTGGAGAAGGGAATGACAAACCACTTCAATATTCTTGCCTTGAGAACCCCATGAACAGTATGAAAAGGCAAAAAGATAGGACACTGAAAGATGAACTCCCCGAGTCAGAAGGTACCCAATATGCTACTGCAGAAGAGTGGAGAAATAACTCTAGAAAGAATGGAGAGACGAACCCAAAGCAAAAACAATGCCCAATTGTGGATGTGACTGGTAATGGAAGTAAAGTCCCATGCTGTAAAGAACAATATTGCATAGAAACCTGGAATGTTAGGTCCATGAATCAAGGTAAATTGGAAGTGATCAAACAGGAGATGGCAAGAGTGAACATCGACATTTTAGGAATCAGTGAACTAAAATGGACTGGAATGGGCTAATTTAACTCAGATGGTATAACACTTTCCACCAAAAGCCCTCCCATGCTCTTAAAACTAAGCATTAAATACACAGGAATCAGCACACACATATTTGCAGCACTATCTGCAACATTGACAGAAACTAGCCGCAGCCTCGAAGCATTCATTTTCAGCAGGGACCCTCTAGTGCACCACGCTCTCTGTGTTTCTCATCAGTTGGGCTGCAGCTGCAATGTAATTTCCTCTGCAGCTGTGCCTGACCCCAGGCCGCCTTCCTACCAGCAGATAGGGGTTGGTGGTTAAGGGTAAAGTCCTCCGCACTGGGCTAAGTCATCCTTCCCAAGTAATTTGCTTCTGGAGATATCCGGGAATACATTCAGAAACCCAGGCAGTCAAGTAGAGTGAATACTCCGTGAGATAAATGACAGGTACCTCCATCAAAAGGGGAGAGGGAGGCGGAGCCCATGCTGCCTGTTCACTGCCCACGAACGAACTCAAAGGTGCAGGAAACCTCTGGGTACCTCCTGGCTCGCACTAGGTGAGGGTCATCTTTCCACAGTGACAGCTACAGACACTTGAGTGAAGTTCACTCTCTGCCTAGGCCAGTCTGGCTGTGACGTGGGTCCCTGGTAAGCTCCCAGGTCAGAACAGAAGGATGTTTTACCAGCTTCTGGCCTCCTAGGTTTAGGGGAATACCTCTAGTTACCTCTGAAAGAGAGCTTGTTCCTTCCCTTCCCCCCACCCCACCTACCTTCCAGTTTTGACCACCGGCGCCCTCTCCTGGCAGTGTGCTTGCATGGCCAGTGAATAGTTGAGAGCCTTTTCCACCAGCTCCTTCTAGCCAGGGCCTGTGGGACATACACAGGTGTGGCGAAGCAACTGACAAAGCTGAAGCACAGGACGCCCCAGGAAGGGCCCACTTTCTACCGCCAGAGCCAGGGTTAGCCAAGGCTCCCCCTTTCCCTGGAGGAACAGGAACTTCAAGTACTAAGTGCTTCCTAAGGGCCCAGAATAGCACCTGAGTGCACCGAGATCCCACCCAATCAGGGAGCAGATCCCGGGTGCCCCAAGACTAGCCCGGAGGACTGGGATGGCCAACCAGGAAGTGGAAAATGGGAGAAACGTGGACCGATGACACCCCACTCCAGTACTCTTGCCTGGAAAATCCCATGGACGGGGGAGCCTGGTAGGCTGCAGTCCATGGGGTCGCGAACAGTCGGACACGACTGAGCGACTTCACTTTCACTTTTCAATTTCATACATTGGAGAAGGAAATGGCAAGCCACTCCAGTGTTCTTGCCTGGAGAATCCCAGGGACGGGGGAGCCTGGTGGGCTGCCGTCTATGGGGTCGCACAGAGTCGGACACGACTGAAGTGACTTAGCAGCAGCAGCAGACCGTGAGGTTCTGCTCCAGGCCAGGAGAGGGCGCCTTCCTGGGAGGCTGCAACTGTTTTCTGGACTTGTGCTCCAGACCTACACATCCTGGGCAGCAGTCGCCCATTTTCAATATGACGACCAACCAGGAAGAGACACTTTCTCCCAAAATTCCCACAGAGAGAACGGACAGGCCGTGTGGCGACCTCATTGTGAACACAGCACCAGCTGTGCCTTGCAGGCAGTGCGGCTAAGAGGGTGCTCCCCGCCCTTCCTGCAAAGACAGGACAAGGGCCTCGGGGGACAGTGCATGATGCACAGCTCTGACCTGGGGAAGCGTTACAGCACCCAGGGCCTCCCCCAGTGGACCACTTCATCACCTGCTTCCCTGAGGGTTGACTGCCTTGCTCTCAGACTTCAATACACGGGACGGAGCCCAGGGGAGGGTCACTGTGGCTTGGTCCCCAGGCCACAAATGCAGGTGCTCATAGAGGACTTGAGCTCAAGGTTTTACTTGTACATTTTCCATCCTCTGCTCCTCCAACAGAACTTCCTGCCGTGGTGCGATGTCCCCTGGAGGACTGTGAGATCTGCTTTGCGCACACGAGGTGGTTGGACATGCAGAGCTAGGTGGAGATCTCTGGCCTCACTTCCCCTTAGTCTGTTGATGGTGACTCTCAAGTCCATCCACCTCCACTGGCCTGGTCAAAGCTACCAACAGCTCTTGCTTGAAAAACTGCAGCAGCCTCTTTGGAAATCAAATAATAAATAAAAATATGTGTTCTGTTTACCTCACAGAGTCACAGTGAAGGTGAAATGAAAAAGTACATGTGAAAATACGTATCACCATACCCGGCACATTCTAGATGCTCAAAAATGTGCTTTTGATTTAAAAGGGAAGTAATACCAAAGATTTTTTAAGCTGCAATATTAATAAATGCAACACAAATTTTCAAAAAGAAACCTGCGGCTGTCTCCCAACTAGTCCATCCATGCACTCTGGTCCCCAGTTCCTTCCACATACAGCAGCTGGAACCAGATTTTCTAAAGCACGAATCTGATCGTGTCCAACCTTCATATTCAACAGAAGTGGATTTGCTGCAGTACAAATGGCACCTGCTGCCTGAACCAGTTGAGGGTCTCCACTGGCCCTCTGTCTTTGGGAATGGTACCTGAGGCTTGTTCCATGAATGGTTCTATATCCAGCCACTGAGAGGACTCTATTTGCATGATGCATATAAAGTTAGGTGAATCCGTCCTCCCTGCTATTACTGCATCTGTGCCTCCCAACCCTGACTCAAAGAGCTGGGACTTCACTGAGTACACGGCTATGTTGTATGAACTGACTTGATCCTGCTTTCTAATCAATGAGTGTTTAATACATTCGATGTTGGGCAGAATTTGATCTGAGTCCATATAATATTATCCACCTCTACCTACTGTTGTCTACCATAATCTACCAAAAAATCATCTAATCCCTGTGCATGACTGCCGGGGTCCAGCCCCGGCTGATCCAGGGTACATGACCACAGAAAAGGTCATGTTTTCAACATAAGAAGAAAGATACAGGTGGAGGCTGTATCTTTCTTGGAGGATCCCCAAGAAAACCCTGCTGCTCAGACACCTACAGTTCCTGGAGAGAAGTTCTGCCTGGCCAGAAGTATCCAATATTTGAGGTTTCCGGACTCCAGAAAAATTCCACAGAGTTTTACCCATGCTTTTTGAACTCTTAAAAACTCACCTGGATGTATAGCATGTGAAAATACTACTGTCTCCCTTTGTCTCTAATTCATTCATCCAACATACACATATGGAGTCTCTACAGGGTGCCAGGCGTTTGGTCCCAGTTATAGTCTCCTAATTGCTCCACTGAACAATTCTGGTTAAAGCACAGAGTGGTCAGATCAATGACGGACAATACTGGTGCCCCACCCAGACCCCTTGCGGCCCTGTGTTAATAAACCTGGCACAATGACGTGATGCAGAACCCTCCCTCCTCCGGCTCTCAACTCTTTATGCCTTCTACTCTCTCCCAATGAAATGTTTTAACCTGCTTCTCAGTGTCCCTTCCAGCCCATCCGTCCTCCTTGGCCCTTCTTCCTCTGTCATCCAGGAGAATTAAATCCCTGTTTCTAAAGTACACCCAGCATCCTGATCCATTCCCAGGAAGGATGTATTAGTATTTCTCCCAAAGTGGAGAAAGCAAGAGGCCTTCATGTAGGAAAACCCATCCAGCACGGATTTATATGTAAACTCACAAGGGAAAGGCCGTCCCAGTGAGGAGAAGCCAGAAGCAGGAAAGGAAAGGGGAGCAGAGGCAGTGGTTTCAGCTCAGAGGACACAGTGGGTGAGAGGAGGAGGAATGGGGAGGACTGAGCGCAGGAGTAGGGCCACAGTGTGTCAGGCCTGGAGTGCCAGGATCGGAAAGGCGACTCTGTCAGTGGGTGCTGAGGGGTGGGCAGTCTGCTTTACACTTCCTATTAAAATATTAATCTCAATTTGAATTGAGTACAGCCATCTGAATTTGTACTCCAGGTTCATCATTTATAAGGCTTGACCTTTGGCAACCCAACCTCACCAATAAGCCTTAATTTCCTTATCTTTAAAATGGGGATGGTAACAGTAGTTACCCACTGGGCAACTACCCAATTAAGCAACAGTTAAATGATACACTAAGTTTAAACCCCTTAGTTCCATGCTGGCATGTTCGACAGTCCTAAGTGATCAGCAAATATACTGAGTTTATTATTATATTATACTGAGTTTCCCATCATAGTCACACAGAAAGCCATGCATGAAACAGTACTTCCTTTACATTTTTCAGGGCTGTAAGCTTCATTGCCAACACGATGAAAGAGAAAACAATGTTTTTAAAAAAAGGATTTCCCCTTTAATTCTTCAAGTGGATTTCATTTTGGATAAGGGAAAAAGAAAACGTTCCATGGGAGTTCTCCAGTGTTTTCCACACCACAAGCTCTGCTTGGACAAATGATATACCTCCCTGTAAGGTGAAGTTTCCTCATCTGTAAAGCAGAGGTTTAACCAATGATCTCCAAGGACCAAGTCAGAATACTAATGCTGCAGTCCAGCCTGGTTTAGGATGACTTTTTTCCTCCTCTTATACCAGTCTCCCTGAGATGCTTCAGCTAAAATAGTCTTCCCAATAACAAAATTAAAAACAAAATTTCAGAAGATGATATTCTATCTTGAGTCTTACTGCAGTGATTCTCAGCCAAGGGATTTTGCCTCTAAGGAGACATTTGGCAATGTCTGGAGACATTTCTGATTGTCTCAAGGCAGGGCAGGGGAGGTGCCACTGGCATCTAGAGGGGAGAGGCCAGGGATGCTGCCAGCATTTTCCAAGGCACAGGATGGACCCCACACCACAGAATTATCCAGCCACTAGTGCTGGGGTTGAGAAAGTCTGGTTTCTCTTAAAGCACAGTTCCTGTGGATGACTGAATTGCCTTGGTGTTGAGATCCAAGGATGTGGGCATAAAGGGGCTACCTGCTTTGCATCGTGTCCCAGTCATGACCTGGGATTTCCTGCCAACTCTGAGAGTCCTGCAATCCGTAACATTATTGGCTATTTGAAACTCCCACAAAGCTTAACCTATGTTCCAGCTGGGTGACTTTTTTCTTATGTAAGATCTGATTAAGCTATTTCTAAAACCCAAAACCAGAAACACTTTGTGGATTTGGTTAAGTCATACCAACTCCACGGACCTTCAACCTCAGTGGAACTTTTTACGTGGGACAACTTTATCTGATAAATAATTAGCAGCTGCTTGCTGAGGGTTGGCAGCTGGAACAGCTTTAAACTGTGATTAACAGATTCTCTCTCCATCACACTTACACTTTCTGACTGGAGAAAGCGTAACAAACACACCTAATGAGGCTTTTAAAGTCCAGAGTTCTTTTCCGCTGATTGCCTCTTTTCTACTCCCTAATCCTGCTGTTCCTCAGGACCTTACAGAATAGCAAGTGCTCTAAAATTCTGTCCTGAACTGTTTTTTGTTTGTTTTTTTTTTAACCAGCTTCCAAGGAACACTGTCCCTTTTGCCCCACGCTGAGCAGCAACAAAGGACAAAGTTTGTTCTCTTGGACATTACTCGCTTCTTCAGCGACGCACTTAAACCCATCAGGAGATCCCTCATGAGGAAGACATCTGACACCCAGGGTGTGTGAAATAGTCTCGCCCTCATATGAGCTCTTCCAGTCCAGGCAGTGAGAACAGAGAGAATCTTGTGTATTCAGAAGGAAGAAGAGATTCCCATTCCCGTGTCCCTCCCTCCACGTGGAACGACGCTGTCAATTCCCTGGGAAGGTGTGATAACAGAGTTCGCCCGCTAGAGGGCGCCACAAGGATTCTCTAATTCCCCTCCTCCAGACCGACCTCTGGAGAAGGAAATGGCAACCAACAACAAATCACAATTTTGAATCATGTTTTCCATTGTTTATTTTGTACTGATCATCTCATCCATAGCAGCTGCATAGAGCATTGCCCTTGCTGTACAGAAAAGGAAAGTTTCAGTGCCTTGCCTCGAGGTCACGTGGTCAGTGTGGCGGGAGAGCTGGGGTCCTTCTCTCCTTGCTGGCTGGGACAGACAGCGTTCCAGGAATGTAAACTAAGAGAATCTCAGACATGCCAGAAAGAATTGTACCACCTTTTCACCAACAAAAACATTTTTTCTGATATTTAACAAGCTGGTAAACATTTTTGCCGGTATCTAACATTTTTGCTTGGTATCTAATAAGCTGGTATCTAACAAGGACAAGGGGACAGAGGATGAGGTGGTTGGATGGCATCACCAATTCAATGGACATGAGTTTGAGCACCTCTGGGAGCTGGTGATGGACAGGGAAGCCTGTTTTGCTGCAGTTCATGGGGTCGCAAAGAGTAGAACAGGACTGAGGGACTGAACTGAACTGAATAAATGTTCCTGATAAAATGTATTCTTGTCTTGTCTTCAGTGATAATATAGGCCAAAAAGAATTAGTTCTTTTACAAGTTATTAAATTCTTAAACTTAAGATTTGCTAAGCCTTTTACATATGACAAGGGCTTCCCAGGTGGTGCTAGTGGTAAAGAAAGTCACTCAGTATTGTCAGACTCTTTGTGACCCTATGGACTGTAGCTTGCCAGGCTCCTTTGTCCATGGAATTCTCCAGGTCAGAATACCGGAGTGAGTAGTTTTTCCCTTCTCCAGGGGATCTTCTCAACCCAAGAATTGAACCCAGGTCTCCCACATTGCAGGCAGATTATTTGCTGTCTAAGCCCAGTGATAAAGAACCTGCCTGCTAATACAAGAGACTTAAGAGATGAAGGTTCGATCCTTGGGTGGGGGAGATCCCCTGGAGAAGGGCACAGCAATCCACTCCAGTATTCTTGCCTGGAGAATCCCATGGACAGAGGAGCCTGGCAGACTACAGTCCATGGGGTTGCAAAGAATTGTACATGATTGAAGCGACTTAACACACACACGCATATAACCATGAGGGTAGAAGGTATAATACCCATTTTACAAGTGAAAAAACTGAGGTCTGGAGACAGTGCCCTGTCCAAGTCAAGAGCTGGAGATTCAGACCCAGATTTACCTGAGCCCAGAGCCTGGTCTCTTAACCTGTACCCTGTACTGCCCCTTTATTTGTTTTGTAATTGCAACATAACATCCATGCAGCACACAAATTTTTACATCTCACCACCACCCAGATGAAGAGACAGAACATTTCCACGACTCCAAAACCCCTTAAGCTTCCTCCCCGGGCAGGTACTCTCCTGACTCTCCACTGTATTATCTCTTCAGGAGAGCTGGAAGTGCTTGAATGGACACACAGTCTGCGTTAAGACCACACACTCCTTCAAGAAACCACTACAAAGATGGGAGCCATGACTGATCTTTTTGTCACAGTTATAGCTGTGCAGTCAAAGCCACGAACAACATACCCAGCATATCATACTTGAACAACTGGACATCCACTCACTAAAAAAGGAATCTAGACATAAAGCTTCACCAAAATTAATTCAAAGCAGATCCCAGACCTAAATGTAAAACACAACACTACAAAACCCCTGCAAGATGACCTTGGGTTTGGCAATGACTTTTTAGATACAACACCAAAGGTACGATCCATGAAAGAAAGAACTGATAAGCTGGACTTCATTAAAATTAAATTTGCCTGCACTGTGACAGACTCTGTGAAAAGAATGAAAAGATAAGCCAGAGACTGGGAGGCAATATTTGCAAAAGACATATCTGATAAAGGAATATTATCTAAAATATTCAAATAACTCTTAAAAGTCAAAAATAAGAAGACAAATAACTGATTTAAAAAATGGGCCAAAGACCTTAACAGATACCTCACCTAAAAAGATCTATAAATGGCAAATAAGCACATGAAATGATGTTCTATATCACAGGTCATAGAGAAATGCGTATTAAAAGAATGAGATACCTCTAGACAACTGTTAAAATGGTAAAAGTTCAGAACACTGAAACATTAAATATTGGTCAGATGTAGAGCAAGATGAAATGCAAAATGATACAGCCACTTTGACAATTTCTTACAAAACTGACCATATTCATACCAAATGATCAAGTAATCACTTTCCTTGGTATTGACTCAAAGCGGTTTAGAAACTCGTCAACATAAAAACCTGCATGTGGATGTTTATTGCAGCTTTATTCTTAATTGCCAAAACGTGAATGTAGCCAAGATGATGGAGAAGGCAAGGGCACCCCACTCCAGCACTCTTGCCTGGAAAATCCCATGGATGGAGGAGCCTGGTAGGCTGCAGTCCATGGGGTCGCTAAAAGTCGGACACGACTGAGCGACTTCACTTTCACTTTTTTACTTTCATGCATTGGAGAAGGAAATGGCAACCCACTCCAGTGTTCTTGCCTGGAGAAACCCAGGGGCAGGAGACCCTGGTGGGCTGACGTCTATGGGGTCACACAGAGTCGGACATGACTGAAGTAACTTAGCAGCAGCAGCAGCAGCCAAGATGTACTTTACTAGGTGAACAAATAAATAAATTTTAGTACATTCAGAAAATGGAATATTATTCAGCATTAAAAAAAATTGAGATATCAAGCCATGAAAAGACATGAAAGAATCTTAAATGCATATTACTAAGTGAAAGAGAGCTCCCCAGGTGGTTCAGTAGGTAAAGAATCTGCCTCCAATGCAGGAAACACAGGTTCGATCCCTGGGTCAGGATCCCCTGGAGGAGGGCATAGCAACTCACTCCAGTATTATTGCCTGGAGAATTCGATGGTCAGAGGAGCCTGGTGGGCTACAGTCCATAGGGTCTCAAAGAGTCGGACATGACTAAAATGATTGAGCAAGTGAAAGAAGCCAATCTGAAAAGATTACATACTGCGTGAATACAATTATATGAATTCTAGAAAAGGCAAAACTACGGAGACAGAAAAGATCAGTGGTTGCCAGGGAGGGAGGAAGGAATGAGCAGACAGAGCGCAGAGGAATTTTAGGGCCATGAACCTACTCTGTATAATACTATAATGGTGGATACATGTTAATATACATTTGTCCAAGCTCATAGAACGTGCGTCATCAAGAGTGAACTCTACGGTAAACTGTGGACTCTTGGTGATAATGATGTGTCAATGTAGGTTCATCAGTTGTAACAAATGCACCGCTCTGTTGGGAAATGTTGATAAAGGGGAAGGCTGTGCATGTGTTGGGACACAAGGGTGTATGGGAAATCTCCGTACTTCCACTCAATTTTGATATGAATGTAATACTGTTATAAAAATTAAGATCTGTTTTTTTTTTTTTAAATCACCTCCTCCCCCAGGATATTCAGAAATTGTTGCCCTTGGGGGCTCCCTCATCCCTCAACAATTACTCCTCTTACAACCTTATTTGGAAACCACTGGCTTCTTGTGAACAAGCATCTGCCATTTAATGGCTCTGTGACCCTGTAATCTTGGGCAAATTCTTTCACCTCTGGTTTTAGTGTATTACCCATAGAATGGGGATAATCACTTCCTTATGGAATTCTGGGAGGGATTAAATGAGGAATCAATGTAGAAAACCTGTATTTGCAATTCCTTTCCATTCCCCTAAGGAGTCTGGGCTTTGATCTGAGGACAATTAGGGTCTCACCTAAGAATTTTAAGGAGGGGAGTGATGTGATTAGCTTTGTTTAGAAGTATCACTGATCTAAAATATCATTTAGTCAGCAACCCAGTTAGGGATGGAGGAGGAGAGAACAGGCTTGGGGCACCAGGGAAGTGATCAGACTGTGTCTGGTAGCTGCTCAAGGTGAGAGATAGGAGCAGAGATAGTGGGGAAGAGCCCTAGCTTTGATTCTGACCTTCCCTTCACCGTCCACGTCTGCTCCAATAGCAGGTCTTACGTTCTCCACCAGGGTAACCAGACCCTTCGCCTCTCTCACCTCTGTGGCTCCTACTGCCATCTTGGCTTCTCGGTCCCTAGTCCTGGACTCCTTACAGTGGGCTCCCAGCATATTTCCTGCCTGCAACCCCAATTCATTCTCTGATTTAAATCAAATCTCATCCAATCCCCACCTTAAAATCCTCTAGTAGTTTCCCTGTCACATTGAATAAGATAAAATTCCTTAGGCCAGCATTAGGATCTGGCTGATTTCCTTTCCCACTTCATTACCAATCTACCCTCCACCTCTAAAGCATCACTGACTCAATGGATAGGAACTTGGGCAAATTCCAGGAGATGGTGAGGGACAGGGAGGCCTGGCCTGCTGCACTTCATGGGGTCGCAAAGAGGACAACATTACTTAGCAAGTGAACAGCAGCAATAGTTGATTTGCAAAGTTATGTTAGTTTCAACAAGGTTATTTGGCTATACATATATGTATATCTATTTGTTTTCAGATTCTTTTCCCTTATAAATTATTACAGAATATTGAGTAGCGTTCCCTGTGCCACCATAGTACTGCTATAGCATATAGTATACCTTATTGGGTTACCTCTTTGTGAATCAGCCTTTCCCATTCTTTTTTGGCATAGGAATCATTTTCTTATTTTCTTTGCATGCCCAACATCTTGCTTAGTATCTAAATCCAGTATGTGTTCAACACATATTTGTACAATGAATGAATATAATGCTTCTCAGTTAAGGTTCCTATTGAGCCAACTTTTATTTCTCATAGTCACTTCCTGAATAATCCCTCCTGGCATTGATTTACAACCTTTCCCTTCTCATACTTGTAATCAAGACTTGCTCACGTTCAACATTCAACTGTCCTCTTATTAGACTATAAAGGAGATGCGCTCTAACCACAGCTCCCCAAACTTTTCTTTTTCACTGCATAAATTCTCTGAATTAGCTCACTTCCTCCTCTTCCACTCTTGCATAGTGAAAAACTCACCAGTTCTCCCCTATACACCCTCTGAGACAATACTTCTCCAGGGATAACCAATCTCAAGTTGATCAATTGTTCGAAATACACATTGCTGTGTCCCACCTCAACCTGATAGACTCTCCAGAGTTGAGGTCTGGGAATATGCATGTTTAACATTCCAGGTGGTTCTGAGGAAATCAGAATATGTCACCCCTTTGACAGAAATTATGTTGAGCTGATAGCATATGAAGCATCAGTAAATGCAGAAAGGCTTGCCCTTTTCTGCCTAAAGGCAAGAAATAAATTCTCCTTTGACTAGAGACAAACACTTATCAGCCCAGACACCAACCAGAAGGATCTGCAACAAACCTTGCTAACTTTATCTTCGGAGTTAAGGAAGAGAAGGACTAACTAGCACTAGCTGGATTACTCCCTAGGACAAACCCATTTGCTTGTCAATTCTTCACAGATGTATTCTTCCCTTGTCTAAAAGATATAAAACTTTCCTGCTCTGGTCATTTCTTCACATCTTCATTCTTTAACAAACCTGTAAAAATTCAATAAAATGTGTGTGCTTTTCTCCTGTTAATCTGTCTTTGTCAGTTTAATTTTCAGACCCAGCAAGGAACCCTAAGAAGGCTGAAAAAAACTTTTTCCTCCTTCATAATTCTCAAGCACACCAACATTTAAAACTGCTTGTAAGCTATTTTTGGTTATTTTAATAGTTAATATTCTTACAATGCAAAAAGTTCCGAAAGTGCAATAAGATTTTGGCAGCTGGCTACACCTAATGTAGAATTCCTACTATTAATAAAATGCTAGAAGCCCAACAGAAAAAGGGTTAGTAAGAGTCATGAACAGACATTTTTCAGAATTGCCAACAAGCATATGCAGTGAAAGTCACCCAGTCATGTCTGTTTCTTTGCGACCCCATGAACTATACAGTCATGGGGGCCTACAGAAATTCTGTAGGCCAGAATACTGGAATGGTTAGCCTTTCCCTTCTCCAGGGGATCTTCCCAACCCAGGGATCGAACCCAAAACTCCTGCATGGCAGGTGGATTCTTTACCAGCTGAGCCACAAGGGAAGCCAAAAAGCATATAAAAAGATGCACCATCTTGACAAATTAAAAACACATCAGTCTGTTTCTTAAATATATATACCCTAAGCATTCTTGCACTTGGGCACCAAACATACTCAAGTTCCCAGACCAGAGATCGAACTTGGGCCCCCTGCATTGGGAGCACGGAGTCTTAGCCACTGAGCCACCAAGGAAGTCCCAGTAACTGATGATTGTTAAAAAACAAAATTTGACTGAGTAAATTTTAAAGATCTTATTGGCTTTATTCACTGGTTCATGAATCAGCAGCATCTCATCTAGCAGACAGAAAAGAGCTTTGAATAGCTTAGAAAATAAAAGTTTTATAGGCAGAAGGGGGTGGACAATGAAGCTACTAGCAAAGAGGGGATTGTTTCAGGCAAGGTTATGTGTTTATCCAGCACTATTCACTAAATAAACCAAATTTTCCCCACTGATTTGATGATATGCCATCTTTTTTGTATAATAAATTCCTATTTGTATCCGGGTTTGATGAATCCATTCTTTCTCATCTGTGGTCAAAGATAACCTGTAGCTTTGGAAGACAAAGCAAAAAATAAAAAAATAAATAATCTGCCCACTTTATTCTACATTAGCTCCTTAATGGCTTTGCTAAGACAACTGGTTTTGACTAGCTAAAACAGCTAGTTAGAAGTGTTTGGAATGTAAATGCAAAATCCACCTAAAGATGGTCCATGAAGATCAGAAAGCCCTTCCCAGCTGCATTTCAATAATGCCCAGCAGAGTGTTGGAGTCCAGGGCAGATCACCCCCAAATATGCCTCATGGCATATGCATTGTTTTGAAGGAGGAGAAGGGGAAAACAGAGGATGAGATGGCTGAATGGCATCATCAACTCGACGGACATGAGTTTCAGCAAGGTCCAGGAGTTGGTGATGGACAGGGAAGCCTGGCGTGCTGCGGTCCATAGAGTCACAAAGAATCAGACACGAATGAATGACTGAACTGAACTGAAAGTTACTTAAGAGATGTAATACACACACACACACACACACACACACACACATATATACATATGAAAATACTGCTCGATCATAAAAGAAGAATGAAAGTTTGCCATTCACAGCAGCATGGATGGAGTTGGAGAGTGCAATGCTAAGTGAAGGTCTTCCCTGGTGGGAATCTGCCTGCAATGCCGGAAATCTGGGTTCTGATCTCTGGGTAGGGAAGATACCCTGGAGAAAGGAATGGCTTTTCACTCCAGTATTCTTGCCTGAAGAATCCCATGGACAGGGGAGTCTGGTAGACTACAGTCCATGGGGTCGCAAAGAGTCGGACATGACTGAGTGACTAACACACACGCGCACACACACACACTCTAAGTGAAATAAACCAGACAAAGACCCATACTATATGATATCACTTACATTAGAATCAAAAAAAACACGACAAACCAGTAAACATAACAAAAAAGCAGACTCACAGATAGAAAGAACACACTAGGGGTAACCAGTGGAGAAGGGGAGCGGGGCAACATGGGGTGGGCGGAGTGGGAGGTAAAACTACTGAGTGTAAGACAGGCTCAAGGATGCACTGCACAACACAGGGAACGCAGCCACTATATTGTAATAACTGTAAGTGGAAAGAGGCCTTTAACAACTTCATTAAAAAATAGCTACTTAACAAACAGTTGATGCAAGAAAGACACTTCGACCGTCCTCTCTGTTCCTTGAAAGCAGGAAATAAATCTCCATGTGAAAGGTGCCCTCCCTACATCTAGAAATAGAGGACACCCTTATCCTCAGAGATGGGGAATTTGAACCAGGAGGCTTTTTTAAGCAAACCTGGCTACATCTTTAATTTACTACCTCAAGCCCAAACTCTGTTTAGTTTCTTCACTAAGAACCCAAAGCCAAAATGTCTTGTTCCATCAATTCCTCAACAAATTTATGGGTTCTTTGTCTAAAAAGTACAAAAGTTGCCTGCCTTGACCACTTCTTAGGTTCATTTTCCACCAGACCTCCACACAAATTAATTAAAATTTGTTTTCCTCCTGTTACTCTGTCTTGTACCAGTTTTATTATTAGTTCAGCCACGAGATGACCAGAAAGAGGTAGAGAGAGATATTTCCCCCTCCAGGACAACAGCTTGATGCTGAATTAACAAAGCACACCATCTCCAGGCAGTCAGTTTGCTTCAGTTTGCCAGCATGAGCAACAATTTCATCTGTAAATGGGGTTTTTGTCTCAACCCCATGAAAATAGGACTTTACGGAGCAAAGATCTTGGCTTTGAACCCAATGTGAGAGGATGCCTTCCTTAGGCACCTCCACCCACAGGAATGTTTCCTTCTTCCTTAACCTCAAGAGCCAATCTGAAAAAAAATAAAAAAATAAAACCTTTTTCAGCTTTCCTTGGCAAATTTTGCTTTCAGTTCACTTCTCCCACAAATCTTATTAAAATGCTCTTCTCTGTTGAAGGATGTGAAAAACCTTGAGAATTCTAAGTGTGAAGGTTAGGCTTTCTAAGTACTGTTCCATCACCCAGTTAGTGCACCTGTGCTGTGCGAAAGGGGCTGTGCCAGGAATTATAAAGAATATAAAGACAAATGTGGTATTATCCCATTCCTGAAGATTACAGCCCACTGGATAAACAGCCACAGTACAAGTCATAACGTGATCAGAACCATTCTGGCAAGGGCAAGGGGCTTGGCTGGAGAGTATTTCTATAACAACTTTAGCATGTAACTCAGTTTTTCTGGGTCTCCCTTTTCTCATCTGGAAAACAGAGGAAAATCCATATGAACCTCATTTAAGTATGAGAGCATTACTCCTAATGAGAGAAATAAATGAAACCTGCACGTAGAGAGTATGCCACGTTGCCTGGTACACAGAGGGCACCAGATACAGGAACCGTTCTTATTTCGAACAGCTATAGGAGTCTGCTGAATGGACCGTTCATTACATCTTGGGCCTTTCAGAACAAATAGTTTTCACAAAATTAGAGACTTAGAATACAGATAAAGGCTACAATTGGGGGACCAGACTGAGGCCAGTTAAGGTAATTCCAAGGGTGTGCTCTGCTTTCTGAAAACAGTCTGCAAAGGCAGCAGAGGACAAGAGAAGACCAAGAAGGATGAAATTAGTGTTGGGAAAAAATAAAAAGTTACCTGCCATTCCAGTATAAAAGGATCAAGCCGTTAGCTACTGCAGCTGCCCAGGACAGTGTGCCCTGAGGGGAATGCAGGATAGGAAAAAAAACAAATCAGGAAGCAATCTGTGCTTTAAATATACTGGCCCCTAGATAGTTAAGATGCATATCTAAGTGAAATTTTCAAATGACTCCAATTTCTTGCATCTTCCCATACACAGAAAAGCACAAGAATGATTAACCTGAGATGTCTGGTTTTTGTAATTAGCAGTAATCATTTGATGCTTGACTACATGCTTTTTCTAGCCACTAGCCACCTGTGCTTTATTGCCCCTTAAAGTATGGTTAACCTGACCAAGGAAGTGAATTTTTAATTGTGTTTCACTTTCATTCAATTTAAATTTAAACAGCCTTTAGGTAACTAAAGGCTACCACATTGGACAGCAAAGCTCCATAATATTGTCACACCTGCCTTGAGCACACTCTTCATGGAAGATGGTGGTCAGATCATCTAAAAGGAGAGAGCTGGGACTTCATAAAGATGCCAAGACAAGTTGTACAAACTGTGTTTACGGCAGCTTGCTAGTGACTGCTCATTTTATAGATTGAGAAGAAGAGAGAAACAAACAAAAACTTCAATCAGATCTGTTCAGAGCAGTTTTCTTTAAGAAATGGGCTATTTTTGCACTTGTTCATCCAGTCACTTCCCACACTGTAATCAGAATCCTGCAGGCTGTTTCTTACACACACACATGCACACAACCACACAAATGGGACCAAAAAAAGAGATGAACATGGACTTTTTTGAGATTTGTCAGACCTTTTTCTTAGATGACTCTAAACTCTGTTTTATCTAGTCTTGCAAAAAGTCTGCGCTCTAAAACAATGAAACTATGATCTAGCCCCTCACCTTTTATGAAAATAATCTTTCAATAATATATTCAAATAATTATGTCAGACTATCATAAGTATCAAAACAGTGTCTTGGATATAGAGTCTTGAGTCTAACTCCTCCAGAGATAGAAACTGACGAATGGGTCCGTTTCCAGCAGTTGTCCTGGAACCTTGAAACAGCAAACAGTGTCAAGCAGACATGGAAGCAGGTCAACAGAATAATGAATCACGTCCAAACAGGGATTATAACAATCCTCATAATGTGGATGAGACAAAACTGAGATCTAGAAAAAGGTTAAATGACATGTCCAGAGCAGGAATATCACATCTGTAATATGAACTGGGTCTTCTGACCCCAGATCCAAGGTTGCTGCTGCTTTTATTTTTAGGCAGAGGATGGAAACAAGGGAATTTATCTTTATGATTGGTTTTTTGGAATTGTGTACTCTCTTGCATCCTTGATAACTCAACTGAAATCATAGAAATCTAAAGGGAGATTATCATAACATCCAATTATGACATTTATAAATGGGATTATGGTGACATACAAAGTATAAAAGGAATATTGCATTGATTTTATTATTATACATATTATATAATTAGGCTATGAAAAAGTAATTTTTTAAATCCTGGATGGTGCTAGGTTTCAAATTTTGATCTGTGCCAGGACTTGTGTTATTTGTTTATTTATTTATTTTTGCCCACACCAAGCAGTTTGAGGGACCTTAGTTCCACAACCTGTGCCCTCAACAGTGAAAGTGTGGGGTCCTAACTACTGGACTGCCAGGGAATTCCCACTCGTGCCATTTATTTTAAAACACAGTGGGACATGAGTACCCCGACCACCCATTCTGATGCAGAATGTCTGGGGTGAGGCCCATTCATCTTTTTTTTTTTTTAATTCTTAACAAAACACACAGTTCTATATAGCCCAAAACTGGAGGATTCTTATATAAGGTATAGGTGACTGAGAAAGAGTGGTAAGGTAGGAGGGAATCCAGGAAAGTGATGAGTCATAGAAGCCAGAAGAAAGTCCTTCAAAAAGTAAAATGGAGATTGGGAGATAAAGAAGAGATGCAGAGAAGTAGCCATTGGCAATGTGAAAGAAAGAAAGAAAGTGAAGTCACTCAGTCCTATCCGACTCTGCGACCCCATGGACTGTAGCCTACCAGGCTGCTCCATCCATGGGATTTTCCAGGCAAGAATACTGGAGTGGGTTGCCATTTCCTTCACCAGGAGATCTTCCCGATCCATGGATTGAACCCAGGTCTTCCACATTGTAGGCAAACACTTTATCTCACATTGTAGGCAAACACTTTACCTCACATTGTAGGCAATGTGAAGACCCTGGGAATTTTGACAAGAGCAGCTTTGGGTAAGTGAGAACATCAGCATGTGCTTGACATGCAATGAGGAGGAGGAGGAGGGAGACAGAGGAAGCAAGGTGACAACAAACAAATTGTGGGGAAGAGCGGAGCTGAAAAGTGGGCAGAGAAATAGGATGCTGCCCAGAAGCAGAACAGGTTCCAGTAGCTTGCATTGCAACGTGCTTGGTTAGATCATCTCCAGCCGTCTCCCGTTCACCTTGATGAGGTTGTTACCTTGTGAGCAGTGTACCTGGGCCATGGCAGTCGTCTTGAGTCCAAAGACTCACACAGACTGCAGAGGGCCCTCAGACTGCATGGCCATGGGCATAGACAAGCACTCCAAATCTGCAGAGATGCAGCTGGAAAAGGCTGAATATTTCATTCATGAATAAAGGAATGTAAGTACAACAAAACCTGTGGCTTTGTTATCAACAGAAACCACAAATATTTTCATATTACAATTGTTCCAGATATCTAAAGATATTGACTCCTTTTCTATTACTTGGAGGTCATGGTTGTTAATTTCTCAGGTCTCAAATGATTAACAGATTTACCAACTAGATCTGTTATTTAATATATCATAATAATACAGGAATATATAAAATGACCCTAGTAATTTCACCACACTGTCAGAGGGGTGCTCAGCAGAAAGTTAATCACACCCGATTTAAATGAAGGTAAGTCCTAAATTTCTGTCTTCAACTCTGACTCTGCCCTAGCTCCAACCCTTCAGTTGCTTCCATGACTCTTCCACGTGGGTATCTAGTAGGCATCTCAGTATGAACCATACAGACACAGCTTTGGGGCTGTGTTCTGGGGCTTCACACTTGCTCCTCTCCCTCACCTCAGAGTTCTTCCCATATCCTCCCAGTTGTTAAAGCCCCATTTTATTTTATTTATTTATTTTTTGGCTGCTGCATGGCTTGCAGAATCTTAATTCCCCACCAGGGATTCAACCCCTGCTCCAGCAGGGAAAGCACCTAGTCCTAACCACTGGACCACCAGGGAATTCCCCTAAAGCCCAAATTCTAACACTAAGTTAGTGTACTCTGCCTTCACTTATCTTCAGAATATCTGAAATTCTCTAGTCAATAAACTTTAGTAACAAAATAAGGGGACAGAGGACAAGATGTTTGGATGGCATCACTGACTCAATGAACATGAGTTTGAGCAAACTCCAGGAGATGGTGAAGAACAGGGAAGCCTGGTGTGCCGCAGTCCGTGTGGTCTCAAAGAGTCGGACATGACTGAGCGACTGAAAAACAACAACACAAAACAGTGATAAGCCAGATCTCCCCGGAAAAAAGCAAGTGCGTGCACGCTTAGTTAGTCGTGTCTAACTCTTTGCAACCCCGTGGATTGCAACGCACCAAGCTCCTCTGTCCATGGGGATTCTCCAGGCAAGAATACTGGAGTGGGTTGCCATTTCCTTCTGCAGGGGATCTTCCTGACCCTGGGATCAAACCCAGGTCTCCCTCATTGCAGGCAGATTCTTTACCATCTGAGTCACCAGGGAAGGCCAGAAAAGCAAATGGATTGTTATATTTGAAGAAAGGGGCATAATAGGATTGAATAGCTAGGATGAACTTTTTCAGCAAATTACCAAACCAAAAATTTCCCCTAGTAGTTACTACAAATGATTTTTTTTTCCCCCAGAGTTGAAAATCTCCTATTGTCTGTCCTTTTGAGATCTACCTAGGACCTAGGGTGGGACAGATTAAGGAGGGACAGAGTGGAAGATGGAAACAGATTCTTTAAAATGGGTTTATCCATACCCAGTCAGCAGGAGTTATTAAGGCACTCTCCTAGGTGAGCTGGGGAGAGAACCTGGCTTCTGGCCCTCCACTGGGGGAAGAAGCACCAGAGGTCATCTGTGGTTCCCATGGTAGGTACAGATATCACAATTTCCTTTTCCTTTTCTGAAATGCTTATATTTGTATAACTCAACAAGTGTGCAATGGCTGTTGCTCTGAATTAGCCCTGTGACCCTATTTGCAGGTTTATTCTTAGCGGTCAATCTGTTTTTTAAAAGATAATAATTATGATTTATCTATTTTGGGTTACACTGTGTCTTGGTTGCTCCACTCAGGCTTTCTCTAATTGCAGCGAGAGGGGGCTACTCTACCACTGTGGTGCATGGGCTTCTCACTACAGTGGCTTCTCTTGTTACAGAGCACAGGCTCTAGGTGCACGGGCTTTAGTAGTTCCAACACACCGGCTCAGCAGCTATGGCATGCAGGCTCCAGGGCTCGCAGGTTTCAGTAGTTATGGCCCACAGGCTTGAGTTGCCCAAGGCATATGGAATCTTCCCAGATCAGAGGTCTAACTCATGTTCCCTGCCTTGGCAGGTGGATTCCTATCCACTGTGCATGCCTGCTATGTAGCTTCAGTTGTGTCCGATGCTTTGCGACCCTATGGACTATACCCCTCCAGGCTCTTCTGTCCATGGGATTCTCCAGGCAAGAATGCTGGAGTGGGTTGCCATGACCTCCTCCAGGAGACCCTCCTGACCCAGAGATTGAACCCATATCTCATATCTCCTGCATTAGCAGGCAGATTCTTTACCACTAATGCCACCTGGAAAGCCCAACCAGGAAAGTCCTAAAAGATCAGTCTTATTTTGGATTAATTGTTGACAATCAGCTCATTTAAAAAGTGTTTCTTGGGAATTCCTGGCTGTGTTTCATTGCCGTGGGCCCCAGTTCAATCCCTTGCCCCAGGAAGATCTGCAAGTGGTGCAGCTGCTACTGCTAAGTCGCTTCAATCGTGTCGGACTCTGTGCAACCCCATAGACGGCAGCCCACCAGACTTCCCCGTCCTTGGGATTCTGCAGGCAAGAACACTGGAGTGGGTTGCCATTTCCTTCTCCAATGCATGAAAGTGAAAAGTGAAAGTGAAGTCGTGGTGCAAAGTGGTCCCCAAAAAAATTGCTTCATGAGAAAAAAGAAAAAGTAAAAAAAGAAATAAATAAATAAAAAAAAAAAACTAAATAAATAAAAAATAAAAACAAAAAGTGTTTCTTGAGAGGAAGAAAACTAACATTTACTGAGTGCCTACTCTGTTCCAGCCATCGTGTTGGGGGTTTTAAGTGTATCATTCATTTAATCCTCATAATGAAACGTCAGAGCTCTTGGGATTACCCTTGATCGGTTTTCATCCTCTTCACTACGTGTCTATATACGTGTCTACGAGTCAACTCACATTTCTATCTCCAGCTTGATTTCAGAGGGCCACTATCAGAACTCACTCAAACTTTTCTCTGCGTCTCCACATCCATGTGACCCATGGAAAATCTCAAGTATTTCCAAGACCCATCCCACCTCACCTCAACCATTAAACTCTGATATGGTCTATCTCAGTAAATGACAGTGAAATCAGCTTCAAGGCTCTGTATCTTTTTTTCAAATTGCCACTCTGCCGGGAGCCAGTGAGGCATTCCACTCGTGACAAAGGTCATGAGGAAGGAGGCTCGGCATACGCAAAGGCAGGATCGAGCCTCAGGAGTCCCCCCGGATATTCTCGAGCATCTACCCCAAAAAAACCAGAGTCTGCCTACTTTATTGCTTTGTGCTCTCACCTCTGACTTTACTGGGGGCTGTCCCCTACCACCATCTCGCTCTCTCTGTCAAAGAGTTAACTTACAGCTCCAATTAATAAAGTTCCTGGGCAATTAGGAGTGTTTAAATCCAAACCCCTCAGATGGCTCTCTAACTCGCCTGACAAGTTTACCCGGACTCCTACAGCTATGCATACGATTGTTTACAGTCTCCCAGCCTCGAGAGGCACGGGAAGCTTAAGATATTCAAATAGCTTAGAGCCTCTCAGAGAGTTAGAAACTGTCAGAATAAAACTAGTAAAAGATTTCATTGATGAGCCAATGCTTGCTGCCAAGTTTTCACATCCCTTGAATTGTATCCTTGAATATGTATTAATTAATAGTTGGTATGTAAGAAAAATAAGTAGTGGCCTTGGTGTTAGTAACTTTAGACCCTTAAGGTAATAAATTCTTTCCTTTGTTGTAAACCCATTACACATCCGCCCTATAGGAATGCAATTTTATCTTCGGAAGATGGCGCCAAACCTTAAAATAATTACTCTTAGAGAAAATAAGTCTTACGGTTGATAAGTCTTTGTCAAGAGTCATAAAATGTTAATAGGCCTTCTGGCCAGAAGATGATGTAAATCACCTAAACCATTTGTATACAATAAATGTGTAGGAAAGAAACCCTGGTTTTTGATAAGGATCAAAGACTGCTGACTTTGCATCCCCTATTATCCTCTATGTGTAACTTAGGGTATAAAAGCCCCTGTTGAAAATAAAGCTACGGGCCTTGCTCACCAACGCTTGGTCTCCCCATGTCATTTTTCCCTTTAACTTCCAGCTGAGTCTCCATCTGGAGCGCGGATATCCTCTGCAACCATTTATTTGCCTGGGCTTCTAAGACCCACTCGAGAAGGTGTCTAAGGTGGGGCACCTTCCGCTATTTGAGAGGGTGCCTGCGGCCTCCGTGGTCAGAGCTAACCTGGTGTCACAGGTTATATTGACTTTCCGCGTAAACCAAGCTACTCAGCTTCTTTTCTCCACTGAATTTTCCTACTGAGCTATCCTCATTCTATTACTCTTATATCTCTAATTAACATTTGAATAGGTCGCCTAAGCCATCTCTCCTTCGAATACCCTGGATCAGCCGGGGCTGGACCCCGGCACCACTCCCCATACCTTCTTCTTTAATGAAACTCTCCCAGTAGCTTCTGTGGTTCTTAGACTAGAATACAGATGCCTAAAGGGAACACGTCCAAGACTTTTGCTTTGTTTTCTCCCATTCTAGCCTCAAAGACCTTGAAGTTCTAGATTCCTTTCCAATTTAGGAACTTGATCACCTCCAGCCCCATAGAGATTTAACATGAGATTAATCTCTAAGTTTTTTGCAGTTTAATACTTTAAAATGAGGCCTTAGCATTCATTCCTAGGCTCTAATATATGTCATAGCTTAGACATATATATATGTCTAATATATTTTGTACCTTAGTCTCAAAGACATTTTAGTATGACTTCCCTTATTTGTGGAATCTAAAAAGAAATGATACAAATGAACTTATTTACAAAACATAAGCAGACTGACAGACTTCAGAGAATGAATTTATGGTTGCCAGGGCAAAGAATTATGGGAAGGGATAGTTAGGGAGTTTGGGATCGACATGTATACACTGCTATATTTGAAATGAGTAACCAAAAAGGACCTACCGTATAGTGCAGGGAACTCTGCTCAATGTTATGTGGCAGCCTCAATAGGAGAAGAGTTTAGGGGAGAATGGATACATTTATATATGCACTACTGAGTTCCTTTGGTGTCTACCTGAAACTATCACAACATTGGTAATTGGCTATACTCCAATGCAAAATAGAAATTGGGTTTAAAAAAAATAAAATATAAAAGTTTTTACAAAGGTCCCCCCCCCCAAAAAAAAAAAAAAACAAATAAAAAAAGACATTTTAATTTGAGTACTCTGGTTTAGTTCAGTTCAGTTCAGTCGCTCAGTCGTGCTCGACTCTTTGCGACCCCATGAATCACAGCACACCAGGCCTCTCTGTCCATCACTAACTCCTGGAGTCTACCCAAACCCATGTCCATCAAGTCAGTGATGCCATCCAGTCATCTCATCCTCTGTCATCCCCTTCTCCTGCTCCCAATCCTTCCCAGCATCAGGGTCTTTTCCAATGAGTCAACTCTTCGCATGAGGTTATTCTCATATGCATGCTTCCTCCCAAGTTCAGTTCAGTTCAGTCGCTCAGTCATGTCCGACTCTTTGCGACCCCATGAATCGCAGCACACCAGGCCTCCCTGTCCATCACCAACACCCAGAGTTCACTCAAACTCATGTCCATTGAGTTGTGATGCCATCCAGCCATCTCATCCTCTGTCATCCCCTTCTCCTTCTGCCCCCAATCCCTCCCAGCATCAGGGTCTTTTCCAATGAGTCAACTCTTCGCATGAGGTGGCCAAAGTATTGGAGTTTCAGCTTCAGCATCAGTCCTTCCAATGAACACCCACGACTGATCTCCTTTAGGATGGACTGGTTGGATCTCCTTGCAGTCCAAGGGACTCTCAAGAGTCTTCTCCAACACCACAGTTCAAAAGCATCAATTCTTTGGCACTCAGCTTTCTTCACAGTCCAACTCTCACATCTATACATGACCACTGGAAAAACCATAGCCTTGACTAGACAGACCTTTGTTGGCAAAGTAATGTCTCTGCTCTTCAATATG
Organism: Bison bison bison; assembly: GCF_000754665.1. NCBI lineage: Eukaryota > Metazoa > Chordata > Mammalia > Artiodactyla > Bovidae > Bison > Bison bison. The sequence continues at coordinate 2,102,492 of NW_011494713.1, forward strand.
CTATCTAGGTTGGTCATAACTTTTCTTCCAAGGAGTAAGCATCTTTTAATTCCATGGCTGCAGTCACCATCTGCAGTGATTTTGGAGCACCAAAAAATAAAGTCTGACACGGTTTCCAGTTTCCCCATCTATTTCCCATGAAGTGATGGGACCAGATGCCATGATCTTCGTTTTCTGAATGTTGAGCTTTAAGCCAACTTTTTCACTCTCCACTTTCACTTTCATCAAGAGGCTTTTGAGTTCCTCTTCACTTTCTGCCATAAGGGTGGTGTCATCTGCATATCTGAGGTTATTGAGATTTCTCCCATCAATCTTGATCCCAGCTTGTGCTTCTTCCAGTCCAGCATATCTCATGATGTACTCTGCATAGAAGTTAAATAAACAGGGTGACAATATACAGCCTGATGTACTCCTTTTCCTATTTGGAACCAGTCTGTTGTTCCATGTGCAGTTCTAACTATTGCTTCCTGACCTGTATACAGGTTTCTCAAGAGGCAGGTCAGGTGTTCTAGTATTCCCATCTCTTGAAGAATTTTCCACAGTTTGTTGTGATCCACACAGTCAAAGGCTTTGGCATAGTCAATAAAGCAGAAATAGATGTTTTTCTGGAACTCTCTTGCTTTTTCCATGATCCAGCAGATGTTGGCAATTTGATCTCTGGTTCCTCTGCCTTTTCTAAAACCAGCTTGAACATCTGGAACTTCACGGTTCATGTATTGCTGAAGCCCTTCCTCCCAAACACATCCACAAATGGGATAATAGTACAAATATAAAGTTCTGCAACTCACTTTTTTTTTCACCATACTCTGCAGAATCCTTTAATATCGTAAGTCCTTATAGACATGCCTTATTCTAACTTCTACTTATTCTCTCATGGTATGAAATACCATAATTCACCATTTCTCCTATAAACCATTCTAATGTTTTTCTCTTAATAAGTCATCATGAATATATTTGACCATCTGTCCTTTAAGATTTGTGTATTTCTGTAAGACAGATTCTTATACGTGTAATGTTGGATCATATGAAAGGAGCATTTTAAAAATGTTTGTCTGTTCTGTTTGGCTGCCCCAAACCAAAGTCTAGAGTTGGAAGAAGTATTAGAGGACATGGGGTCAATTATACTTTATAACAGAGGAGGAATCTTGGAACAGAAAGGTGACACATGGAGATCAGAACAGGGTTAGGATGAGAGCACAGGTTAGAGATACTGATTTGGAAAGTGTCACAAAGGTAGGGGCAGGGGGAAATTGGGAATCTAGAGAAAGATGACATCTAAAGAAGCAATCACTCCCACCCCAGGGGAAGTAGAGGGACAGTAGCAATTGGAATGAAGAGAATCAGGCTGGAGAGAAGGTCAAGGAAAGTGAAGTGCCATCAACAGAGCCAGGGGCCAGAGAAATTAAGGAGAATGAGACAATGGAAAGACTCTTGGGTTTGGCCAGGAGGGTTTTTTTTTGTTTGTTTTGTTTTTGGTACAGTGGTTTGGTCAGATACTTATCAATGATGTGTTAGAGAGTTCAACACAGAAACAAGTACCACTTATTTCCTATGTTCTTTTAAAGCCCTCTAACCCACCCAAGACAGAGGGCGAAGAGCCAGGGTCACACAGCTAGTGAGGGGCTGAAACCTGTTTTCTACACTGCCATGTTCCCCTGCCTCCCCCACCACAGGAAACCACATGTCTCTCTTGAATCACTTCCAAAGATCTGACTTTCAAATGTGTTGAGTCCTCAAGTCTTCCCCTATCCCTTTCTAACAGCTTATGGGGTGTCCAAAAAACTCACTTAACGCCCAGGTACCACCCATCCAGCCTGCTACACAGACCACGCCCAGCAGGACATGCCCACTCTGAGCCACATTCACAGCCTCCAGCAGACCTGTGAGCCAGGCTGACCTGGAGCCCCTGATTGGCTCATTGCTTGTATCTAGTGTCTGCTAGGCGCCCTGCTTACTAAAGGCATGATGAATGATCTCTGTAAGAATTATTAGAAAATGTCTCCTTTCTGGTTCATTATTTTGCACGTTCATTCAAAAATCTCACTCAGTTCTTAGTAGTAAGAGGCAGTCCCACCTCCCAGTGATGGAGAACTTGTGGAGTTCGCTGCCTACTGCTAGGCTCAGAGGAGAAACATGTGAAAAGACACAGCCTTAGCATCCAAAGATTTCAGAGACTAGCAAAAGATTTAAGAAAAGTAGATAATCACTGCAAAGTGCATTTAGCTCTGGATACAATACCACTTTGCTAATCTTGTTGAATCCTCACAGCCTCAAATAAATATGTAACAGGAATCAGTGGTACAAATGAAATTAAGCAAACTCCACATGTGAGTTTTAAAATTCTCCATATACCCCCTTCACTCCTTTTTTTAGGTTAAAAAACATTTATTTGGCTGTGTCAGGTCTTAAACTGTAGCAAGCAGGATCTTTGTTGTGGCATGTGGATCTTTCATTGCAGCACATGATTCTCCAGTTGTGGCTCATGGGCTTAGTTGCTCTCTAGCATGGGGGATCTTAGTTCCCTGACCAGGGATTGGACCTGTGTCCACGGCACTGGCAGGTGAATTCTTAACCACTGGACCACCTTTTACTCCCTTTTTGCTTAGAGTAGTTGGTTGCCCAGATCTCTGCATCTAAACTTTTCTTCCGTCCATTGATCTTGCTTTGGTTCTCTATACATAGAGCAAGTATGCTGCCTTGTGCAAATCATTAACGATGCTGAAAGTCAATGCAGTATAAAACGAAAGCGTGTGTATAAGAGGGGTGTGAAAGTTGGAGGTGGGTAAGTAGGTGGGAGTCCCTGAGAGTAGGTGGATCCCAGAAGCCTGGCCCATGTCACCTGGGGAAGCCAAAAAGGCATCACAAAGGAGGAGGCCCTTGAGGGGGAGAGGCTTGAAGTGTGGGGTGAGTTTTGCCTGGTGAACTACAGGTGGACAGTAAATGAGGAAGTGAGGGTGCCGGGGTGATGTTCCATACAGAGAAATCACATGTGCAAAGCATGAACTCAAGGAGTTCAGTCTGGCTGATCACATTGTTGTCGAGGGATGAAAGATAATGCCTTCTGGGGGGCAAGGACCAAGACTTTACCTATTTGGCTTAGGTGTTTTATTTCCCTTGTGGATGAAATGTCACATGTGAAATACTTCTTGGGCAGTCACATGAAGATAAACTATTGTAGAAAAGAACTAGAGGCAATAAGTTAGAAAAAGTTATGGCTATACTTTAGGTGAGAGGAGGTGATTGTCTGAACTGAGCAGGTACTAAAGGTGATTGAGTGTAAGATGTGAGAATAAACTTTCCCCCAAAGTTCTGACTTGGGAAGCAGGGTGAATGGCAGTGCCACATACAGATGGATGAAAGGAGACAGGAATGGGAACCTGTTTGGGTGGTTGGTTTCAGGGTCGGTCACACTGAGTTGGTAGTGCCTATGAGACAGCCAAGTGGAGATGATTCCAAATATGGGTGCGGAGCATCTGCCTTCTGGAAATTTGGACTTCCTTTGCTTCCTTTGGGGGCTTCACAGGTGGCAGTAGTGGTAATGAAACTACCTGCCAATGCAAGAGACATAAGAGATTCAGGTTCTTCATATCCTCCTTCTCTCTCTCTCCACTAGTTCTTATGGGATTATGGATCTTTAAGAATGATACTGAAAGCTCAAGATGCTTTCTCCAGAACTGCATATGTGGATGTGTACATAAGCAAAATCCTCCTGTGTTTTTCCCTGATTCTCACACAAGGACCATTCTCATAACACTTCTGACACCAGCTGGGTGTCCTACAGTTTAACTGAACTCTGATACTGTCTACCTGGAGACAGCATCAAATTCCATAGGTTAAGGGCTCAGTCCTTCAAGACCTCCCACCCTTCCATTTCAGATGCCAATCATGAGTCCATGATGTCACTGTGCTTCTGATCAGTACAGGTTCCCATGGCACTTTTATCAGGTTGGATTAATTAGAAAAATCCCAAGAGTCTCCATGGCTTGATCTTTCTGGTGACCAGCCTCCATCCTAGAGCCATCCAGGAGCCCACCCAGAGTTGCCTCAGTAGAACAAAAGATGCTCTTCATGTGTAGGAATTTACAAGAGTTTTAGGAGCTCTGTGCTCAGAAAGGGGAAGGAAGACCAAATGTGTATGTGTTACAATAAATCACCATATCACAACTTGCACGCAGAATGTTTGGATGACTTCTAGAGATTCCATTCAGAGAAAGTCTGTAAATCAGTAAATCATACATCTATGGCAGAAGTCCTGGGGACATTAATTCCCCACGTGGGTGGAGGAAGGGAAGTGACAAAGGCAACTAAGAGGGAGTGGACAAGGGTGGAGGAGTACCAGGAAAGAGCAGGGGAAGTGCAGGGTAACTGCAACCAAAGTGGGCCAAGATTCAGCATCACAATAAGGATTGCCCAAGGTTTATGGATTTGCAGTGAGGAGGAGTCACTGGTGACCTCAGTGGATGAGGCTCCTATAGTGTGATCAGGCTCAAGATGTGGAGAAGTGACCTGGAGAGGAAGTGGATTTAAGGAAGAGTTGATTAATTGGAAAAGACTCTGATGCTGGGAGGGGTTGGGGGCATGAGGAGAAGGGGACAAAAGAGGATGAGATGGCTGGATGGCATCACTGACTGGATGGATGTGAGTCTGAGTGAACTCCGGGAGTTGTTGATGGACAGGCCTGGCGTGATGCGATTTATGGGGTCGCAAAGAGTCAGAAACGACTGACCGACTGAACTGAACTGAACTGAACCATTTCTTTCATTAAGGGTCTGTTCAGATCTGAGGTCATTATCCACAGATAGGTACTGAGTGCCCTGCACATCTGAAATGCTTCTACCAGTGACAAACAACCAGTTCAGTTCAGTCACTCAGTCCTGTCGGACTCTTTGCGACCCCATGAATTGCAGCATGCCAGGCCTTCCTGTCCATCACCAACTCCTGGAGTTCACTCAGACTCACATCCATCCAGTCAGTGATGCCATCCAGCCATCTCATCCTCTGTCGTCCCCTTCTCCTCCTGCCCCCAATCCCTCCCAGC
>NW_011494713.1:2108210-2108703 GCF_000754665.1 Bison bison bison
GACAATATACAGCCTTGACGTACTCCTCTTCCTATTTGGAACCAGTCTGTTGTTCCATGTGCAGTTCTAACTGTTGCTTCCTGACCTGCATACAGATTTCTCAAGAGGCAGATCAGGTGTTCTGGTATTCCCATCCGTTTCACAATTTTCCACAGTTTATTGTGATTCACACAGTCAAAGGCTTTGGCATAGTCAATAAGCAGAAATAGATGTTTTTCTGGAACTCTCTTGCTTTTTCCATGATCCAGCGGATGTTGGCAATTTGATCTCTGGTTCCTCTGCCTTTTCTAAAATCAGCTTGAACATCAGGAAGTTCACGATTCACATATTGCTGAAGCCTGGCTTGGAGAATTTTGAGCATTACTTTAGTAGCGTGTGAGATGAGTGCAATTGTGGGTAGTTTGAGCATTCTTTGGCATTGCCTTTCTTTGGGATCGGAATGAAAACAGACCTTTTCCAGTCCTGTGGCCACTGCTGAGTTTTCCAAATTTGC
>NW_011494713.1:2108978-2113142 GCF_000754665.1 Bison bison bison
GGATGGTCTTGATCCCTGTCTCCTGTACAATGTCACAAACCTCATTCCATAGTTCATCAGGCACTCTATCTATCAGATCTAGGCCCTTAAATCTATTTTTCACTTCCACTGTGTAATCATAAGGGATTTGATTTAGGTCATACCTGAATGGTCTAGTGGTTTTCCCTACTTTCTTCAATTTCAGTCTGAATTTGGCAATAAGGAGTTCATGATCTGATCCACAGTCAGCTCCTGGTCTTGTTTTTGCTGACTGTATAGAGCTTCTCCATCTTTGGCTGCAAAGAATATAGTCAATCTGATTTCAGTGTCGACCACCTGGTGATGTCCATGTATAGAGTCTTCTCTTGTGTTGTTGAGGTCAAGGGCGTCCGAGGTCAGGGGCGGCGGCTGGGAGGAGCTACCCCACGCCCCCATGTCCCCATGCCCGAGGCCAGGGGCGGCAGCCAGGAGGACCAATCCCACGTCCAAGGAGCCATGGCTGTACGGGCGCAGGAGGGCCTAGAGGAGCTATCCCACGTTGAAGGTCAGGAAGGGCAGCAGTGAGGAGATACCCTTTGTCCAAGGTAAGGTGCAGTGGCTGCGCTTTGCTGGAGCAGCCATGAAGAGATACCCAACGCCCAAGGTAAGAGAAGCCCAAGTAAGATGGTAGGTGTTGCAAGAGGGCATCAGAGGACAGACACACTGTGAGGGCATACTCACAGAAAATTAGTCAATCTAATCACACTAGGACCACAGCCTTGTCTAACTCAATGAAACTAAGCTATGCCCATGGGGCAACCCAAGATGGGCGGGTCATGGTGGAGAGATCTGACAGAATTTTGTCCACTGGAGAAGGGAATGGCAAACCACTTCAGTATTCTTGCCTTGAGAACCCCATGAACAGTATGAAAAGGCAAAATGATAGGATACTGAAAGAGAAACTCCCCAGGTCAGTAGGTGCCCAATATGCTACTGGAGATCAGGGGAGAAATAACTCCAGAAAGAATGAAGGGATGGAGCCAAAGCAAAAACAATACCCAGCTGTGGATGTGACTGGTGATAGAAGCAAGGTCAGATGCTGTAAAGAGCAATATTGCATAGGAACCTGGAATGTCAGGTCCATGAATCAAGGCAAATTGGAAGTGGTCAAAAAAGAGATGGCAAGAGTGAATGTCAACATTCTAGGAATCAGCAAACTAAAATGGACTGGAATGGGTGAATTTAACTCAGATGACCATTATATCTACTACTGCAGGCAGGAATCCCTCAGAAGAAATGGAGTAGGCATCATGGTCAACAAAAGAGTCCAAAATGCAGTACTTGGATGCAATCTCAAAAGCGACAGAATGATCTCTGTTCATTTCCAAGGCAAACCATTCAATATCACAGTAATCCAAGTCTATGCCCCAACCAGTAACGCTGAAGAAGCTGAATGGTTCTATGAAGACCTACAAGACCTTTTAGAACTAACACCCAAAAAAGATGTCCTTTTCATTATAGGGGACTGGAATGCAAAAGTAGGAAGTCAACAAACACCTGGAGTAACAGGCAAATTTGGCTTTGGAATATGGAATGAAGCAGGGCAAAGACTGATAAGAGTTTTGCCAAGAAAATGCACTGATCATAACAAACAACCAGTAGCCTAGATATTTATTTAGACAGTTCAAGTCTCTTGAGAAATGAAAATCAGGCCTAAGAGTAGAACATTTTGAGGAAAGAGTGAGGAGATCTGAGAGGCAGTGAGTAGAGAAGAAAAATAAAATGAACAAAGAGAATTGTGAGTTGGTCTCTGTGGATTGTTGGAGGATGGAGGGAATGAAAAGAGCTCACCCAACTGGAAAGGTATCTTGAAACTTTATCAGTGGTAAGGTTATTACAGGGTAACCCCCAGGGTGGGATTGGGTGGACCATGACTTAGAAGCATTCACAGATGCACTCCACACCCCCAGGGGCCATTGAGACAATTTTATAGTTAACCTCAGGTATGGAGGTAAGTGGGCTTCCCTGGTGGCTCAGTGGTAAAGAATCTACCTGCCAATGCAGGAGATGCAGGAGATACAGGTTCAATCCTTGGGTCAGGAAGACACCCTGGAGGAGAAGGAAATGGCAACCTGCTCCAGTATTCTCACCTAGGAAATCCCATGGACAGAGAAGCATGCTATAGTCTGTGGGGTCACAAAAGGGTCAGACATGATTTAGTGACTAAAAACAACAATGCGAGTAAGGGCTTGGAAATAGGGTGTGTGTTCTTGAATCAAGATGATTGAATGGAAAACTAGTCTCATGGGTGCCAGGAATATATTCTCAAAGGTCTTCATCATTGTTAGGGCACTAACAGAGCATAAAAGCCACCTGGTCCTGATGATTAATAAAAAAATATCTATTAACTACAAAGCCCTTGACAACAGAGAAGTGATTCACTGAGCACATTTCTGGGTAGGGTCAGCAGAAAGATAGGGAGGACTATATGGGCCCAAGATGGTGTCCATTACGCTAACAGCCACACATGGGCTCACATTTTTTTTTCCTTTAGAGACTAAAATTTGAGTTATTTTCTATTTTACACATGAAATCAGAAATTAATAATAAACTTGTTGGGTAAAGTCATTTCGCTTAGAGACAATAGACACATAAGATATGACAGTTTCCTGTCAGCAAAGAGAGCAGAAATGTGTTTGGTTTATAATTAAAGGATAAAAAAATTATTACTCAGCTTTAAAAATATACATGTGTTTAAATAACCCACATCTGCAGTGAGGCTAATCCACTGCACATGGAGGTTATAATTGGAAAATGGATGAAAGAGCAACAGGAAACTTCAAAAAGAAGAAGAAGAAAGAAAAAACCTTCTTGTACAGAAGAGTGTGAAAAAACAGCCTTGTGCCTTGGTTCTTGGAATTAACGCTTCCTGTTTATGAATTACTAATTCTTCTTGGAACCACATGGAAAGGCCCTTTTTTACTGGATGTCACTGTGTGTACTCAAACAAATGCCTGAGCACCCACACTTCAGAGTTTGTCTCCACTTCTTACTCATGATCTGGATCTCCTGATCCACTCCATATTATCAGGCTCACTTCACAGGAGTCTTGGGGCCTTAGCAGAACTTCTTTGATCAAGATTGCAAATTTTCTGTGCACCTAGAAAATCCTATGCATCATTTTTGTTGATCAATTTATAGTTATTTATATCTATATTCTAGCTATAAGAACAGTACAGTTAATACTTCTACGATAGTTCTGATAATGTGCCAACCATTAGTTGAAATGCTTTTCATACCAATTCACTCAATCTTTATAACATATGAATAAAGAAAGACGGGCTGAGTCGATAAGTGACAGATAGGAATGAGCCCAGATAATCTGGTTGTTAACCACAACCACCTTGTTCTAACCTATATACTCACCACCCAGAAAGTGCAAGAGTAGAATAAAAACAACCATGTTCCCACCAGGCAAAAGTAACAACTTTCAATCCAATTGCTTTATAACATTTCTTTGTTAAAGAACCCAAATAATGCACACAGATAGCCAACTCTGTTGTCAAGGGACCCCACGGCCACTGACCCAGCCTTCTTTGTCTTGCTCTGAGACAATCACTGTCATAAATTTAATTGCTATGTAGTGATGCCACAGGCACTTTCAAGCAAACCAGTGCCCTCTATTATTACCTGTTTGCTACCTGTTTAAGGAACTCTAGACTTCAAAACCTCCCCACTAAAAAACCCTACACTTGTTTCAGTCAATCAGTTCAGTCGCTCAGTCATGTCTGACTATTTGCAACACCATGAATCACAGCACGCAAGAATCACACACCCCATGAATCAGAGACCCCATGAATCTTTGCACACCCTGTCCATCACCAACTCCCAGAGTTCACTCAAACTCATGTCCATCGAGTCAGTGATGCCATCCAGCCATCTCATCTTCTGTTGTCCCCTTCTCCTCCTGCCCCCAATCTCTCCCAGCACCAGACTCTTTTCCATTGAGTCAACTCTTCGCGTGAGGTGGCCAAAGTATTGGCGTTTCAGCTTTAGCATCAGTCCTTCCAATGAACACCCAGGACTGATCTCCTTTAGAATGAACTGGTTGGATCTCCTTGCAGTCCAAGGGACTCTCAAGAGTCTTCTCCAACACCACAGTTCAAAAGCATCAATTCTCCAGCACTCAGCTTTCTTCACAGTCCA
>NW_011494713.1:2113979-2114316 GCF_000754665.1 Bison bison bison
ACATCTTCTTAATATCTTCTGCTTCTGTTAGGTCCATACAATTTCTGTCCTTTATTAAGCCCATCTTTGCATGAAATGTTCCCTTGGTATCTCTAATTTTCTTGACGAGATCTCTAGTCTTTCCCATTCTGTTGTTTTCCTCTATTTCTTTGCATTGATCACTGAGGAAGGCTTTCTTATCTCTTTTTGCTATTCTTCGGAACTCTGCATTCAGATGCTTATATCTTTCCTTTTCTCCTTTGCTTTTCGCTTCTCTTCTTTTCACAGCTATTTGTAAGGCCTCCCCAGACAGCCATTTTGCTTTTTTGCATTTCTTTTCCATGGGGATGGTCTTGAT
>NW_011494713.1:2114487-2140832 GCF_000754665.1 Bison bison bison
GATCCCTGTCTCCTGTACAATGTCACAAACCTCATTCCATAGTTCATCAGGCACTCTATCTATCAGATCTAGGCCCTTAAATCTATTTCTCACTTCCACTGTATAATCATAAGGGATTTGATTTAGGTCATACCTGAATGGTCTAGTGGTTTTCCCTACTTTCTTCAATTTAAGTCTGAATTTGGCAATAAGGAGCTCATGATCTGATCCACAGTCAGCTCCCTTGTCGGTACACTTGCTTACTTTTGCTTAGACTACCATTTTTGAACCAGGGACTGAAATAAAGCCTACACGGAGCTACAGGAACTAATGAGGCTCCATCTGGAGAAGTTTTAATGCTGAAGCCAGATGGTTATTGTTGTTTAGTGCCTAAGTCGTGTCTGACTCTTTTCAATCCTGTGAGCTGCAGCATGCCAGGCATCTGTGTCCTACACTATCTCCCAGAGTTTGCTCAAACTCATGTCCATTGGGTCGATGATGCCATCTAACCATTTCATCCTCTGTTGCCCGCTACTCCTCTTGCCCTCTTTTCCAGTGAGTCGGCTCTTCACTTCAGGTGGCCAAAGTATTGGAGCTTCAGCTTCAGCAACAGTCATCCCAATGAATATTCAGGACTGATTTCCTTTAGGATTGACTGGTTTGATCTCCTTGCAGTCCAAGGGACTCTCAAGAGTCTTCTCCAATTTTTGAACAGTTCAAAAGTATCAATTCTTAGGTGCTCAGTCTTCTTTCCAGTCCAACTTTCACATCCAGATTATGTGCAGAATATTCAGATTGGACAGGGGAGAAGCAAAGAACGCCTTTACAGAGGTTGGCTTCTGTATCTGCCCCTAAGGCAGGGGGAGCTCAAGGCAAAATTCTTGGCTTGGTCTCTGGGTCCTTCTCTTGGTTTCAGACCCCACAGATTAAGACATGGATCTTTGTTTTGTTCACTGATAACACCTAAGTGTCTAGAATAGTATCTCATTCATGACAGGCTCTCAATAAATGTTTAGGAACTGGAGATGCCAAAAGCAGAAGAGGAACAGTGGGGAAAACTCAAGTCTTCAAGGCAGACAGCATAGATTGGGTTGTCTGGCTCCAGGAGGTTCTAGCTCTGTGACCTGGGGCATGGTGTTTAACTTCTGAGGTCCTTGTGATTCTATAGGCCTGAACAGGGAAGGTGTTCCACCATGGTCCATTGGGGGGACAAACCAATTCTGCCTGGGGCACCCATTGCCCTGTCTCTGCTGTCTGCTAAGGCTGTACTCAGTTTCCACTCCCTGATCACCTCCTCACCCAACTCTGGAACGCGGAGACCTCAGCACTGACAGGCTCCTTTGTAATCAGCCACCCTCATTTAGGAGGAACAAAGAGAAGCAGGGATTGGAATCTGAATTCCTATTTACTTTCTGTGACTAAACTGCACAGGGAGAGTCCTGGGGAAAACCCAGTCTGCTATGGCTAGTGACACGCACTGCACATATTTACAAAGTCCTTACTCAACTTTGATGGTTCCCTGACTCAAATCAACCTTGAATGGAGACAAGTAAATGTAGCCTTTTCACAGGACCTGAGCCCCATGTTTTACAGAAACACTCAATATCCAAGCTGATAACTTTGTAAGGATTTTTGAACAATTAAACTAATATTTATCAAATATTTACTATATCTGAGGCACTGTTGTAGGTCCTGGAGTTGCATCAATGAACAAAAACAAAGCTCTCTGCCGTAACAGAGCTTATGGTCTATCAGGCAAGTGGGTGATTGGTGTGGTCAGTAAGTACATTTTACTGTTTTGTTAAGTGACAGTGTCATGGAATTTTTATTCTGGAACAAGAATTATGATCATAACAGATTTAAAAGATTTAGTAAACAAATATTTGTTTGCTAAATCCTGAAAAGAGTAGAATCAGGGCAGCCCTCAGTTTTATTTTAGAAGATGTTAAGAAAAATAAGACCAGTGTCCTGCCCACTGAACAGGAAACATCACTTCTCTCTTACATGCATGTGTCCCAGGTTTTAAAACACAATCATGCTGAACGACATCTTAATATCCTGTTTTGTGTCATCTTTCTTCCCCACATGGCACACATTTAAGGTCCCCTTCACCCTGCCCACCTCTCTTCCCAGGCTCATGGTGAGGAAATTGAGGGCCAAAGTCTCTAAGCAACTGACTCACCCAGGTTCTACAAGTAGATTAGTAATGGAAGAGTCCGGAACTTGGGCCCTGACACTTTAATGGGTTCTAAACTTACTCAACTGGAAGTCTAGAATCTCATGCGCTGGACTGGGATGAGGGCAGGAGAGGGGAGATTATACACAGACATATACACAAAATACAACGATAATAGCTAATTTATTGAGTCTTGAAAGTGTCAGGCTCTGGTCCAGCAATTTCACAAATATTATTATTAGGTCCTCAAAAAACCCTAAGAGGTCTAAGAAACTGAGTCTCTAAGAGATAGCCTACCCTGCTCAAGAACTCAGCCTTGAAGAGGGAAATTTGGGTTAGAACCAGGTAATCTAACTTCAGGGCTTCCTGGGTGGCTCAATGGTAAAGAATCTGACTCCCAATGCAGGAGACTCAAGTTCGATGCCTGGGTCGGGAAGATTCTCTGGAGTAGGGAATGGCTACCCACTGGAGTATTCTGCCTGGGAAATCCCATGGGCAGAGGAGTCTGTCAGGCTACAGTCCATGGGGGTGGCAAAAGAGGCAGCTTCTGTTTTAGCAACTAAACAACAATCTAACTTTAGAACTTTAAAGAAAAAAGACACCAAGACATCCATATGCAAAAACAGAAATGTTGTGTACTTCACATTGTCCCACTTCAGAAGCTCATAATATCGGTGGACCCACTCAAAACAAATTGTCCATTTGGACTGAGATTGGCCTGATCTCTTTTTTTTTTTTTAATTTTTTTAATTTATTTATTTTAGTTGGAGGCTAATCACTTTACAATATTGTAGTGGTTTTTGCCATACATTGATATGAATCAGCCATGGGTTTACATGTGTTCCTCATCCTGAAACCCCCTCCCACCTCCCTCCCCATCCCATCCCTCTGGGTCATCCCAGTGCACCAGCCCTGAGCATCCTGTCTCATGCGTTGAACCTGGACTGGCGATCTGTTTCACATATGATAATACACATGTTTCAGTGCTATTCTCTCAGATCATCCCACCCTTGCCTTCTCCCATAGAGTCCAAAAGACTGCTCTATACATCTGTGTCTCTTTTTCTGTCTCGCATATAGGGTTATTGTTACCATCTTTCTAAATTCCATATATATGTGTTATTATACTGTATTGGTGTTTTTCTTTCTGGCTTACTTCACTCTGTATAATAGGTTCCAGTTTCATCAACCTCATTAGAACAGATTCAAATGTATTCTTTTTAATGGCTGAGTAATATTCCATTGTGTATATGTACCACAGCTTTCTTATCCATTTGTCTATCGATGGACATCTAGGTTGCTTGCATGTCCTGGCGATTATAAACAGTGCTGTGATGAACATTGGGGTACATGTGTCTCTTTCAATTCTGGTTTCCTCGGTGTGTATGCCCAGCAGTGGGATTGCTGGGTCATATGGCAGTTCTATTTCCAGTTTTTCAAGGAATCTCCACACTGTTATCCATAGTGGCTGTACTAGTTTGCATTCCCACCAACAGTGTAAGAGGGTTCCCTTTTCTCCACACCCTCTCCAGCATTTATTGCTTGTAGAGTTTTGGATCGCAGCCATTCTGACTGGGGTGAAATGGTACCTCATTGTGGTTTTGATTTGCATTTCTCTGATAATGAGTGATGTTGAGCATCTTTTCATGTGTTTGTTAGCCATCTGCATGTCTTCTTTGGAGAGATGTCTGTTTAGTTCTTTGTGGCCCGATCTCTTTATTCTGCTATCTCTCTGTGCCCCAGGCCAGTGTGTCACCTGTGTCCCACGAACTTAGCCCCACAGAGTATCTAGCATCCCACCTACTGTCCACTCACTTATTTAAGACCAACTGACCATCTTTGCTCAAGAAGTCTCCTAATAAGGCTTTTCAAATCCTGTCATTCCTTTTATACTTGCATTGTATAAAATGTAGCTTCTCATCAACTGGGGCTATTTTGTTACCTTGAAATGCTGTTCCTATTGGATGATGTAAATGCTTCCTTTTCTCCATAACTTTCACAGTAAGGAATTAAATTTGCTTAGGTGGTGACAAGCATGAGGGGATTTTTCTAGAGTTTTCTTTTTAAGAATATTACGGACTCATGAACTTTTGTAGACTTGATATGGTTCCACTGTAGACTTGATATGGTTCCATTGTCCTTTTGGATGTTAAAATCATCTTAACTTTGATTACTTTTGAAGCCCTTTTCAGATCACATTTAGATGCAACCTCAGGTTTAAAAACGTCCTTGTTTCCAGAAGTCATAGGCGCACCTGTCTGGTTCTTTTCAGGAGGATGCTATTTAGAAGCCTTCTGAGCCCCTGTATAGCTGTGCTGCCTCTGCACTCCCTCCAGACCAGGCCCTGTGCCCGGTGATACCCAAGCCAGTCAGCACCTTCAAGAAGATTGGATGGTCCCAGGCAGCTCACCTGAGGAGCTGAAAGTCGAACTGTGAGAATGAAGCAGTCCAGCGACTGCTCCAAATTCAAGTGCAAAATGCTCCAAAGCCAGAACAGAGCTGCAAGGCCCTGGAAGATTTGTGAGCAAGGAAGAGAGTAGAACAAAATGAGGCGGACGAAGGCCAGGCATTCTCCCGGGTTCCTCCACTGGCAGAACAGTAATGAACAGTATCTCAGTACCTGCAATTCTCACTAGAGACACTGGGAATAGGATTTCTTTTTTTTTTTCCTTTTCATAACTAAAATTTGTTTTGAGTGAATGAGTGAAAGCTACCCAGAAAGACTGGTTTTGATGACTGTTAAATCAGGCTGCTGCTGCTGCTGCTAAATCACTTCAGTCATGTCCAACTCTGTGTGACCCCATAGATGGCAGCCCATCAGGCTCCCCCACCCCTGGGATTCTTCAGGCAAGAACATTGGAGTGGGTTGCCATTTCCTTCTCCAATGCATGAAAGTGAAAAATGAAAGTGAAGTCGCTCAGTCTTGTCCGACTCTTAGTGACCCAATGGACTGCAGCCCACCAGGCTCCTCCGTCCATGGGATTTTCCAGGCAAGAGTACTGCAGTGGGGTACCATTGCCTTCTCCATTAAATGAGGCTGCTGCTGCTGCTGCTGCTGCTGCAGCTGCTGCTTCTGCTAAGTCACTTCAGTCATGTCCAACTCTGTGCAACCCCAGAGATGGCAGCCCACCAGGCTCCCCCGTCCCTGGGATTCTCCAGGCAAGAGCACTGGAGTGGGTTGCCATTGCCTTCTCCAATGAGTGAAAGTGAAAAGTGAAAGTGAAGTCTCTCAGTCATGTCCAACTGATAGTGACCCCATGGACTGCAGCCTACCAGGCTCCTCCATCCATGGGATTTTCTAGGCAAGAGTACTAGAGTGGGGTGCCATTGCCTTCTCCTTAAATCAGGCTAATGAATGCTAGTAAAGCAATTGGTAAGTAAGAAACTAAAGTTAACAGAAAAACTCAGAAACAGAGGTTTTCTTGCTTACTTTTACATAGTTTTCTGTGTTTATGATGGTTACACTACATATGTAGGACATTGTCCTTTCCTGCATAGTAGATTGAACAGACTTAAATACCAATGTTTCCCTGGGTTCCCAAATAATGCTGCAACTTCCAGATGTTCTACCAACTGCTCTAAGAGCCCTGACACTATCTCAGTCTTCTGCCAAAATGTGAAATAACTGGGTAATGATGGATGAGGCTGAAAATATGAGCTCAAGATGTGTTTAAAACATTTACTTTTAGAATTAGAGCAACTTTTAAGGGCCACTTATAACTTTGGGGTACATCCTTATATTTTAAAAATTCAATATCACTGACAATTACTTGGGGCATCTCTATTATTCTAAGTCACATAACTTGACCTAGAAATGACAAGTTTTACTGGTTTAAAGATATATTATGTAAGAGAAGGAGAAGGCAATGACACCCCACTCCAGTACTCTTGCCTGGAAAATCCCATGGATGGAGGAGCCTGGTAGGCTGCAGTTCATGGGGTCGTGAAGAATCGGACCCGACTCAGTGACTTCACCTTCACTTTTCACTTCCATGCATTGGAGAAGGAAATGGCAACCCACTCCAGTGTTCTTGCCTAGAGAATCCCAGGGACGGGGGAGCCTGGTGGGCTGCCGTCTATGGGGTCACACAGAATCAGACACGACTGAAGTGACTTAGCAGCAGCATGTAAGAGAAAACCCCTATTTTAAAAACCTTAATCTTTTTAAGTAGCAGAATCCTTGCTGTTTTTAATAAGTCTATCCCAACTCTGAACATAAATAGTAAAATATGTGTGGAATCTGTATTTAACCACATGGGGGGAAATACATGGAGTAACATCGTTTCAGAGATGTAAAAAAATACAAATTAGGGTTTCTGAGTTCTCTGGATGTCCAGTTGTTAGGACTCCATGCTTTCACTGCTGAGGATGCAGGTTCAGTCCCTGATCAAGGAACTAAGTAAGATCCTGCAAAGCTGTGTGGCACAGCCAAATAAATATGAGTTTCTGGGGCAGGGAGCAGCCAGGCCAGGGTGGGGGTTTGTGGGGAGGGGATTGCATTGTATGTTCTGGTGACACCTGGCTGTCTGCTGGCTCCAGCCCCACAGGTCTACTTCCTCAAAGGGGGATATGAGACCTTTTAATTGGAATATCCTGAGCATTTCATGGACATAATAATTATTTCACAAGGCAAGGTTGAAGCTAAGAGAGCCCTCAATAGACAAGAGTGGGAACCAGTGCTCACATCAGCTATCGGCCAGCTGTTGAACAAGGCAGCCCTGTTACAGTTCTTCTGTTCCTCAACCTTGGAAACGCCTACCATGCATCCAAGTGTGTGATCCTCACCAATCTGCATTTCACAGCCCCACTGAATGTCTCCTACAGATCTCCAAGTGCTGCCCAGCGCATCTACACTACAAAGGGGTCCCTGCAGAAGACAGTCCCAAGTCTGACATTAGCTCCCACTTTCAAGAAGCCAAAGGCTTCACAGAATGTCAGGGAAAGGAAGGAAAGGCCCTGGTTCACCGTGAAACTGGGCTCCTCCATTCACCCACCATCTGCAAGGTTAACCTCACAAAGACCAAGCAGTTCTGCCTGAAAGAGGCCTTCAGTCCCATCAAGAACCTCCTCCTCTTTGGTCTCTCAGGCCAGCTCCTGCATTAGATCCTGCCTTCCGAGCCACCCCCCAGTCCCCTCCTGTGGAGGGGAGGCAGTCAGTTCTTTGTTCATGACCGTCTCACCATCACTGAGCCCTGTCGTGCAGGGCTCCCACTGCATGTGCCCTAGCTCCATGCTGGTACCAGTGCTGACCCTCTTCAGCGTCTCAGAGCTCAGTGGGAGCCCACAGCCACAGCATTGTCCTGCTAGGACTGGGTTGGGGCACCAGCCCAGCCAGGAACAACTGTGGTTTTGTTTTCTAAACTCACGGATATTTCAGACCATTGCAACACTGAAAACCTCAGGTTTTCATGTCGTGCTATCCCCGTGGAACAGCGAGTAGTCACCAGGCTTGCAAATGAGCTTTACTGACCTCAGGGATAGGTTCTCAGGAATGAAGGCAGGCCCAGCCGTTATGAGAACACAGTGTATGTGGCTCCTGGGCCTCCAGACGTCCTGTCCTCAGGACTGCTCGGTCCTTGAACTTCAAAGTTCACCTCGTCATTGTCTTAAGCATAAGGCAATAAGTACCTGCAGGAACAGAGGGTGGGGAGCCAGGAGGGGAAAGCTGTTGTTAGACTAGAAGAAAAGGAAGCTATGAAGCCAATTCATTTTCCACCTTATTTAACTTTGAAAATCTCTGTCTGTGCTTCTTCAGGGCATAAGCTGTCACCATCTGGTCAGGAAAGTAACCTTACAGGGTTTGTAAGGACACCATATATATGTTGATTTGAACTCTCCCTCAAATGCTGTTGAGACTCCTTCATGGGTCCAGTGGAGGTGGTTGGCTGAAGCAGCAAGACATCAGCTCTCTGACTTTGCTTTTCACTGTGGGTTCTTTCTGGGACCTAGACCTGTAGAGTGATTCTTTTGTTCTTGAAACTTTCTTGCTGTATGTCTCCTCAAAGCAACTCCTGTGTCATTTGAAGTCATTCTTCAGGCTACAGACCCCAAATCACCCTTTAAAGTGAAGGAGGAAAAGTGTAACTCCTGTGTGTTCTGGGTCAGTGGCATTGGAAACGTTCATTTCCCCAGCTTGCCGACCTTATGCATGCCTGCCTCTTCTCTCATGACTCTTGTTTTCTTCCCTGCCCTGGGATTAGGTTTCACGCTATTGACTTCTGAGGTTTGCAGATTTCACAATTTGATACTATTTGTTTCATCTATAAGCTATTTCTCCAGGAGAAAAAGCAATGTCTTTTTTTTATTTTTAAGCAATGTCTTAAAATCATACAGATGTGAAGAAAAGCAGTATGTTACTGATTGTTGTTGTTTTTATGGTGCAAAATAAAAAAGTAAAAGGGAAACATGTATATACAAATTAATTTCCCTGTCCACATACATGACATAGAGGTTAAATTTATAATTAGCATATATGAATAATTCACAAAACATCTTTTTGTATCTTTTTATTTTGTAACACCTCATTAGCTTTATATAACACCTCAATAGTTCTTATATACATTTGCGTGTTGTTTTGCTCTGAACCACTTAGGAATAAATTATAGACATCATACCCCTTTATTCCTCCATATTCCAAAGTCTATTTCCTGAGGTCATTCTCTAACATAACCATAGTATCATTATCAATATGAAGAAATTTAAGATTATACCTTACTATGACCAAAATTCAAATGTGCTCAATTGTTCCTATGTTGGTCTTTATAACAAACCTTCCCCTTGGTACAGGACTCACTCCAGGATGATGTACTGCATTTATCTGTCAAATATCTTTGGTATTCTGTAATATGGGATGGACTCTCTGTCTTCTTTGTCTTCTACAAACATAACAATTTTGAGAAATATAGTCCAGTTATTTTGTAAAACATCCCCCAATTGGCCCCAATTAGACTCAGGTTATACATTTGGGGCAATAATTCCACAAAAGTGATGCAGTGTCCTGCTCAGTGCTCATATCAGGAGGCACAGAATGTCACTTTCCCCCATTTCTGGTGACTATTTGGTAAGGTGGTGTCCTCCAGGTTTCCCCATTGTAAAGTTTCTCTTACTTTTTCTTTGATTAATACGTACTTTGTGGGGAGACACTAAGAAGCACATAAATGTCCTTCTTACCAAATTCTGCCAGCCACTAACTTTAGCATCCATTCATAATTCTTGCCATCACAGTTGCAAAATGGTGAAGAAAACACATTTGAATGGTCTCTTCTCCACAGATTGCAATATTTTTTCCTAGTAGCAGCCTTATTTAGCTGACCATCCAAAACCACCTACCATGACCTTGCAAACTGTGTCTTGTTTTCTCATGCATTGAAAAGGAACAAAGAATATTTCCCCTGGGTTGCCTTTTGGGGCAGCTGCTGGCAGATTTGCCCTGGAATCTAGAGTGTGTGCCTTCTTCCTACAATGCACCAGATACTTTCCATGTGGTACCCCATCAAACTTTCCCAGTAGGCCTGTTAGAAGGTAGGCAAAACTCCGAACCTCATTTTGCAGGTAACAACAGATATTTAGAGAGGTTTCTGGTGAGTAACTTGCCTGAGGTTCCAGCTAGTTAGCGTTAGTAAGAGGCAGAGCCTGGGTTGGCAGCTAGACTGAGCCCAGAGCCTACATGCTTAACTGCTACCTTACACTGATCCAAAACAGACTCAGGGCTTGTTCATGGCAGGACCAGGAGTAGGGTGAGCTGGGCGAGGGGTCTGGGGTACAAAATTTAAGAAAGCTCTCACTCTCAGGTCCTGACCCTGTACTCACTGAGAGTAAATGGCCCCTTAAAACGTGCACCCTAGATTCTGCTTACTTCACCCTCCTCCCAGCGCTGGTTCTTGGGCAGGGCCAGCCATGGGCGCTAACCTCCTTTATAGTTCATTATACAGTTCACACAGATTCCTGGGACAATGGGAATGCAGGATCCTCCTTTGGTCAATAGACAAGCTATTCAGCCTTGAGCCTGCTCTGCTCTAAGTGATGCTAAATACAGAGATTAAGTGGGTACCATCCTTGTCCTCCTGTCATTTGCAGATCCAAGCATTCACTTCCAGTGGAATCATATATGACAGGTCAACTCTTGGGGCTTCTTAGGAATTACCTCAGTGAAGCACTGGCACATCTTTTGGGGATTTCGAAGTATGCAGATGGATTAAACTCTGCTTCTTTCCATTTTATTAAGTTTTTCCATTCATCTTGGTTGTAGTTTGCTTTTCCCACTAATAGACTGAACACTTTTGGGTATTAACTCAGTTGTGCTTCTCTTGGCTTTATTTCCTTCCAGAACTTAGCTCTTGACAGGTCTAGGTTTCAGACACTTGGGCTCAAATCATGATGCTGCCACTTACTAGTTATGTTCTTGGAAAAGTCACTTCGTCCCCTGAGCCTCAAGTGTTTCATCTGTGAAATGGGGCTATAAACACCTCATTTGTAGGGCTGTTGCAAAGATGAAATGGAAGCACTATAAGTACCTAAAAGGTGCATGGCAATGATCAACAGATGCTAATTCTCTTCCCTTTTGCTTTACTGGCCCACCCTTGTACCAAGATCGTCTGGCTAAGGATTATAACTAAAGTGATCCAGAAGGCCAAGTAATCATAAATCATGGGTGGGCATTATCCAGGCAGCAGATTCTACACCTGGCCTTTCCTAGTACCAGCTCTATAGCAGGGGTGTTGAAAAGCAAAATCTAACTTCAAAGGTGATTTTGGTGGAGAAGCATCTCAAAGTATTTTCTATTTCAAACACACATTCAGTTCAGTTCAGTCACTCAGTCATGTCCAACTCTTTGCGACCCCATGAATCGCAGCACACCAGGCCTCCCTGTCCATCACCAACTCCTAGAGTTCACTCAAACTCATGTCCATCAAGTCGGTGATGCCATCCAGCCATCTCATCCTCTGTCATCCCCTTCTCCTCCTGCCCCCAATCCCTCCCAGCATCAGTCTTTTCCAGTGAGTCAACTCTTCGCGTGAGGTGCCCAAAGTACTGGAGTTTCAGCTTTAGCATCATTCCTTCCAAAAAACACCCAGGACTGATCTCCTTTAGAATGGACTGGTTGGATCTCCTTGCAGTCCAAGGGACTCTCAAGAGTCTTCTCCAACACCACAGTTCAAAAGCATCAATTCTTCGGCGCTCAGCTTTATTCACAGTCCAACTCTCATATCCATACATGACCACAGGAAAAACCATAGCCTTGACTAGACGGACCTTTGTTGGCAAAGTAATGTCTCTGCTTTTTAATATGCTGTCTAGGTTAGTCATAACTTTTCTTCCAAGGAGTAAGCATCTTTTAATTTCATGGCTGCAATCACCATCTGCAGTGATTTTGGAGCCCCAAAAATAAAGTCTGACACTGTTCCCACTGTTTCCCCATCTATTTCCCATGAAGTGATGGGACCAGATGCCATGATCTTCGTTTTCTGAATGTTGAGCTTTAAGCCAACTTTTTCACTCTCCTCTTTCACTTTCATCAAGGGGCTTTTTAGTTCCTCTTCTCTTTCTGCTATAAGGATGGTGTAATCTGCATATCTGCGAAGGCGCAGGAGCGGCTGAGAGGAGCTACCCGCCGCCGGAGGCCAGGGGCGGCGGCCCCGCCCGAGGTCAGGGGCGGCGGCCGGGAGGTGCTACCCCACGTCCAAGGAGCCGGGGGCTGCGCGGGCGGGCGTTGGAGGGCCCAGAAGAGCTACTCCACGTTCAAGGTCAGGAGGGGCGGCGGTGAGGAGATACCCTTCGTCCAAGGTAAGGAGCAGCGGCTGCGCTTTGCTGGAACAGCTGTGAAGAGATACCCCACGTCCAAGGTAAGAGAAACCCAAGTAAAAGACACATTATTGCTTTTCTTTTTCTCACTCTTGGATTCTCTCTTAATCTAACTAACCAACTCAAAAATTCAAGTTGGTTAGATTAGGGTTTGTACCCATCACAGGATTACATTTTTAGTTTACTAAACTACTTCAAGATGTAGCAAAAAAAAAAAAAAAAAATGTTAGTCTGTAGTACGTGAAATGTCCTTCCAGGGATGACAGCAGGAGCAGATAAAAATCATGCTGAAACATGTAATACATTGTTCTCAACATGGGAGAAATGTTGTGGACAATTTTTTTAAATTCATTTTACTCTTTTTGGAAATATGTCACCAAAAGGAAAAGAATGACCTTACTATAGAACTACATACATGAAGCAAGATCTACTGACATGTGTTTAGAATTTTTTACTTGCATATTTTTGATAAATTTGAAGGGGGTGGGGAAGTGTTTCATTTTTCTTTAATATTCGATATACAGTCCATGGTTTTGGGTCTAAAGACCAACTTTTATGGAATGGAATAGAACATAGATCCCTTGATTAAAAAGTCTAGTGATTTGATTGCTATGCAGTGATTTCAAAGTTTAAAACTGAGTTTGAGGAACCCTGCAATGAAAATAGCTGATGCAGTTAAGAGACAGTTTCCCAGGCCTTGGCACAAATTATTCCTTACAAATAATGATTCTGCGCAACTGGGGAATGATTTAATATTCGGTCTTGGAAAGTTGCAAGGGTCTTTCACCTCATTTTCTGATCACAATGTCTATCTCCAAATTGTTTAAAATGAGCCATAGCTTCTACCAAGGTACCATCAAGTGATAGTCCCATGAATAGTCCTAAGTTAATTCTTGTGCTGCCAAGAAAGTCAGAATTTTCATTACTTCTAAAAGCTCTTAACCAAAAGTTTCCGATATATAGCATTTTAAGTTAAAACTTCTCTGGAAATGAGTATCTATTTTTGCATTTTAGCATCCTACTTGTACATGCAATTTGCCCTAAGTAGCTCTCAAGTTTTCCTTTTGGCTGGTATTGCCTTAGAATGACCGAGAAGGCAATGGCAACCCACTCCAGTACTCTTGCCTGGAGAATCCCATGGATGGAGGAGCCTGGTAGGCTGCAGTCCATGGGGTCTCAAAGAGTTGGACACGACTGAGCGACTTCACTTTTACTTTTCACTTTCCTGCTTTGGAGAAGGAAATGGCAACCCACTCCAGTGTTCTTGCCTGGAGAATCCAAGGCATGAGGGAGCCTAGTGGTCCACCGTCTATGGGGTCCCACAGAGTCAGACACGACTGAAGTGACTTAGCAGCAGCAGCCTCAGAATGAAATGAACAGGTCACTGTGTCTTTCAATCAACACTGTACTGTGATCTTGCTTGTACTGTGACCTGCTCTCAAATATGCTTGTATCTTTTCAAACATGCTGTCTACAGCCTAGGGGTAGAGAAAATACTGGGTTGTTGCCTGCAAGAATGTCAAGACATTTGAATCACATTTCTGCAATTACAACCATAAACAGAAGAATGAAGGTTTTTCTTTTTCTTTGGTGAATAAGGATCCTCTCCAACTATAAACTAGATTGAGTCTTGAACAGCCATAGACAACACATAAATGAACAGGCATGTTTGTGTGCAAACAAAATTTTATTTATGAACACTGAAATTTGAATTTCATATAGTTTATGTATGTCATGAAATATTCATCCTTTCAATTTTTTCAACTGTGTTAAGATCTAGAAACCATTCTTCGCTCCTGGGCTGCCTAAGGACAGGCAGAAGGCTGGGTTTAGATCTTGAGCTGAGTTGTAGTGAGCAGCAGAGCCAGGATTTGAACCCAGGCAGTATAGGTCCAATGAGCTCTTAACATACACACAGACACACACATGTATGTGTATATGTTCATATCATCATATTGTATATATGTATACACATATACATGTATATGTGTTCATATATACACATATGTGTATACACATATTCAATATGATGATAATGATAGTAAATCACACTCTTTATAGAAAATTTTGCAAAGGATGAAAGAGAAAATAGCAACCACCCATAAAACCACAACCCAGGACTTTCCTGGTAGTGGTGGTACAGTGGCTCAGAGTCTGCCTGCCAATATAGGAGTCACATGTTCAATCCCTGGTCCAGGAAGATCGCACGTGCCATGGAACAGCTAAGCCCATGCACCGTAACTACTGAGACTGAACTCTAGAGCCTGGGAGCCACAACTACTGAGCCCACGTGCTTCGATTACTGGAGCCCAGGCACCACAAGGAAGAGTAGCCCCCATTCACCACAATTAGAGAAAATCTGAAAGCAGCAATGTAGACCCAGTGCAATCCCTATAAATAAATAAAATAAAACATGCAGAGGATTAAAAAAAAACACAACCCAGAAATAACCACCAGTAGTATTTGATATCTTCTTCCATTCTTTGTCTACTGCACACAGCATTCAATTTATACATTTTAGTTTTTCACTTGACATAAACATTTTTCACATTTCCACATAGGCCTCACAATTACAATAATGAATAGATGTATGATAGTTCATTTTAAATGTACTAGGGGAAATTGCTGTTTTGGAAAAAAAAAGTCCCACAGCTAAAAATTTCATAGAGGAAAGAATCTTTGAAGTTGGTCACTTTTCGTTTACTGCTACATCTTTGCATTTATTTTTAAGATATTTTGATCTGGACCATTTTTAAACTCTTAGAAGTCTTAAACACTAGACCATCAGGGAAGTGCCTCTAGGAGTTGAATTTTTGAAGCAACCCAATCCACCAGACCTGAATTTGACTTTTCACTGTCCATTCATTAGCCAAGTGGCCCTGAGCAAACCATTAACTTTTGTTACTCTGAGATTAACTGAGGTGATGTTCATGGACACCTCAGTTTTCCCTTGTTTCAGGATAAATCAAGACCACCATATGTAATGTCTAGAACCTGTGTTCACAGGTATTCTGTAGCACAGAATCCTGGTCACTTGGTAATTGCCAGCGCTTACGTTTCCTGCCACTCACCACTCCCAGTGTCCAACACTAGCACAGGAATTAGATTCTTTCACTCAAGACTGTAGAGAAAATGTCCTTTTCTGTTTTGAGCACCACAGGATTCTTCTTCCCTGAGTAAAAATGGACCGGCAGGAATGGGGATAATGAGAAGGAATAATAAGGTAGGTGGACCTGACCTGAAAGCGTCCACCCCGCCCCTCGCCACTCCTGCCCCACCCCAACCAGGAGATTTAGATCAAAGTTCCCAAACTGAATCGATGGCCTGGTGCCTATAACAGCAGGTGGCATTCTGACTTCAGCAGAGGCTGTGTTTGATTTCACAGGTACAGCGGATCTCCAGCCCAGACATCTGAAAAGACTCCGGAGCCCAAGTCCATGAGCAGCAAAATCTCTGTGGAGCTGCAGAGGGTGGCGGCCCTCCCAGCCCAGGGTTGCAGCAACACTGGCTTTCAGGTGAGCAGAGCTTTGGTTTTATGTTTAAGACCAAGTAATTAATGTCCTTTCCTGGCCTTTCTGGCAAGTTTTTTCACTAAAGCAGAGGGATTATTGTAATGCAATAAGGTTCTTAATGGTTCTCTTTAAGCCTATTATTCTTTCCTTCTTGGGTTGACAAACCTGAAAAGTCTCTTAACTCAACTTGTTTTGATCCCTGACCTGCCCTGTCACTTGAAAACAACACTGTGCTCTTCTGCCTGTGTTTAGGGCTCATATGGCATGGATATAGTATTTACCTACAGACAGTTTCCCAAAGAACTGGTGAGTGGGGAAGAATGGGGAAGAATCCAGATCCTGAACGTAGTCAGCACCTCAGAGTCCCTTCCTCTCTCTCTTTCTTTAAGTATACATGTGTATTCTTTTTTTCCCACCAAACTTCAAACTTTTTATTTTGTATTGGGATATAGTAAATTAACCAGGTTGTGGTAGTTTCAGGTGAAGAGCAAAGGGACTCAGCCTTAAATATCCTTCAACCCCCTCTCCCACCCAAGCTGGCATATAACATTGAGCAGAGCTCCAGTCCTTGTGGGTTATCCATTTTAAATATAGCAGTGTGTACTTGACCTTCCCAAACTCCCTAACTATACCTTCCCCCAGCAACCATAAGCTCATTTTCTAAGTCTATGAGTCTCTTTGTTTTGTAACTAAGTTCATTTGTATCATTTCTTTTTAGATTCCACATATAAGGGATGTCATACAATATTTCTCCTTCTCTGCCTGACTTACTTCACTCAGAATGGCACTCTCTAGTTTCATCCATGTTGCTGCAAATGGCATTATTTCATTCTTTTTAATGGCTAAGTATTATCCGTTGTGTATATGTACCACATCTTCTTTATCCATCCCTCTGTCAATGGACATTGAGGTGGCTTCCATTTCTTGGCTATTGTAAATAGTGCTGCAATGAACATGGATACTTTTGGATCATGTTTTTTTTATGAATATATGCCCAGGAGTGAGATTGCAGGGTCATATGGTATCTCTATTTTTAGTTTTTTAAGGAACCTCCATACTGTTCTCCATAGTGGCTGTGCCAATTAACATTTCTACCAACACTGTAGGAGGGTTCCCTTCTCTCCACACCCCCTCCAGCATTTTCTGTTTGTGGATTTTTTGCTGATTGCCATTATGACTTGTGTGAGGTGATATTTCATCATAGTTTTGATTTGTATTTCTCTAATAACTAGCGGTGTTGAACATCTTTTTTGTGTGCCTGTTGGTCATCTGTATGTCCTTTTCGAAGAAATGTCTATTCAGATCAGAGTTCCTTTTTCTTAAACCAGGTATTAAATCCTCTGTCAGATCAGGCCTGGGTACCTGCCCCACACAGCTGGGTTTTGCAAACTGTCTTATGTCATCAACCAAAACTCACTGAGCGAGTAATGCTGCTTGGCCCAGGTCCATATGTCACAGGAGACTGTCTCCAGAAAATACCAGGCTTTCTGATTGGGTCTGGCACAGGGATTTTTCAAGGCTCTTCCCAAGTATGCTTCCTTTCCTAAGCTGACACCCAACCTGGGAAGCCCATGTGAACAGATGTCAGAAATCCCTTAGGCTTCAACTTCGATACACAAGCAAAACAAATGTTTAAGCAACAGCAAAGAAAGGAACAAGGAAGGTAAAAGGGTTTGACTCAACCCTGAGTTGTCCTGAGTCTTGCACAAGTTACTGTAGCCTCCCTGAGCCTCAGTTTCATCTGTGTATTTATCACAGTCATGCTTATCTCACAGGTTATAAGTGTAGGGGAGAGAAAATCTTTCCCTCTACTGCCTTAGATTCAGCCCCTGAGGTCTATGAATTAAACTGACAAATGGGAGATTAAATAGGAGAAAAGGCACACAAATTTTATTAATATTTTTAATTTTCTGTACACATAAACTTCACAGAAAGAAAGTAAAAGTCCCAATGAAGCAGTAAGACTCAGAGGCTTATATATGTTTTTTAAAAGGATGATAAATTGTGGAGAAGTATATAGACAAAAGAAAGAGGGATTGGGCTTTTAGGGTCAATAAACTGTGGGGAAGTGACTAGGAAATACGTGGCGGTAACTACTGGAAGATAAGATTAAGATACCTGTGAGATGTCTCCTCACCACCTCTGCCTCCAGTGATACAGATTGTTTAAGCACTGACCAGGTCATCTGTCCAGTGCTAGACCTTCAATAAGAATTTCCAGAGACACCTATTTACTCAGCATGGTTGTTAACTGCCCCCTAGATATGGCCACCACTAGGGAGGGAGCCAATTCAAGAGGGAATAACACGCTATTCTGTGTCACAGATGTTCAGAGAACATCAGGTGTCGCTTAAGGATAGGCAGGGATTTCCCAGATAAACAGGGAAGGTTGTGAACAGAGCATCTCCAACAAAGAGAATTGCCTGTGCCCTGGCCCAGGACCTGAAAGAGCCTGTGTGCTCTGGGTAGAGAGGATGTGGAGCTGGGGGGATGAAGGGAGTGGGGGAGGCTGGTGTTAGACCATGTGGCCTCCATGTGTGCTCATCAGATGTTTGAGAAAGAAACGATCAAAATTTATATGATTAAAGTATTAAAGTACTCCAGCACTACTTAAAGGTGAACAGAAATGGGAAGAGATTTGTGTGTGGTTGAGACACCAGTTAGGTTAGTCTGATGGTCAGAACCAGGTTACAGGCAATGGAAACTGATGCTGGGTGACAGTATTAATACTAATTACAGGCCCCCCTGCAGTGGGATCGTCAGGGAGAGGAATAAGAGCTCCCCTGCCCGTGAACATTTCCACAACTTCCTCTGTAATATATGTAAACGATGTATGTACTCTATGTTTCTTAAAAAACGGTCTTAATTCACTCAGGCTGCTGTAACAAAATATTGTGTCGGCCAAAAAGTTCATTCAGGCTTTTCCCATAAAATCTTACAGGAAAACTCAAACAAACTTTTTGGCCAACCCAATATCTCAGACTAGGTGGCTTGTTATTGTTCAGCTGCTAAGTCATGTCTTGGTTTTTTGCAACCCTGTGGACTACAGCACGCCAGGCTTCCCTGTCCTTCACCATCTTCTGGAGTTTGCTCAAACTCATGTCCATTGAGTCGATGATGCTCTTCAAGCAACTCATCCTCTGTTGCCCTCTTCCCCTGCCTTCAATCCTTCCCAGCATCAAGATCTTTTCCAATGAGTCAGCTCTTTGCATCATGTGGCCAAAGTATTAGAGCTTCAGCTTCAGTCCTTCCATGAATATTCAGGGTTGATTTCCTTTAGGATTGACTGGTTTGATTTCCTTACAGTCCAAAGGACTCTCAAGAGGCTTCTCCAGCACCACAGTTCAAAAGCATCGATGCTTAGCCTTCTTTATGGTCAAACTCTCACATCCATTCATGACTACTAGAAAAACCATAGCTTTGACTATACCGACCTTTGTTGACAAAGTCCCGAACAAACTTTTTGGCCAACCCAATATCTCTAACTGGGTGGCTTATTAACAGAAATGTATTTCTTGCAGTTCTGGAGGCTGAGAGGTCCGAGACAAAGACATCAGCAGATTCAATATCTGGTGAGGCCCCCATTCTCACAAAGACAAAAATACCAGGGAGCTCTCTGAGGTCTTTTTTTATAGACACTAATCCCATTCTTGAGTTAATCACGTCCCAAAGTTTCCATCTCCTAACATACCACTCAGGGCATGAGATTTTCAAAATAGGAATCTGCAAGCAGGGCGAGGCATAAAGTAGAAAGTGCCTAGCACAATATGAACATAATAATAGTAGCTCTTGGTACTCAGGTTAAAAAGAATGACACATCCACATTTCTAGCTTGAGATGTCAACTTGGAAGTGATTCCCTTTACAGACATAGAAAATCTAGGAATCAGGTTGGAGCAAGGAAGAGAATGACTTCATTTTGAGGCCTGTTTGAAATTCAGATGACACCAAACATTCAGATAAAGATGGAGATGAAGCAGGAAGCTTCGTGCACACCTGCACCAGAGCCTGGAAGGGACACTATACTTTGGGGGGGCTGTTAGCAGAGAGGTGGGCAAGGGCGTGGATGAGACCATGGGAAGGGAACCTGGGGAGCACCAGTGTTTCAGGAACTGGAAAGTCACAGGAAGAGAGGACAGAACCAGGTGAGGGGGAACAGTCTGGGGAAGCTGAGGGGAAAAGAACTGCAAGGTCAAAAGCAAAGACTCCTCCATGGAGGAGACAAGTTCATTTGATTTGCTAACTTGGATATCACTGGTCACTGGGGGGAGGGTGGGGGCTGGGGACAGTTTGTGTTGTGAGTAGGTGTTAAGAGCCTGGAGAAAATAAGGATAGAAAAGACATTCCTCTGGCAGAGGGGAGAGAGGTGGGCTCAGAAGAGGCAAGATCAGAGTTGTAGGCAGGGTTTTTCCAATCACTGTAAAATGTAACATGCAGAAAAACACATAAAACCAGATAGACAAGGTATTAAAAAATACCAGACAGGTCAAGGAACAGGACACTGTCATCCCTCAGCTCGGACAGTCCCATCCTGCACATTCTGTTCAACTGCCTCCCTCCCTCAGGATAGCAAAATAAAATAGGGAACTCTAGTCAATATCTGGTAATAACCTACAATGAAATAATCTGGAAAAGAATATATAGACAGAACTGAATCACTTTGCTGTACACCTGAAACCACCAAAACATTATATAAATCATCTATACTTCAATTTAAGAAAATAAAATAATGTGGTAATTCTGAAAAACAAGTACCTCCCCCCTTTCCGGGGTTTGTTGTTGTTGCTGTTGCCATTATGGTTCCTATTGGTTTGTTTATTGAATTAACTGAACTAATTCTATGGAGTCTGCGTTTATTGTCATGGGGTCGCTAAGAGTCAGACACGACTGAGCAACTTCACTTTCACTTTTCACTTTCATGCATTGGAGAAGGAAATGGCAACCCACTCCAGTGTTCTTGCCTGGAGAATTCTAGGGACGGGGGAGCCTGGTGGGCTGCCGTCTATGGGGTCGCACAGAGTCGGACACGACTGAAGCGACTTAGTAGCAGCAGCAATAGCAGCCACTAAAGGCTCTTTTCAGTGAGTTTAATAATTAGTTATGGATCTGACATAAATTCCCAAGTGCCTGAAACCAGTCAATGTCCCAGTCCATGAAAGGGACTGCTGGGGAGGTTGTCCGAAGTCCTCCAGCAGGCCAGCTCCAATTCCGTGTTTACTTGACTCCCTGCTTCTGCTGAATTTCCACATCAGCCAGAGATGGGAACTTTAATTTTTCTCAGATCTTTCTCAGGCATGTCCCTGGGCTTCTAGTTTCCCTTATGGATATCTCATTCTCCAACTTTTCCTTTACATTTTTGTTTATCTTGCTGTTTTCTCCAACTGTCATCACCATCTCAGGCAGCTGCCTCCCATGTTAAACCATGGCCCTCAGGGAAATAGTATTGGGTGAACAATGACTCAGGAGAGACAGGTTTGATCCCTGGGTTGGAAGAACTGCTGGAGGAGTGCATGGCAACCCACTCCAGTTTTCTTGCCTGGAGAATCCCATGGACAGAGGAGCCTGGTGGCCTACAGTCCATAGGGTCACAAAGAGTTGGACACGACTGAAGTGACTTTGCATGCATACACTTACACAAATGCAGAC
Organism: Bison bison bison; assembly: GCF_000754665.1. Taxonomy (NCBI): domain Eukaryota; kingdom Metazoa; phylum Chordata; class Mammalia; order Artiodactyla; family Bovidae; genus Bison; species Bison bison. The sequence continues at coordinate 2,135,599 of NW_011494713.1, forward strand.
TCAGATTAAATAAAGACAAGCCTTGTGAGTGGGAATTGCCAAGAAACTGCAGGACAGGTCAAACAAGGGCTGTGATCTTGAAACTAGACTTTGGGAGGGTAACATTCCCATTTTGCCTCTTCCTTAGGATGCTAGGCTGCTTAGTTTTCACTGCTATTTCAGTTGTTTTTCAAGGTCATCATGACTCTGGGGAGAGTGGAATAGGACTAGAGAGTTCAGACACCACAAAGCCTGCAGTTCTGAGATTCAGTCATTTTATTTGGAAAAAATACTCTCTGGATTGTCATAAGCCTTTGGTTAATTTCCAGAGCTCCGAAAAAGTGATTTTGACAATTTTTCCAGTGTTCTTGTTGCCTTTATGAAGGTAAGGAATTTGAGATGTTCTTACTCCATCATTCCTGCCAATGGTACAATAACCTTAGGATTTTTTTTTTTTTAATTTGGGGTGGGGGGGGTCTTCTTTTCTGCGTGGGCCTTCTCTCCAGTTGTGGCAAGCAGGGACTACTCTCGAGTTGCAGCTCCCTGACTCTAGAGTATAAGCTCAGTATTTGAGGCACATGGTCCTAGTTGCTCCAAGATGTAAGGGATCTTCCCAGGTCTTGAACCAGTGTCTCCTGTATTGGCAGGCAGACTCTTTACCACTGACCCACCAGGGAAGCCCAATAACCTGAGATTTAAATAGCAAAGTTAGACATGTCATAAAGGAGTATGTGTATGATTAAATGATGAATGGTTCTAGCCACATCTGAGGCTTCAGGAGAGTGTGAGTAGCTTTGGGAGGAATGCACCAGATGATCAGTCATGAGTACAGCAAGGACTAAGGTTCTGAGGCTTATAGCCATCATGGCTGCCTTTTACCATGGGGAAGAATTCAGGCATCTAATGGTCACAGGAAAAGGAAAGGAGAAGCGGGAGATTAAATGGTTTATTTTCCTACCATGAATATCCCTTCTGATTCTAAGAGGCTTCTTTTGAGGTTTTACATGTTGGTTGCATGGAGTAAAACCTGATTTGTTATCTGTCTCTGGTCCTGATTGTCATGCAGGTGTCATGTCAGTGATGACTAAAAGCCCTTGATCAGTCATGGGAACACCAATTGAAACTGGCTCACAGGGCATTGTGTGCTGCCAACACAGCCCCAACCTCCACACCTCTAAAGGATGGGCTGCCAAGGTTTTCAGGAAAATGTTCTTACCTCAGTTAAGACAGATCCAAGACTGGTTACCAGGCTTCCTCTCTCTCTCTCTCTCTCTCTGTTTTACCACTGATTTTAAAACTTCCACTCCATAAGCTCTTAATTTAAAAGGAAGACAGTGATGCTTGCAGACCCATTTTATCTAGACACTGTTGATGTTGATGACAAACTAGCCCCCGGATGCTAACTGAACTGTTATTTGTCAAAAAATATCAAAGATGGGAGAATTTGAAATTTTATATAGAACAAATTATTGGGAGCATGAAATCTCTATCATGCCACAGAAATTTGGAATTTTGTTTTCATATTGCAGATTTAGGCAGACATAGAACAGCATGATTTTCACTTAAAGCCAGGCTCTGGAGTTGGAGGCCTCTAAATTCACTCCACACGTGGGCTAAGACCTTTGGCCCAGAAGCCATTTATAGTCTTGGCATGCCTGGTCATACTTTCTTTTTCCTTTGAAAATCAGAAAGAAAGAGAAGGTAAAAATGTCTTATATCCTTTGACAATAAATAGAAGTTTCTTATGAAAATCCTGGGAGTCACAAGGTTAAGAAAACTCTCATGGGTTTTCAGGAACAAAGGAGATGATTACTGGGAATGATTGTCAGGAAATATACCTGAAGATACCTTGGTGTTCTTCCAATCTCCTGGTTTTATAAATTCAAGCCTTTGTTTGTTTCATTCCTTCCAAGAGCCAAAACTCTTTCAACATAAAGCATAACATTTATTGATTCAACAAAAATTTATTGAGTTCTGACCTCATGCCAGACATTACACTAGGAGCTGAAAACAGGGAGCTTCTGTTAGGTTAAATTCGGTAACAGTGGCAAAGTAGCACAACATAGTCTGCAAAGAGTGCTATTCATGATGCAAGGAGGTGAGCTCCCCTAGACTGGGAGTGGGAGAAAATTTCCTAAATGTTCAAAATGCGTATCTACAGGCTTTCATTCCCTCACTAACTCATTCTACAAATATCTTTTGAGCACCTACTCTGAGCTGTTGCTGTTGTTGTTCAGTCGCTATGTTGGGTTCGACCCTTTTCCCTGTCCTTCACTATCTCCCAGAGTTTGCTCAGACTCTGAGTCCATTGAGTCGATGATGCTATCCCAGCAACTCATCTTCTGTTGCCCCCTTCTGCTACTGCCTTCAGTCTTTCCCAGCATTGGGGTCTTTTGCAATGAGTTGGCTCTTCACATCAAGAGGCCAAAGTATACGGAGCTTCAGCTTGAGCATCAGTCCTTTCAGTGAATATTTGGGGTTGATTTCCTTTAGGATTGACTGGTTTGATTTCCCTGCAGTCCAAGGGATTCTCACACATCTTCTCCAGCACCACAATTAAAAAGCCATCAATTCTTCGGTGCTCAGCCTTCTCTATGGCCCAATACTCACATCCATACATGACTACTGGAAAAACCATAGTTTTGACTACGCAGACCTTTGAGCTGAGTGGATGGAAAATGCTCATTAGGGCCCAAAGGGTATAATTCCCCAGGCCACCATGTCAAGAACTATTTTTTTCATATGACATTATATGGAGAAGTCAGGGCCCTGAATGAAAAGATTATGAGAGACATGAACAGGAATACAGAGAGGGTGGTAACAAGAGGCATACAGGAATAGAGGACAGTTTTTTATTTACCTCATGGCTCTTTGCTAATTTCAAAATCTTGGTCCCAAGAATCTAAAACCAATATGTTTACATTTAAAACTGAATTTCTATACTCTGTGGACTTAGGAACATTCTAGAATAAGTTAGCCAGCCAGATTATAAGGGGTTGCAACTAAAGTCATGGAAAAAATTCCTTATTGAGAGGGAGGGATAAATTAGGATTACATATACACACTACTGGGCTTCCCCGGTGGCTCAGCTGGTAAAGAATCAGCCTGCAGTGTGGGAGACCTGGGTTCAATCCCTGGGTTGGGAAGATTCCCTGGAGAAGGAAAAGGCTACCCACTCCAGTATTCTGGCCTGGAGAATTTCATGAACTAAGTCCATGGGGTTGCAAAGAGTTGGACACAACTGAGCAACTTTCACTTTCACTTTCACTATACACACTGCTGCTGCTGCTGCTGCTGCTAAGTCGTTTCAATCGTGTCCGACCCCGTGCGACCCCATAGACGGCAGCCCACCAGGCTCTGACGTCCCTGGGATTCTCCAGGCAAGAACCCTGGAGTGGGTTGCCATTTCCTTCTCCAATGCATGAAAGTGAAAAGTGAAAGTGAAGTCGCTCAGTCGTGTCCGACTCTTAGCGACCCCATACACCAGGGTCCAGCCCCGGTAGGATCCAGGGATTCCCTCGGGAGGACGGCGTCGGCGATTAGAAGATAAATAATAGATAAAAGGAGAAAGAGACAGGGAAAGAATTTTGCAGTTAAGAAAATAGAGGAGAGAAAAGAGGCTAATATTCCTTGGTTTATGCAGAAAGCTAATAAAGCCCCAGCACAGGACTTGCTCTGTTCACGTAGGCCGCAGGCACCCTCTCGGATCTCGGAAGGTGCCCCACCCTGGGCACCTTCTCGAGTGGGTCTTAGAAGCCCAGGCAGGAAAGTGAATGCAGAGAGCCCCTGCGCTCCATGGAATCAGCCTGAATAGGAAAAGGAAAGAGAAAGAACGACATGGGGAGACCGAGCTTCGGTGAGCAAGGCCCGCACTTTATTTTCCAAAGTAGTTTTTATACCTTAAGTTGTGCATAGAGGATAATGGGGGAAGGGATAGAGTCAGGCAAGGTCAGCAGTCCTTGATCCTTATCGAAGCCAGGCTTTCTTCCTGCAAACTTACCATATGCAAAAGTTTTAGGTGATTTACATCATCTTCTGGCCAGGAAGCCTGTTAACATTTTATGACCCTTTTCCTCAGAAAACTTATTTTTCTCCAAAGGTGATAATTCTAAAGTCAGGCGTCACCCTCCAAAAGCATTAGATAAAGTTGCATACCTGTAGGGCAAAAGTGGTGGGCTATAACAAGAAAAGAATTAACTCAAGGGTCCAAGGTTACAAACATTAAAGCTACTACTTACATGTCTATACACCAGCTATATTAATCAATACACTCCCAGGGACACAGTAGGTAAGGGATATGGAAACTTGGCAGCAAGCATTAGCTCAACAAAGAAATCCTCTACTAGTTCTATTTAGCAATTTTAGAGTTTTAAATTGATTTTCTTACAGAGAAAGGTGGTCGGGGATAGATCCCGGTAATGTCAGAAGAGTTGGTGAAAGTCGTAAAATAGTAAAACAGACAGATTTTGGTTTTGGGGTAAATGCTCAGGCAGGCCCAGAGGGGCACCCCTCGAGTTCTGGCTCGACTTGCCCACCAGAACTCTCCCACATGACCTTTGTCATGGGTGGGGACTCCCGTGTTGGCTCCCGACACCCATGGACTGCAGCCCACCAGGTTCCTCCGTCCATGGGATTTTCCAGGCAAGAGTACTGGAGTGGGGTGCCATTGCCTTCTCCCACTATACACACTACTATATATAAAATAGATACATAACAAAGACCTATTGTATAGCATAGGGAACTATAGTCAAAATCTAGAGATCTCTTCCAGAAAATTAGAGATACCAAGGGAACATTTCATGCAAAGATGGGCTCAATAAAGGACAGAAATGGTATGGACCTAACAGAAGGGGAAGATATTAAGAACAGGTGGCAAGTATACACAGAAGAACTGTACAAAAAAGATCTTCATGACCCAGATAATTACGATGGTGTGATCACTCACCTAGAGCCAGACATCCTGGAATGTGAAGTCAAGTGGGCCTTAGAAAGCATCACTACGAACAAAGCTAGTGGAGGTGATGGAATTCCAGTTGAGCTATTCCAAATCCTGAAAGATGATGCTGTGAAAGTGCTGCACTCAATATGCCAGCAAATTTGGAAAACTCAGCAGTGGCCACAGGACTGGAAAAGGTCAGTTTTCATTCCAATCCCAAAGAAAGGCAATGCCAAAGAATGCTCAAACTACTGCACAATTGCACTCATCTCACACGCTACTAAAGTAATGCTCAAAATTCTCCAAGCCAGGTTTCAGC
>NW_011494713.1:2141615-2145040 GCF_000754665.1 Bison bison bison
GAAGACTCTTGAGAGTCCCTTGGACTGCAAGGAGATCCAACCAGTCCATTCTAAAGGAGATCAGTCCTGGGTGTTTTTTGGAAGGAATGATGGTAAAGCTGAAACTCCAGTACTTTGGCCACCTCATGCGAAGAGTTGACTCATTGGAAAAGACTGTGATGCTGGGAGGGATTGGGGGCAGGAGGAGAAGGGGATGACAGAGGATGAGATGGCTGGATGGCATCACTGACTCGATGGACGGGAGTCTGAGTGAACTCCGGGAGTTGGTGATGGACAGGGAGACCTGGCGTGCTTCGATTCATGGGGTCACAAAGAGTCAGACACGACTGAGCGACTGAACTGAACTGAACTGAATATATATATGAGTCATTTTGCTCTACTCCTGAAACTAACATATGTTAAAAATCAACTATACAACAATTAAATATATATGTATATTTCTCTATGAAACATGATCAGAAAGTAACCCATTAATATGAGACGAGGCTCTTTGCATCATGAGAAAGTGTCAGTCACAGTCTAAAAGGGGCCAGAACAGGCATTAACAGCTCCCCTTCTGGACCACACAGTTACCTTACTCTGCTGACCTGCTCAGCTTTGGAAATGTACTAATCATCCTACACTGTCATCCATATTACTTTATAACTTCTCTAGCTTTTAAAAAATCTTTATTTTTCTAATTCTAGTTATTGCATTCTGAGTTTCTCATCCACTCAAGACTAAAGGTTCAGGAACATTTACAAGGAGTAAGTTGGTTAGAGAGTATTGGTCTGACTTGTGCAGCCAGGGAGGTTTGAAACAAAGTATTTGCTTAATTGAGGGGCAGATGCAGGCAAGCAAAGCAGGAGAGAAGCAAAGGTCTAGAAACAGGGTATGTTGGATCCAGCAAAGAGGGGCAGATTCAACAAAGGACGTTTCCAGGAAACTGCATATTTGTGGCTTTCTGTTGCCCCACACGGCCACTTCCTTGTTCCCTTGCAGAGCACAAGGTCTTTAGGTCAGGGAAGAAGGAAGAAAGGAGTAGGAACGGAAGAATTTAGAAAAGCACAGGTGGGAGTAAGAAGTAGTCTGCAATGTTCCAAGCACTGGCCTTAGCGTATGTGACTTTGACCTTGGCTGGAGATGGCAAAGGGACTCTCATTAAGGAAGAAGAAGGGGAGAGAAAGGGGGTGAACTCGAAAAAAGCCAGACTGTTGGGGGTTGGGGAAAGTGAGGATAACAGGACACAGATACTGAGGTTGAAAGCTACATATTAAATTATTCTGAGGAGGGCAAAACCCCTTGGATCGAAACTTCAGAACTAGACTACTAGTTCTGTGATTTGGGCACACTACCTAACTTCTTTTTTTTTTTTTTGGTGCACTTCTTTTTTTTTTGGTCTTCACTGCAGTGTTCAGTCTTCTCTAGTTGCTGCTCACAGGCTTTAGAGCGTGGGCCCAGCAGTTGAGGTACATGGATTTAACTGCCCAACAACATGTGAGATCTTGGTTCCCTGACCACAGACTAAACCTGCGTCCCCTGCATTGGAAGTCAGATTCTTAACCACAGGACCAGCAAGGAACTCCCAAGTTACATGACTTCTATACCTATTTTCTCATCCAAAAATAGTTACTGATACCCTGCATCATAAGACTTTTGTGAAATTAATGTAAAGCACTGCTGCTGCTGCTAAGTCACTTCAGTCATGTCCAACTCTGTGTGACCCTATAGATGGCCGCCCACCAGGCTCCTCTGTCCCTGGGATTCTCCAGGCAAGAATACTGGAGTGGGTTGCCATTTCCTTCTCCAATGCATGCCTGCATGCTAAGTCGATTCAGTTGTGTCCGATTCTGTGCAACCCTATGGACTGAAGCTCACCAGGCTCCTCTGTCCACAGGATTGTCTATGCAAGAATACTGGAGTGGGTTGCCATTGCCTTCTCCAAATGTAAAGCACTGGTACCTAACAAATGCTCAAGTATTTATTACTAATGCTCAAGTAACTATTATTTAAACCATTTAGGTGGAAAGGCTATTTTGGTGCAGGTGAAACCACATTTTGAACTCTAAGTGTGAAGTCTGTCTCTTCTTATAACAAATCTTGGCATCCACCCATGGAAAAACTGAGAGATGCCAGCAAGCAGATCTGAATTGTTACCATGTCAACTGAACATAAAACCTTATGTCCCTGAGGTCCCCCAGCACCCTGGAGAGCTCAGCTCTCAATACCTGGGGCTCTTCACAGCACTTTAAAAAGTGATTTACAAATATTTTGGTTTATTCTGGGGCTTCACCAGTGACTCAGAAGTAGAGAATCCACCTGCAATGCAGGAGTTGCAGAAGACACAGGTTTGATCCCTGGGTCAGGAAGATCCTCCTGGAGTAGGAAATGGTAATCCACTCCAGTATTCTTGCCTGGAAATTTTTCATGGACAGGAAGAGCCTGGGGGGCTGCAATCCATGGGGTCACAAAGAGTCAGACATGACTGAGCACGTGCAAGCACTACAGATATTTTGGTTCATTTTGATTCATGTTCTATTTAGTCAAATGAATTTCTTTTTAAAATTTTTTGTATACTGTAAGTTTCTAGCACTTAATTAGCACTCTGTGGAAAGAAGTGCTTAATGGCTAACATAATTTTGAAGTGAAGTGAAGTGAAGTAAAAGTCGCTCAGTCATGTTTAACTCTTTGCAATCCCATGGACTATACAGTCCATGAAATTCTCCAGGCCAGAGTACTGGAGTGGGTAGCCGTTCCCTTCTCTAGGATATTCCCAACCCAGGGACTGAACCTAGGTCTCCCGCACTGCAGGCAGATTCTTTACCAGCTGAGCTACCAGGGAAGCCAAAAACCAAAATTTTTCCAATTGTGAGCAAAGTCAAATGCCTACGACATAATGATATGCTATAAAAATCCCATGGACAGAGGAGCCTGGTAGGCTGCAGTCCATTGGGTCACGAACAGTAGGACACGACTGAGTGACCTCACTTTGACTTTTCACTTTCATGCATTGGAGAAGGAAATGGCAACCCACTCCAGTGTTCTTGCCTGAAGAATCCCAGGGACAGCAGAGCCTAGTGGGCTGCCATCTGTGGAGTCACACAGAGTTGGACACAACTGAAGCGACTTAGTAGCAGTAGTAGCATAAAATACTGGATTCTAAGTAAGGATAATATTTAGAAATAAATGACCATAACTCCCCACAGTAACTCAAGAATCAGGCATGACTAACCCAGACTTTATCCTGCAGGTGATTCAGGCTTTAGCATAAAACAACCTGCTTTGTTGTTGTTGTTTTCCCACACCGAATAGCTTGTGGGATCTTAGTTCCCTGACCAGGGATTGAATCTGGGCCCCCTGCAGTGGAAGCTCAGAGTCCTAACCACTGGACCACCATGGAAGTCCCTGAAACACACCTTTACATGAAGAGGGCTGGAGAGTGGCTG
>NW_011494713.1:2145140-2148576 GCF_000754665.1 Bison bison bison
GGCTGAAACAGAAACTGAAAGTAGACTTGGGGTTGATTTCACTGAACTTGCAGGAAGGTCCCAAGGAATACCCACTATATAAACCAATCATTGCAAAAACAAAGCAGGATTTTGCATAGCTTAGGGGATACTCAAGGTATGACAAGATGAAGTTACAAGATGAAGGTATCATTAATGATATCCAATGTCTCTTGATACCACCCACATCTCTTCTTCCCTCTTTCCCTTTTCTTCCTTCTTACTCTGTCTTTCTCCAATAATAGACATTAATGAAGAGCTGAAGCTATGTTTTCTGCTGTTAATTTTAGAAATGAAATTAAGAAATTAATTGAAAGAATAAAGTCATTTAGTGATTTGTCTGACCAAATTGCTTCACAGACAAGTGTTATATTCTTCACAGTTTTTGTTTAAGTATTAGACCATACTTAATTGTAATTTTTCTGTGTGTATGATTAACAGGTCTTTTATTGGTAGTAAACAATCAGAATAGTATATATGCAGTATTTAGTAGACACAATAAAAGCTAAGAAATTCAAAACCTGTGTAAAACAAAACACTGGAGAAAAAAATCAGACAGCTCAAGAGATACAGTGGGAAAGGTCCTCACCATCCTTTGATTGCACCTTGTACTCTGTACCCAACAGAACTTACCATACTTACCAAAATAAGAAATACAGATTTTTTAGTATTGAGTGTATTTAAGAGGATTAAACACATTTTCTAAGAATTTCACAATGACAAATAAGTGATCCTTTTGCTGGTAAAGCAGACTGAAGTAGGGAAAGGAAATTAACTTGTATTCTGTAACCATTTTAAATAATTTCTCATTTTTCAAACTGCTTTTATAGCAGAAGTACTTTACTCTTTCACAATATTAATTACTTTGCTGTACATGAAAGCCTGTGGTAGGCTGATTATACAATAAGACTACAAACAACCAGGAGTACTTTTCTGATGTCAGAAGAGTACACAAGACTGAAATATCTCCAAAAGTACATTAAAAACTCATCAGCACAAACATCAAAAGTGAAAGTGAAGTCGCTCAGTCGTGTCCGACTCTTTGCAACCCCATGGACTGCAGCCTACCAGGCTCCTCTGTCCATGGGATTTTCCAGGCAAGAGTACTGGAGTGGGGTGCCATTTCCTTCAAAGTACGTTACAGATATAATCAGGAAAAAAACGCAATTGCTAAAATGTGGTTTAGAGAAGAGCCACTGTCTACCCATGGCTTCAAGTGGCAATTAGCGTTCCTAGCAAGTTTAGATGCCTTTACATTTACATGGTCTTGTATGCATGTGAGAGTTGGACTGTAAAGAAACTGAGCGCAGAAGGATTGATGCTTTTGAAGTGTGGTGTTGGAGAAGACTCTTGAGAGTCCCTTGGACTGCAAGGAGATCCAACCAGTCCATCCTAAAGGAGATCAGTCCTGGGTGTTCATTGGAAGGACTGATGTTGAAGCTGAAACTCCAATACTTTGGCCACCTGATGCGAAGAACTGACTCATTTGAAAAGACCCTGATGCTGTGAAAAATTGAAGGCAGGAGGAGAAGGGGACGACAGAGGATAAGATGGTTGGATGGCATCACCGACTCAATAGACATGGGTTTGGGTGGACTCTGGGAGTTGGTGATGGACAGGGAGGCCTGGCGTGTTGCAGTTTATGAGGTTGCAAAGAGTCAGACACAACTGAGCGACTGAACTGAACTGAACAGGACCCCTCTACTATACTGACTTATGCACCCTTTTAAAATTACTTTACACAGCCCGAAATTTCACGAAGAGGTTCTGATGTCATTACTAAATGAGACACTCTTACTCGAGTTACATCAGCTTTGTCACCAACTGAAAATGCCACCTTATTAATAGCCACAGCTCTGAATATGTGGAGCTTTATTATACATGGATATCTGTGTGGGTTCTGTTTATAAAAGGGGGAAGGGGGTGTTTATCCTTTCGTTTGGTGTTTGGATGCCATGCTGCTGCTGCTGCTAAGCTGTGTCAGTCGTGTCCAACTCTGTGAGACCCCGTAGACGGCAGCCCACCAGGCTCCTCTGTCCCTGGGATTCTCCAGGCAAGGACACTGGAGTGGGTTGCCATTTCCTTCTCCAATGCATGAAAGTGAAAAGTGAAAGTGAAGTCGCTCACTCGTGTCCGGCTCTTTGCAACCCCATGGACTGTAGCCTACTAGGCTCCTCTATCCATGGGATTTCCTAGGAAAGAATACTGGAGTGGGGTGCCATTGCCTTCTCCATTCGATGCCATAAGGCATAGGAAATGTATAACAAATTACCTCTTAGAATGTGAATCATTCTAAAATTGAAACTATCTAGATAGGGAGAAGAAAGAACCAAGAAGGCCCAGAACTCTGAGAGGACAGGTTAACAACAAAAATAACAACAAGAACCACAACAACAAACCCTAGAAGTGTGGGTGACAGGTAATAACAGAGACAGAACAGTGTTTTTAGGCCATGTATAATAAATAATACAGACCCCAAATTTCAAAGAATTATGTAATTCCAACTTGAGTTCTAATACCAGAACCAACAACCACTTGGGCTTCAACATTGATAGAACTCTTGATGGAGTCACAGTGTTATTACAGTTGGGATAAGGAGAAAGTGATTTTATTTTTTTGCCTTCTAGAGAAATCTGTATGCAGGTCAGGAAGCAACAGTTAGAACTGGACATGGAACAACAGACTGGTTCCAAATAGGAAAAGGGGTACGTCAAGGCTATATATTGCCACCCTGCTTATTTAACTTATATGCAGAGTACATCATGAGAAACACTGGGCTGGAAGAAGCACAAGCTGGAATCAAGATTGCCAGGAGAAATCTCAATAACCTCAGATATGCAGATGACACCACCCTTATGACAGAAAGTGAAGAGGAACTAAAAAGCTTCTTGATGAAAGTGAAAGTGGAGAGTGAAAAAGTTGGCTTAAAGCTCAACATTCAGAAAACAAAGATCATGGCATCCGGTCCCATCACTTCATGGGAAGTAGATGGGGAAACAGTGGAAACAGTGTCAGACTTTATTTTTTGGGGCTCCAAAATCACTGCAGATGGTGACTGCGGCCATGAAATTAAAAGACGCTGACTCCTTGGAAGGAAAGTTATGAGCAACCTAGATAGCATATTCAAAAGCAGAGACATTACTTTGCCAACAAAGGTCTGTCTAGTCAAGGCTATGGTTTTTCCTGTGGTCATGTATGGATGTGAGAGTTGGACTGTGAAGAAGGCTGAGCGCCGAAGAATTGATGCTTTTGAACTGTGGTGCTGGAGAAGACTTGAGAGTCCCTTGGACTGCAAGGAGATCCAACCAGTCCATTCTGAAGGAGATCAGCCCTGGGGTTTCTTTGGAGGGAATGATGCTGAAGCTGAAACTCCAGTACTTTGGCCACCTCACGCGAAGAGTTGACTCATTGGAAAAGA
>NW_011494713.1:2148676-2168331 GCF_000754665.1 Bison bison bison
CTCGGCCCTGGGGTTTCTTTGGAGGGAATGATGCTGAAGCTGAAACTCCAGTACTTTGGCCACCTCACGCGAAGAGTTGACTCATTGGAAAAGACTCTGATGCTGGGAGGGATTGGGGGCAGGAGGAGAAGGGGACGACAGAGGATGAGATGGCTGGATGGCATCACTGACTTGATGGACGAGAGTCTGAGTGAACTCTGGGAGTTGGTGATGGACAGGGAGGCCTGGCGTGCTGCAATTCATGGGGTCGCAAAGAGTCAGACACGACTGAGCGACTGAACTGAACTGAGCTATCATTCCAGGTTTTAATCAAAGATCCAAGAATATTTGTCCTATCAGGCTGGAATGATGTGGTTTGGAAGTTCAAAGTACATTTAAAAGTTGCAACAAAATATAGATAGCCAACATGTCTTAATCTTTTGATCTTTGACAATCAGGAGCCCTACCGAAATTCCACCAGCAGCCTCGTGGCACAAGGTAGAAGCATTTTTATAAACAAAACACAATCTGCAATCACTTCGCCACCTAAATTTTGATCCCTTCAGACAGACTAGAGATTTACCTAGTGAAACACTTCAGAGAAGGAAACGAGAGTAAGAAGAACCTCAATTTCAACTGATAAATTCAAAAAGATTTTATTCTTGTTTATTAATTTTTTTCTCAAATGTGAGAAGATGTTTTGCTTATAAGAGCATTTCTGGTTCCCCCTGTGATTAAATGGGTTGAATCTTTGGAATTTCAGACAAAGCCACATTTATTCCAATTAACCTGTTGAAGTGGTACCTTGAACTTTCCAATAGTCCTTATACCAACTATGGGGCTTCTCAGGTGTTTCTAGTGATAAAGAATCCACCCACCAATGTAGGAGACACATTTGATCCCTGGGTCAGAAAGATCCTCTGGAGGAGGAAATGGCAACCCCTCCAGCATTCTTGCCTGGGTAACCCCATGGACAGAGGAGCCTAGCAGTCTACAGTCCACGGGGCCGCAAAGAGTCGGACACGACTGAGCAACTGAGCCCTATCACTAGCTGGCATACTGACTATAATGAAGTGATCAGTTAAATAATTTATGGTTGACAGCTTTGGAGAAGGAAATGGCAACCCACTCCAGTACTCTTGCCTGGAAAATCCCGTGGATAGAGGAGCCTGGTAGGCTACAGTCCATGGGGTCACAAAGACTGAGTGACTTCACTTTCACTTCCCTCTAAACTTCCTAAGAAGAGGGGCTGTATATGCAATGCCGAGTAACTAATACAGTGTCTCTGCCATAGTAGGTGCACAGTAAGTATTTGTTTAAGGAGTAGATGAGAGTGCTTGGGAGGGAGCCCCAAGGAACTGTACATAACAGTAAAGAGTTGAGTGAAAAGGCTTATACAGTACAAAAGAAGAAGCCCAGATGGTAGGGGAGAACTAACAAAATGTGATCACAGAAGTCAGGGACAAGAACATTTCAAAGAGTACCTGGTCCATTGTGTACGATGAAAACTGGACTTAGGGAAATGGAAACCATTGATTTACTTTAGCAAGGGTGATTTCTAGCATGGTAGGAATGAAAGCCAGTTCAGCATGGGTTAAAGAATGAATATGAGGCAAAACGGAAAACCAGTATCTTATCTAATCAGGCTGTTGTAACAAAATACCACAAACTCAGTAGCTTAAAGATAACAGAAATTTATATCTGGAGACTGGAAGCCCAAGATCAGGGTGTCAGCATGGTCATGGTTCTATTGTGAGCCTTCTTCCTGTTTTATAGTCAGCACCCTTGAAATCCCTGTGTCCTTGTGTAGTGGAAGGGGTAGGGATTTCTGTGCGCTTACTTTCACAAGGGCAGTAATTATTCCCAATCATTAGAGCTCCACCCTCATGACTCAAGCAACTCTTGAAGGCCCCACTTCCTAATACCATCATCTTTGAGGGTTAGAATTTCAACATAATGAGTTTTGAGGGGACACAAACATTCAGACCATAGCAACCAGTAAGTGCAGATAGAAAACTGGTTTTTAATGGGAGAAGAATTCTTGACTTCACATAACAAAAAAAATTATTGAAGATGCAAATGTTAGAAAATCAAGAGCAAAGGGGGTTGAGTACAGTAGTTCCTGGGAAAGCACAGAGCCCTGTGCCTGACCCAGAATAAGAAGTACAGAAGTTGTCATATTATTGTTCCTAGGATTAGCTTCTCTGTGGGTGTCTTGAGACTCTCCCTCTCAAGTATATCTTAGGAGTTCTTATGGGAGTGACCTCAAATATTTAAACAATCAACTTAAGTCAAAGAAAGGCAAAAGAAACAATAATAGAAAATTGGAACCAGGCTGAAATAATCACACATTATCAAGTACAGATATCAGAAACTAAGAGTGAAAGACAGCCCAGCAGAAGGGCAGTGATGTCTAGGAGAGTACAATTCTACATGTATATGACTTTTAACTAGTTCCAGGATCTAGAAACCATATGTGAAAAAAGGAAAACATACACATATGTGTGCTAGAGAAATTTAACTCCACTATTGGGATAACTTGGTAGACTATTCCATTATGAAGTTACATTTTTCTCTTTCTAGTTAGTAAGTGATCTGAGCAGTGATTCTTCAGGTCCCCAGTACATTTCACCCCACGGTTTTTGCATCCATTGATGACCTTTTCCTCAATCAATTATTACCTTAGGATTTGCAAAATGTTGACTTTAATTTTGTCAATATTCCTTACCTTATTCTTTTCTTTTGAAAAGAATGAACTTCCCTTTTTTTCTTTTTTCTCTCTTTTTGAATATCACTATGGACTAATATTCCTTTTTATTCATCATCTTATAATTAATTACCAACATCATATTATGAAATTTTTCAAACATACAGAAAAGTTGAGAGTTTTGTAGTGAACACATCACCTACAATCTGTATTTTACTGCAATTTATCACATATTTCTTCATCTACGCTGTCCTTTATCCATCTGTCATTCCATCTTATTTTTTGGCGTGAGTAAGTTACAGACTTTATTCTTATTTTTTACTTTTTGGTATTCAATTTGGCCCAGATTTGGTCAGTGATCTCAGAATGCTTTTTACCAATGACTGGATTTATTTATTAGATATAATCACCCTAGACAGGATATTAAGTAAGCATTCAGAGTATATAAACATGAGGTCACAGTAATGGTTTTTACCAGGTTCCAGCTTCCAGACTGCCAGAGTCAGAGGGGGCCCTTGGGTTGGCCTTCGTGGCACCTCTATCTAGCAGCATCAGGGGAGTGGCACCACCAAGTGGACGTTGCATGCAACAACCACTCTCCAGTCTACCTGAGCTTGGTCTGGTCGGGTTCCAGAATTACACTGGAAAATAATCTACATTTCATCTTTTAAATATAACCCAGGAGAAGTCAATGGCACCCCACTCCAGTACTTTTGCCTGGAGAATCCCATGGACGGAGGAGCCTGGTAGGCTGCAGTCCATGGGGTCGCAAGGAGTCGGACACGACTGATCAACTTCACTTTCACTTTTCCCTTTCATGCATTGGAGAAGGAAATGGCAACCCACTCCAGGGTTCTTGCCTGGAGAATCCCAGGGACGGCAGAGCCTGGTGGGCTGCCGTCTATGGGGTCTCACAGAGTCGGACACGACTGAAGCGACTTAGCAGCAGCAGCAGCAGCAGCAGGACTCTGATGATTTCTGATAGAAAAAAAGTCATTTAGAAAAATCATATGATGTCAGCCTCAGACAATTAAGCAGGAAGCTTAACCATCAATCATTTTCTCCTTATTTCAAGAATCTATAAGAATCAAACGCAAAGTTCTTCATTCCTGGGCATTATGTGATTTATCTCACTAGTAAATTTACTGGATGTTAATGTGAATAGACGGAGAAGGCAATGGCAACCCACTACAGTACTCTTGCCTGGAAAATCCTATGGATGGAGGAGCCTGGTAGGGTCACGAAGGGTCAGACACGACTGAGTGATTTCACTTTCATTTTTCACTTTCATGCATTGGAGAAGGAAATGGCAACCCACTCCAGTGTTCTTGCCTGGAGAATCCCAGGGATGGAGAAGCCTGGTGGGCTGCCGTCTATGGGGTCGCACAGAGTCGGACACGACTGAAGCGACTTAGCAGCAGCAGCAGCAAGGTGAATAGAATCAGACATAAAACCAGGACCTCCAGGGACAAATAAGATTTTTTAAAAAAGGTCCATATTCTCCCAGATGTGTTCATTTATGGTGGCTTCATAACTAAGAGATACATCAGCTGGAGAGTGGGCAGGGAGACCTTCCCAACGGGCCTGATGAGAAAGGAGCACATTCCACTCCATAAACCAAGGGGAGATCGAACCTCATGTTTGAAATGTATGTGACAGGAGCCTCACTACAGTGAGTTAGTAAATACAAGTAGAAAAAAGAATTCATATCTGTTGCATAATTTGCATCCATGGCATTGAAATTAATGTGGTTATTGGAACTTGCCACTGGACCTTGTTGGGTTTTTTTTTCCTTGTTTTATAATGTGTTAATAGAGATGCATATATGTTATCCTATCACAAATTAATTTCAATATTTTAATAACTGGTATTTCAATATAATTGGCTTCCTTTTAATCCTATATATTTAATTTTATGTTTTTAAAAGCATTCTGAAATGGCTATGTCAGCTCCACCCACTGTCCTGCCCTAGAACAGCTCCCAGAAGTTGTACATAGCTTCAGTCACAAAGGCAGACTTCATCAGAACTGCTGGAAGGTTAGGAAACATGCCCTTTTCTGGGAAATCATAGGTCCTGCTAAAATTCAGAGTTGTGTTTCTAAAGGAAATGGGGAAGAATAGATTTTGGGGACAACTAGCCATCTCAGCCACAATATATATTTTTTATTGGAGTTCAAGAGATGTTAGATTTCTATTCTCTGTTATTTTGGTTTTCCTTTATCCTTGCTTTCCCATTTGATTTCTCATAGACTGAAAGTGTTCTCTCAATGTCTTTCTAAACATGTCTAAATTTTTCTCCCTGTTTCCCTTATTAATCCATGCCACTTGTATATAGATGGCCATACATTAAAGAGTGTGAGTGTACCTTGACCACTGGTATTTTTTTGGACATAGTCATTGAATTTCTTGTGCTCTATTCAGCCTGGATTGATTAAGATGATGACCACTGAGTCATTTTCAGTATATGGTTGTGTTCTGTTATTCTATCTGACTCAAACTGATTTGCTTGCTCTTAGCTCTTCTCCCTGATAGCTCAGTTGGTAAAGAATCCTCCTGCAATGCAGGAGACCCCAGTTCAATTCTTGGGTCTAGAAGATCCGCTGGAGAAGGGATAGGCTACCCACTCCAGTATACTTGGTTTTCCCTTGTGACTCAGCTGGTAAAGAATCTGCCAGCAATGTGGGAGACCTGGGTTCAATCCCTGGGTTGGGAAAATCCCCTGGAGAAGGGAAAGGCTATCCACTCCAGTATTCTGGCCTGGAGAATTCCATGGACCACATACTGTCACAAAGAGTCAGACACAACTGAGCGACTTTCAAAAAAAAAAAAAGCTCCTCTCATCATATTTCAGGTTGTAATTTTTTTTTAATCTTTTCATTGTCTGGTTTAGTTATATTTTTGTTTGGTTTCTTCTGAAGATGTATTTGTTTGTTTATTTTAATGGTTCCTTTTATAACCAACTTAAAATTGTGAATGATCACAGAATTTGTATATTTTCTACTTTCCATTATTTTATTTCCTTCTCTTCCATCACTTGATTTTGGCTGACTATATATGTTTTAGCATTTACCTTTCTACTTTAAACACTGCTATTTAAAATCTCTTCCAGTTCCAGAAATTAAACGTTGAGGAAACAGGCCTACTTAGCCTATCATTGATCTTTTTATTTCCTCCTCCCTCAAGCGGTGCTCTGATCATTTTTTCTACATTAGTAGGGGTTATAATGTTTATAATTTGTCCTGGAATCTTAATCCCTAAATTGTTTGGGGTTTTGATTCATTAAAAATAGATTCAAAACATACTATCACTTATTTTGCCAAAATTTCTCCATTTGGCTATTTTTTCCTTGAGAAGTTTCCTCAACAAAGCTCACCAGGGACTTCCCTGGTGGTCCAGTGGTTAAGACTTCGCCTTCCAACGCACCGGGTATAAGTTTGTCCCCTGGCTAGAGAGTTAAAAGCCCACGTATCTCATGGCCAAAAAACTAATTCATGTCAATGAATTGCAAAAACCACCACAATATTGTAATTAGTCTCCAACTAAAATAAATAAATAATTTTTTTAAAAAAGCAAAAAAAAAAAAAACAACAACACATAAAGCAGAACCAATTTTGTAATATATTCAATACAGACATTAAAAATGGTCCATTCAAAAAAACATTCTTAGAAAGTTCACAGAAGTCATAGTCCATGAGTATTTGCATGCTTAAAAGTATTCTTTTTAATCCAACAAATAAAACCTTCCTCTAATTTTTCTCCTCCAGGTATAGAACTCTGCCTGTTTCTATTTTTCCTTATATTTCTATCCTTAGAGGTTCCCCTTGCCTCTGGCTCACAAAGATCATGAGGGGAGAATGTCATCAGTGTTCTGTAGCCCTGACACCTTGCACCCAACTCAGAGCTCCCACTAGAGCATTCAGAGGTAACAGAGGATTGTGCCAGGGCAGTGTGACAATGAGCCCCAGGCTGGTCAGGTGCTTGCCTCCCACGATATTGCACCCAATCTGTCAACCCACACAGGCTTGGCAGGAAGAACTGAAATGTTTCACAGAGGAGCAGTCTAGCCAGTGACCATCATCTCACATTAAGGATTACGTAAACCCAAGACTTGAGCCAGACGTTGTATGAGTCAAAAGGGTCAGGAGCAATAGGTAAAGTTTAGAGGCTTCTGGAATACTGCCTTTGAAAATGCAACCATTCCAAGGCAATGCTCATGCAACTTGGAAGAAAATATTAGGAAGTAATGGCCTTTTAAAATTTTTATTTTATTTTGGCTGCACCTCAAAACATATGGGATCTTAGCTCTCCAAACCAGGATCAAACCTATGCCCCTGGCCTTGGAAGTCAGTGTCTTAACCACTGGTCCACCAGGGAAGTCCCAGGAATAGTCTTAAAATAGTTGACATTTGTAGATTTTTTAAATAGATGATAGATAGATAGGTGGATAAGTGGTGGGGTTGGGGGTAATAATGGTAATTTGAAGAAATTAGATTCACAAAACAGATGTTGACTTTTACAAGCTGAATTTTAATAAGAGAACAAAGTGACTAAATGCCCCAGAACAAGCAAGCAAGTAGCAAACTAAACCATAAAATTAACATTAAAAAAAAAGAAGAAGAAAGTCAATACTTTCAAAGTACTTACTATGAGTGGCACCAGACTGACCACACAGCCCCCTTAGTTAAGTAAAGAATGCTGTGTTCCCATGTAATAGAGTATGAGGCCTCAAGAAATTAAGGCTGGATTTGAACCCAAGTGTGACTATGGAACTCAAGCTTTTTAATCATAATGCAGCCACAATTCATATAGATAATTTATCAATATCCCAAGAAGCAGTTGCCTGAGATTTATGCTGAGTCATTGCCTATGATCTATTTGTATTGCATTTTGGAATTTTAAGTTATTATTTGAAGTAGTTGCTCTATAGTTGTCGCTCAGTCATGTCTGACTCTGCGACCCCATGAATTGCAGCACGCCAGGCCTCCCTGTTCATCACCAACTCCCAGAGTTCACTCAAACTCATGTCCATCGAGTCAGTGATGCCATCCAGCCATCTCATCCTCTGTTGTCCCCTTCTCCTCCTGCCCCCAATCCCTCCCAGCATCAGGGTCTTTTCCAATGAGTCAACTCTTCGCATGAGGTGGCCAAAGTATTGGAGTTTCAGCTTTAGCATCAGTCCTTCCAATGAACACCCAGGACTGATCTCCTTTAGGATGGACTGGTTGGAGTCTAGTCCTTATCCATTTTCAGAGAAATGGATACAGAAAGGTTAGATCACTTGAAGAAACTCAGAAAAGCAGCCGAAATTGGAGATGTATTACTGACACCTTCACTTAGACACTTAAGGCTAAGAATATCAGAACACAAGATGACCTTCTTAAGGAAGGAGAGAGAGCAGTCTTGTGCTAGCCCCCACCACTGGTTAGTGTTAGTCGCTCAGTTGTGTTGGATTCTTTGCGAACCCATGGTCTGTAGCCCACCAGGCTACTCTGTCCATGGGATTCTCCAGGCAAGAATACTGGAGTGGGTTGCCATGCCCTTCTCCAGGGGATCTTCTTGACCTTGGGATGAAACCCCAGTCTCCTGCATTGCAGGCGGATTCTTCACCATCTGAGTCACTTCGGGTGGGTTACTGCTTGTAGAGACACTGTTTTATCTGTTAATGTATGATTCTAAAACAGTCATTGAGCACTTCTGAGCCTGGCACTGTGCTGGGCAGTTGGTACTCATCAGAGAACAAAGGACAGAGTATCTGGCTTCTCAGCTCAGAGTCCAGGGGGTAAAATACAGATTTACCCAGTCCCAAGTCCAAATGACATCACATTCCCATTTTCATTGCAGGCATTGGGACGTCAACATCCGTGGCAATATTTAAGGTGTCCCTGCCTCTCAGAATGTACCACGTTGTTGCTTCTATTACCAAATTAGACACAAGGCCACCCCTCTTGGGGGTTTAGTCAAACTGAAACACTCCTGGCTTGGTCGGGGAGTTCTTTGCTGCCCAAGTTTATGCTGCCGATAATGAAACTGAGTTTGGTGCAAGCAAGACAGGCTTTGCCAGAGAATAGAGAAGGGGAGCTCACATTCTAAAGGTACCTTCTTCCCGGAGGGAGAGCAGTCAGGGAATTCCCAGGACCAGGAGGTAGGTCATCAGGCTCTAGGAAAGGGGTGGAGATTTCCAGGGGCAACCAGGGCACGCTCAGTCTTCCATGCTCCTTTGCACACGGCACCAGTTGCACCTGGTGCTGCTGCCGCTAAGTCGCTTCAGTCGTGTCTGACTCTGTGTGACCCCGTGGACGGCAGCCCACCAGGCTCCCCGGTCCCTGGGATTCTCCAGGCAAGAACACTGGAGCGTTGCCATTTCCTTCTCCACCAATTGCACCTAGCAGAGTACAAATCCCCGCTTTGGGTGATGAAGCAGAGGTAACTCTTGGATACTTCCGGGTTTCATCTTTGCAGGCGCCTTCCTGTGGTCACGTCAGAGCCAGCTCTGGGTGGTTGACCACTGTATATCTCTCCAAGCACATATCTCCCCCAGCACAGCTACAGAGCATTTCTGCCAAACACCAGGTACTTCGGAAACAAACACAGAGATAAATCAGGCAAATGTCCTTCAGGTCTCAGGTGTTGGTATGGAAACACAGGGATTAAATCAAAGCAAGGAAAGTGGTGACCCTCAGTCTGCTTGGTTCTCTATCTGTTTTGCTGTGGGCCTTTATGGTATCCTATTGAGAAAACACAACTAGCCTGTACAGCTAAAAACCAGTTTCTATGCCTAGGGCCTAGGCTGTAAAGCATGAATAACACTTTGAGGAAGTTTGCATTAAAGGTGGACAGAGATTTGGAAATAGATACACACATATTGGAGAAGGAAATGGCAACCCACTCCAGTATTCTTGCCTGGGAAATTTCCATGGACAGAGGAGCCTAGCAGGTTACAGTCCATGGGGTTATAAGAGTCAGACACAATTTAGCGACTAAACCACCACTACCACCACAGTCTTATATACATATTAAATACATGGAAAATAAGCAACCTAGATCACCAATCTAACCTGTTTGAGCAGTATAAAACCCTCCACCCAAGGTATATTATCAAACACCTCCTAAAACTTGCTATGTAATGCCAAACCCTAGAACAAATTAAGGAACGTCACAGCAATTCCTGGAGCTCCTTGTCAACATCGCTCTGCCTGCTGGGAAATCTCATCTTGGATAAACCTATACGTTCTACGTCCAGCCAAAGATTAGGGTCAAAGTCTCCTTGGAGGAAGATTTCCGTTCTTGCTCCAGGTCTCAAAGCCAAGCAGTGCCTGCCTCAGCAAGGCCAGACCCCTAGTCAGACCACATGAGGCCAGAGCAGTTTGTATAAGGAAAGTGGAAAGAAAGGCCCTCCTGGTACAGTGATACTGAGTCTCGATAGAGACACTGCAGCTGAGAAATGGAAGCCATGTTGGTTCAATCAGGGCCACAGTGGAAGAGAGAGACCAAGTGAGTGGAGCAGGCATGGTTAAAAGAAGAAAGAATATTACATTCATTATGGAGACATGTACTATGCTGGCCTTAGTCACTCAGTCATGTCCGACTCTTTGCGAAGCCATGGACTGTAGCCCGTCAGGCTCCTCTGTCCATGGAGTTCTCCAGGCAAGAATACTGGAGTGGGTTGCCATTCCCTTCTCCAGGGGAATCTTCCTGACCCAGGGATTGAATTTGAGTCTCCCACATTGGAGGCAGATTTTTTAGCATCTGAGCCACCAGGGAAGCCCCCCACGGAGACATGACCTGCCCACAAATGCAGGCGTGCCCACTCATGTTATTTAAAGGGCAAAGTTGACTTAGAAGCTGTCTAAGGTAGGAAGGCCATCATGCTGGCATAAGAAATGACTGCCAGAACCTAAAACAAGTTTAAAAGTGACCCCAGCCTTTCTGGAATCTTAAGTATCTCTGTCATTTCTACTCTAAGCTAATGTTAATAGCTATAGTCCAAATCAGGCTTTCTTAATTGAAAGGGAATTCAATCTGTAGGTATACTACGATGTCTTTAGACATTCCCAAGGCCAAAAGGCCTTGGCCCACTGGCTAAACTCTACGAGTATATTAGGGCCTGAGGTTGGAAAGTCTTAACTCAGATACCATCTTCTGTACTTCTGGTTGTACATGAGTCAGGGAATTTACTTATCTTTGCCTTAGTTTCCCCATCTGTAAAAAGGGTGATCCCAATAGTCACCTCACAGGCCTCTATAGATCAAATGCAAAATGCTGTAAAGGTTTCATACAGTATCTTGAACCCACTAAATATTATGTAAGCTCAGGTGTACATAAAAGCAAAAACCAAAAGTAATAAGGGAGAAGTGTATTTCCTGCAGATAAGGCAGGAGGTGGGTCGTGCAGAGGCAGAGTGGGAGCTAAAGTTTTCCAGGGGCCCAAGGCCCCTCTAGTTCACCACTTTGACATCACAAGGATGGGGCCTTTGTGTTCATGACCCAGTTGGAACCACCCACCACCAGGCAGCGGGACAGAGGAGAGGCTAGAAGGAATAAAGAGGACCTGCCAGCCATATATTAAGGAGCATCCCCAAGTTGCCCAACTCAGGGCTCCACTTCTATTTACATTTCATTGACCAGAATCTAGTTAAAAGGGAAGCTTGCAATTGTCACCTTTATTTTGGGTGGCGATGTGTTCAGCTAAAATTCTATAGGAGACCCCTCCCACCCACAAATAGATGCCAGTGGGGAGGAGGGTGATTTCAGTTTTCAGGACTATGTTCTAGAAGTTGTGTGGTTTAGAAACTGAATGAAAGGAAGAAATTAACTTAAAAGGCTTCTGTCCATCTGTACTCCCTGGAACACCGACTGTGGATCTATAGTTGCTTGAACCACATGGAAATGCAAGATTAAAAAGACAAGGTAGGGGAACAAGCCCAAACACCAAGTACTCCTGGCTCAAGGATCTGCCCTCCAGCAGGGGCCCAATCCAAGATCATCCCCTTAGGACACACAGCCACTAAGGTTAAGTAGAGAAGTTAAAAGTGCTGTGCTGTAAATTGCTTAGAGTACTCATACACCACACCCACAACGTTGTTACCCATTCAGGGAGCAGGTATGCCTCAGAATACAGTCATGGTTGTAGGAGTCCAGTGTACTATGATATCTTTCAATCCGAATTGCTAAATAGATGGGGAAAAAAAAAAAACAATGGGCTAAGAAGTAATTATGGGCCACCTATTATAGCACATAGGACTCCAATTTAAAAAGAAGCAGATAAACAGGTATTTTAAGGGTCATTTTTCAGGCACCAATTAACACCCAGAAACACCTTTGCTTCTGTTGAAAATCCCCAACTGGGAGATATTGTTCTTCTGAACAACGCTGAAAAGCCAAAGCATGTACTATAGTGGGGGTAAAACAATCCCATTACATGTCCAGAGGTGCCCACTCTACCCCTCACTCAACCCCTACACTGCCACCCCCACCCCTCTCCTCTTGCATTAACCCTATAAAAGGTCAGCTCCATCCCGCACCAAGCTGCTCAAGGAAGTCTCCAATTCTGCCACTAGGTGGCAGGAGTAATCAGCACCTAGAAGCAGAAGCTCTTGGAGCCAGAAAATGATAGGAGTTGGAAATGGACCCTGAGAATACCAAGCGGAAACTGTCGTGTAGATGGGTGGACATAGTGGTAGAAAGATGTGACCTGCCCGGTGTCACCTGTGTATTTAGGGACCCAAAGGACCAACCCCCCCTCAGTTACCTAGGTCCTGTTTTTCCAACTCCTGTTGGGTTTTATTTTTAGCTTTTTATTAAGTAAATTTTCAGCACTCATGGAAGTTATAAGCAAGGAGCTGGGCTAAAGTAAGGTGTAAGCATTTGTAACACACAAAAAAAGCAGTTTGGCCACAAGACTTTTATGCATAAATCAGAGTGCTGGAAGTTAGACTTTATTCACGTTTATACAGTCCTGTGTTCCAATAGGGGATCCCCAGATGGCTCAGAGGCAAAGAATCTGCCTTCCAAGCAGGAGTTGCAGGTTTGGAACATACATTACAAGTTGGAATTGTACTTTTTTCCCCTAGATCTGTGGGGCCAGCCAGAGATCTAAAGTTAAAATGAAACTCACAGAGGGACTTGCCTGGTGGTGCAGTGGGGCATGGGTTCCATCCCTGGTGGAAGATCCTACATGGCTAAAAATAATAATCAAACTCACACACTTGTTTCTTTTTCAAATCAATGTCACAGCTGACAAGGCTAGCAGGAAACATTTCTAGAAAAGATAAAAGCACCTATCTGACACTGTTTATCTATCTGCGGCCTTACTTGGAATAAAATGCCATCTAAAAAGGCTAGTTGGGGAAGAGATGGGACAAAGATTGGACCCATCCCAAAAAGGTAAAGGAAAAATGAGCCAAGTGTTTGTCTAGCGGTCAAGACACACCTCCAAGAGAAAACCCTACTCAGTTTGTAAAAGAAAAATCAGAAAAAGTTAAAGCCAAATTGGTCTCGCAGAAGAAGGCATTTTTTATCATGCTCATTACTACCAGAGAATGCTTTAAACCAAACAGAACACATTTTAACATCTCACAAATCCAACGTCTAAGAATAAAATTATCCAGCCCACAGTTAACTATATTTTGTTTCATTTTATAATTTGAAAGTCTGTGTGAAGTGTTGAAAAGGAGGTTGGAAAGCTGCACTCTCATCTCAGCTCTGCTTATTGGAAGGCTACATAGCCTAGTCCCAGCAACCTTCTTCCTTCTGTCTTCTTCAAGTTGGACCACACCAATCTTTTCCATCATAACAACACCAACAAAAATCATGCATGTTTCAAATATAAGTAGTGACTGTCAGTACAACACATGCATTTTTCAGATCATCATCTTTTGTAGTTGAACCATGCTTTATCTTTAAATCTTGTTTAGAAGGAACTGCTAATATTTTGTAGGTTGTTTTGCAGGATAGAAAGCATCTCAGACAGAAGGCAGGAAAACTTAATCTGGGCCTGGAGAAGGGCACATAGTTCTGTTTGGGTGGGTGTTCCTTCGTGGTGCCTGCAAGGGGAGCGGAGTAAGACGAATGAACAGGATCGAGCAACCCTGAACTGTGCTGAGGAGTGTGCAATTGACTCCAGAGCCCAGGAGTCGCATTTTATTATGTAGAAAGAGTAGCATAGAAGGAATTTACATACAGATCTGAAGTAAAGAAAGATTAAAAGCAGAGAAACTGCTCAGGAACATGTATAATCAAAGAAGTGGAAAAATACAAAACATTTAAGCTTTTGTTAGTCTTGTACTTACAGCATTCATATCTTTCAAGGAAAAAATATGTGAAATATAAGTCATCTAAATTTTTAACTAAAACATATTTTTGGTACCAGCAACCATAGGTATCCTTAGATTAAATTAGAAAACAAAAGGATTTAGAGAACTCCCTGGCTGTCCGGTAGTTAGAGCTCTGTGCTTCCATTGCAAGGGGCTTGGGGTCAGTCCCTAGTCAGGGAACTAAGATTTCACAGCCAAAAAAAAAAAGGCAAGAAAACAAAAGGATTTACATTTCTAGACTGAGATAATCTTTTTCCTTATGTGGCTTTTACAGATAGTAAATTTTCAAATTTTTTTATAGTCATTTCTATTTCTTTAAGTACTAAGATTCATTGTTTCTTTCTTTAATCAGCTGACTCATCTAAACACTTCATCTTTGTTGTCCCATCCCTCAAAAGTCTTTGAGTATCATTCATTGAAAGAACATTTCTTTTTTGGCTCTGAAATTTTATTTTTGCAATCCTGTATTTTTTCTTAGAATGATGAAGATGGCTTTGAAAACCAGAACCCATCAGGAAATGACCACTCACTAAGGAACAGAGTTGTGCAAAACAGAGAGCATGAAAATGGCAAACAGGTATGACTGGAAAACAGTGAATCTGTCACCACGGCAACTGCCATGCAACAGCTATAGGGACTGAAAGTCTGGCACTCAGAGGAACAAGTTAAATGGCAATTAGAGTGGGTATGGCAGGATCATAAGGAAAACACATATGCACAAACAAAGATTTTGTGTTTATACACCTGTCCTCTCTGATGGAGAGAGTACCCAGGCTTGCTCTGACACTTCGTGATTGCACATTCCAAATTCCATCCTAAGACAGAAAGCACTGGCTTCAACAAAAACATCTCAATTTTAAAGTAAATGAGGCAGACAAGAGGAAGGTTCTAAGACACGGTTCTAAAACTGTGTTTGTGACACCCTAGGGCCCCTCAATGACATCTAACTGTACACAGCAAGTTGAGGTGCTCTGTGACAAAACCTCTTATTTCTTTTATATATTGAATTCTGGGTAGGATCTTATTTTTTTGTTTGCCTGAAAATATCTATATTATGTCTTCATTTTTGAAGGATATTTTCACTGATTATAGATTTTTTAATTAAATTTTTATGAAGTATAGTTGATGTACAGTATTATATAAGCTACAGATGTAAGGGTCTCATTTGAAAAAAAACCTGCTGCTTAAAAGGGAGCAAATTACCCATGTATATCATCCTTTAAAAAGTAATTTTTGGGGGGTGCCATATTTTAGGGGGAGTTTGCTCATGATAAATAAATAGCTTATTTGAAGTAGAAAATTTGAAATACTATTGCAGCAAAATTTGGAAGACAAATAATGAACTGTAATTCCAGAAAAAAAATCAGTGTCTAACATATTGGAATGTAGCTTGTTTCAATCCAAGTTACCTGTACACCTATGTGCATGTCAGGTATATTGGGATTGTGCTTTCATATTATTTGGTAATTGTCTATTTCACTTAATATATTCTAAAGTGTTCATATCAGTAAGTGTTCTTCAACCAAAAAAAAAAAGAGAGAGAGAGAGAAGATAATACTTCTTTTCAGACAAAAGCCTGTACATGGATGATTATACAAGCTTGATTCATAATCACCAAAACCTAAAAGCAACCAAAATATCCTTCAGTAGGTGAATGGATAAATGAATGGTGGTCCATCCAGACAATGCAATATTATTCAGCACTAAAAACAAATTAGCTATCAAGACATCAAAAGAAATGAGGGACCATTACATATGTATTACTAACAGAAGCAATCTGAGAAGACTCCATACTGTGTAGTTTAAACTAAATGACATTCTGGAGAAGGCAAACTATGGGAACAGCAGAAAGATCACTGGCTGCCCAGATGGGAGGGAAGGTGGGAGGGAGGGAAGGACGAATAGGCACAGGGGATTCTCAGGATGGTGAAAATACTCTGCATGATATTATAATGGTTGTTACCTGGTATTAAACATTTGAGCAAGCCCATAGAATGTACAACATCAAGAATAAGCCCTGATGTAAACTATAGACTTCATGGGTCCATCAGTTGTAACAAATGTACCACTTTGGTGGAGAAGTCAATAATGGGAAAGGCTGCATGAGGTAGGGGGCAAAAATATATGAGAAAACTGAACCTTCCTCTCAATTTTGCTATGAACCTAAAAAAAATATGCTCTTAAAAGTCTTGGTTTAGAAATTGTTTCACAAAAAAAGTCAAAAACAAAAATTAAGTATTATTATAAATAGAAATATGAAGACTGAGGAGTAGCTACTGGTTTGGTCACAGTGGTCCTTAGGTGACCTTGGCAGTGACCTTAGCAGAAGCCATCTCAGTAAAAGTTTGGTCACAGAGAGTTGAGAAGTGAACAGGATATGGAATGTCTCTGAACGTAAGGACAGTTCTTTCAAGTGGTTTGACTGTCAAGGGAAGGAGGGAGTGTAGATGTCCCATGACTGTGGGGTCAGGAAGGTTTTGTTGTTTTGTTTTGTCTTGTTTCAAAGATGAAAAGGGGTTGAAAAGACCAAAAGAGAAAACAAAGAAAATACTAGACATTCCATATGGTAAGTAACTTGGGACAATTTTAGTCAAAGAAAATAATGATGAAGATCATTTAAGTGAAAATTTTACCAAACTTTTTCTCTTGGCCAGGTGTAGCGTTAGGTGGGGGAAAATGAGAAGGGCTTCTCTGAACCCCTGACCTTTGCAGCTGCAGCCTGGACTCAGCTGGTCTCTATTACAACCATCCTTGTGCCTGAGGCCCAGCCCACGACCTGGAGGCAGCCTGAATCAGGAGCATAATGGGAGTTTAGCCTCAAAGGACAAGATAATCTTTGAGGATCCTTTCAGAGACATGCTAATAACTAATTTCCATGGGTTTTGTTGTTGTTGTTAAAGAGAAATGAAAGCCTCATGGGATCTGGCAACAAACTAAGTCTGAGATTTGGCATTATACCTCTTGAGCATGTTCAAAACTGCTTAATAGCTGCCTGCTGCTGCTGCTGCTAAGTCACTTCAGTCATGTCTGACTCTGTGCGACCCCATGGATGGCAGCCCACGAGGCTCCCCCCGTCCCTGGGATTCTCCAGGCAAGAACACTGGAGTGGGTTGCCATTTCCTTCTCCAATGCATGAAAGTGAAAAATGAAAGTGAAGTCGCTCAGTTGTGTCCGACTCTTAGCGACCCCATGGACTACAGCCCACCAGGCCCTCCGTCCATGGGATTTTCCAGGCAAGAGTACTGGAGTGGGGTGCCATTGCCTTCTCCAACAGCTGCCTACTCCCTCCCAACCTTCCCTTGCCTTTGCTTACAATAGCTGGACCTGTTTGAGACATTATCACAGAATGATGGGAGGCAGGAAATCCTTCCCACCATCACAAGAATAGAATGGGTCATGGATGCTTAAGAGCTCCAACAGTACTTATGAAGATTGTCCATAAAAGATATCCCAGGTTGGAACTTCCCAGCAGGACAGTCCAATGGTTAAGGTTCTATGCTTCCAATGCAGCGGGCATGGGTTCCATCCCTAGTTGGGAAACTAAGATCCCACATGCTGTACAACACCCTCCACCCCAAAGAAAAAGATAGCGCAGGTACGAAAAAGAAAAGGTGAAAGTTGCTTGGTCGTGTCTGACTCTTTGTGACCCATGGACTGTAGCCCACCAGGCACCTCTGTCCATGGAAATCTCCAGGCAAGAATACTGGAGTGGATAGCCATTCCCTTCTCCAGGGGACCTTCCTGATCCAGGGATTGAATTCGGGTCTCCTGCGTTGCAGGCAGATTCTTTACTGTCTGAGCCACCAGGGAAGCCCAGGCATATACATCACTCAGTAACTAGAGCAAGGGCTAGTTGAGTGAGGAAATATTTCCCCTTAACCCAATTGATAGAAGAACCCTAGTTCCCAAGGGTAGTTTAACAGCTATGGAAGATGCTGAGCTACTGTCCATATCAGAAGACCAAGCCTTGGGCTGCCAGGAAAATAAAAACAGCCTTAGTCTCAGTTTTCTGGAAACTGGGGCTAACAGAATATAAAGGGAGATTTATGTAGCCTTTGGTATTAACTTCATTGAACACTGGTCTGAAAACAGAGCGGGAACTGAATGATTACAGTAGAGATAGGAACTAAAAGCAGAGATATTAGCCCATTGGCTGAAGAAATGGAGAAAATACCAATGGCTCCTTTCAAGTAAAGGGAGAGATGAATGAACCTAGATTTTTTTGTGACAAGGGGAAAAATCTCTGAGCAGTTGATAATTGGAGACATCATCTTGCATAATAATTTTAAAGTAATTTAAATCATTTGGAAAAATTTCCTTACCAAATTCTGAGCAAAATAGATCAGAGTCCATTATGCTCAGCATTCTCATCATCCATCTCTGTCCCCGTGTTTGATTTCCAGGTAGAAGAGCACATCACCATCGGGCAGGATTCTCTAAGAAAGGATGAAGAAGAGGAGGATGATCAAGAAACACATCGAAAAGGGTACAGGTTCAAACCATAGAAATGTTCTTGGGCTTCCCTGGTGGCTCAGACAGTAATGAATCCACCTGCAATTCAGGAGACCTGGATTCAATCTCTGGTTTTGGAATATCCCCTGGGAGAGGGCATGGCAACTCACACTAGTATTCTTGCCTGGAGAATCCTCAGGAACAGAGGAGCCTGGCAGATTACTGTCCATGGAGTGACTAAGCATGAACAGTACCTCCTAAGCAAAGTAGTTTTGCCACTTTTTTATTCTCATCTAATTTTTAACATTAATTATAATTTATCATAAGACTTCCCTGGTGGCTCAGAGGTTAAAACCTCTGCCTGAAACTCATGAGACCCGGGTTCGATCCCTGGGTCGGGAAGATCTGACCTAGAGCCTTAGAAAGCATCACTATGAACAAAGCTAGTGGAGGTGATGGAATTCCAGTTGAGCTATTCCAAATCCTGAAAGATGATGCTGTGAAAGTGCTGCACTCAATATGCCAGCAAATTTGGAAAACTCAGCAGTGGCCACAGGACTGGAAAAGGTCACTTTTCATTCCAATCCCAAAGAAAGGCAATGCCAAAGAATGCTCAAACTACCGCACAATTGCACTCATCTCATATGCTAGTAAAGTAATGCTCAAAATTCTCCAAGCCAGGCTTCAGCAATATGTGAACCGTGAACTTCCTGATGTTCAAGCAGTTTTAGAAAAGGCAGAGGAACCAGAGATCAAATTGCCAACATCTGCTGGATCATGGAAAAAGCAAGAGAGTTCCAGAAAAACATCTATTTCTGCTTTATTGACTATGCCAAAGCCTTTGACTGTGTGGATCACAATAAACTGTGGAAAATTCTTCAAGAGATGGGAATACCAGAACACCTGATCTGCCTCTTGAGAAATTTGTATGCAGGTCAGGAAGCAACAGTTAGAACTAGACATGGAACAACAGACTGGTTCCAAATAGGAAAAGGAGTTCATCAAGGCTGTATATTGTCACCCTGTTTATTTAACTTATATGCAGAGTACATCATGAGAAACGCTGGACTGGAAGAAACACAAACTGGAATCAAGATTGCCGGGAGAAATATCAATAACCTCAGCTATGCAGATGACACCACTCTTATGGCAGAAAGTGAAGAGGAACTTAAAAGCCTCTTGATGAAAGTGAAAGTGGAGAGTGAA
>NW_011494713.1:2168431-2168695 GCF_000754665.1 Bison bison bison
AGTGGAAACAGTGTCAGACTTCATTTTTCTGGGCTCCAAAATCACTACAGATGGTGACTGCAGCCATGAAATTAAAAGACGCTTACTCCTTGGAAGGAAAGTTATGACCAACCTAGATAGCATATTGAAAAGCAGAGACATTACTTTGCCAACAAAGGTTCGTCTAGTCAAGACTATGGTTTTTCCTGTGGTCAGGTATGGATGTAAGAGTTGGACTGTGAGGAAGGCTGAGCGCTGAAGAATTGATGCTTTTGAACTGTGGTG
>NW_011494713.1:2168795-2182763 GCF_000754665.1 Bison bison bison
CAACCAGTCCATTCTGAAGGAGATCAGCTCTGGGATTTCTTTGGAAGGAATGATGCTAAAGCTGAAACTCCAGTACTTTGGCCACCTCATGCGAAGAGTTGACTTATTGGAAAAGACTCTGATGCTGGGAGGGATTGGGGGCAGAAGGAGAAGGGGACGACAGAGGATGAGATGGCTGGATGGCATCACTGACTCGATGGACATGAGTCTGAGTGAACTCCGGGAGTTGGTGATGGACAGGGAGCCCTGGCATGCTGCAGTCCATGGGGTCGCAAAGAGTCAGACACGACTGAGCGACTGATCTGATCTGATCTGATGATTTATCAGAGATAGTCACCACCAATCTCCCCTGCCTACTACCCACCTAACAGCATTTTCAGAAAAATTAATGAAACTCTAGTATAATCAATGTGGTAAATTCAAATTGCTGATGTCCTAGGCACCCAATATCCAGGACAGTCTTCTAATTAAAGCTGTAAATTGCCAACTAATTGCCCCAGTCCATGCAAAAGTAGTTAATTCATCTTCTCAATGTTCAATCAATGAGCAATTGATTTCTCAAAACCCAATTCACTTTTAGTCCCAACAAACTTGCTCTTACCTCATGGTATCATGAAAATAGTCCACGTCCTTATCACTCATTAGCAGGAGAGGCAAATTATTACTTTTATTTTTTGGACCACAAAAATGAAGCTCAGACTTAGCCAAGGGTTTGTCAGCTGCAAAAAAAGGCTATTTTAAATTTCAGCTTCTGATTCCTAGTCCAAGACTTTCTCTATCATAACACTAAAGTATTTGTAAATTTTCTAAATTCCTATTTAAATTTGGTGTTAATTCCTGAGTCTCTGAGGAACTTGTGTATCAGAAGATAGAGCTGGTCAAAATTCAGATTGAAAGTTCTTGTCACATATACATCATAAAGAATTTTTACCACCGTGAGAACCTACTGTATAACACAGGGAGCTCTACTCAGTACTCTGTGGTGACCTAAATGGGAAGGAAATCCAAAAAAGAGTGTTTATATGTATACATATAGGTGATTCACTTTCCTGTACACAACATTGTAAAGCAGCTTATACTCCAATAAAAATTTTCTTTTTAAAAAGAATTTTTACCATGTTGGAAACCTGAATTCAGTTCATCCTCATTTTAGTTCAAGAATCTCTGACCCTTGGGGCCAAGAGATTCTCTTGGGTGGTCAGAGGTACTCAGGTTTCATCAATGTTAATGGATGGAAAAACAACCACCAAGAGATTTGGAGTCATTCAGCCTAGATAACCAAATGGCCAAAGTGACTATTTCTAGCCACTTGCTTTTTTTGCAGTGTCAGGTTGCTGTAATGGACTATACACACTCCCTGCAATTAAACAGTCTGGTGCATTTGACCTAGAGTAGATGGATGTGCTCTATTGAATGTTGCTGTCTGACGCTGCTGCCTTATAACACTATATCTGCAACTGAGGACAATGTATGAGCAGCCTGTCCTAAACTAGACCACGAAAAATGTAGTCTTTATTGTACTTATACTCCCTCAACATGTTCTAGAACAATGCCACTAATTCTCAGTACACCAATTCATACACATACATAAGACAAAATGTTCATGAAATAATGCCTGTCATCACTATGTGTGACATACTCTGAGATGTCCTATTCTTTTGTTTAAGGACAATTATCACGCACTGTATCAAAAACTTCACAACTCACGAATGGGTCCCAACCCACAGCTGTAAAATATTGTTCCAGAAAAGCAATAAGAACTACCATTTCATTTATCTAAGAATTCAACAAAGGCCTATCAAGCACTCAGTGTCCAAGCTGCTGATGTTGGGCTCAGACATCTATTCTCCATGAAGTTAACAGTCAGTCAAGGCTTCATAACAAAAGAGATAGTAGGAATCATCTCCTACTATCTTTGATTTTGAAGGATTGTCTCCTTCATAATCAAAGGAGATAGTAGGAAGAGGTTGCAGAGGACTACCTCTGTCTGAGGAAATGCAAGAAGGCTTTGCGGAAGCGAAGGGCTTGAGCAGTGCCTTGAACCATGAAGGGGACGGTGACATGGACACGTGGGCATGACTGCTGGAGGGAGGGGAACTGGAGAATGTTTACCAAGGGGCTGGGAGGTTCCAACCGGGGTCTGAGTCCTTTGAGATCCTGGAGATTGTGAATCTTCTATACAGGAGACAGGGTTATCTTAGAAATCCTGTCCAATGGCCTGAAAGTGGTCATGATTAAATGTGCAAGTAAATTCCTTCCGTTTAGCCTCAAGTAGGAGAGGAGAGGCCTGCGTTGGGAGGCACACTGAGGAAAGAGGTGTATGCAGGGAAGCCAGGGTTCAAAGCAAGCACAGGGCGACTGGGAACACCAGGGAGAAGAAAGGACAGTTGTTGTGGGTACCACCCTGGGACCTCTCCAGACTCCCTTACTGGTGTACACCATCTTCCTTGGAAGAAGTGATCAGATGCACACATGGCTTGCACACTCCACACCACCCTGTAACAAAGCTCTGGGCAGAAACAAAGACATCAACAATTCCAGAACCTTCTGAGAAAGCTATATCACAACCCATTGGTTGACAGCCCTCAAATCCCCAAAATCCTACTTCACTTTTCAAGCATCTTGTGAAGACAGTCACCCTTCCACTAGAGAGGGGGTGATCTAGCCTAGTGAGAAACAGTCTCATCCTATGATTCATTCTCAGCTTTTGGTTGGTTATCCTGTCCTCTGCTTTATTTCTGGGAGCACATTTTCTGCATCTCCATAATCCCTCAGAGCTTGGCACATCCATTCAGCAAAGGTTGAGCCAAACCATGGCTGATTTTGGTCTAAAATGAAATGAGTTTCTTATTTCTATTTTGTAGGACACATACCTCATGAATATGTTTACCTGATGACTTACAAAGCCTAATCTACTATCGCTTTAGTGTGCCAGGACATGTCGTGTATGTGGTGTTTACATCTGCCTACTTCTTGCCTTTGTGTTGTTACAGGTGCCTGGAAAGGATGTGTGGGAGGATGTCTGATTTTTGTAGGGAACACAAAACAACCCTTCGGTACATCATCTGGGGCATTTTAATAGCAGGTAAATAGCAAAAGGGAATGGGATACTAGTGTCTCTTTTCCAGGTTCTCGCAAATATCAGTTTTCTGTAGAAAACAAATAAGTCTTCCCTTCCCTGAATCATCTGTGAGTCATCCAGAGAGGAGAGAATTTCACCAAAAAGCCCCTGAGTGGTGGGTCTCGGCTTGAAATGCCCATGTAGATAGCTGTTCTGCGTGCTAAGGCACTTCAGTTGTGTCTGACTCTTGAGACCCTATAGACTGTAGCCTGCCCAGGCTCCTCTGTCCATGGGATTCTCCAGGTAAGAATTCTGGAGGGGGTTGCGATGCCCTCCTCCAGGGCATCTTCCCAACCCAGGGATCGAAGCCAGGTCTCTTGCACTGCAGGCAGACTCTTTGCCACTGAGCCACCAGGGGAAAGCCCCATGTCCTGTTTATGCAGCCAGCAGCTGACTTTTTAGATCACCTACTCCCATAGTCTTTGTTAATGTGGTATGGATTTGAGGGTCGGATAATGCAAATTCAGGTAACTGGAAAAATGGTGACAATCACAAGGCAGCAACCTAATTGAAGGGGTGAAATATCTGATCAATTACTGCTTTATATGAACACAGAACAAGGAGGAGCCTAGGGTCACGAAGCCCTCTCCTCCTACCTGAAAGCCGGACCAGGGTGTCTTCACAGATGAGCAGGTGTTCTGCTTTGACTCCCTCCAAACAAAAGGCTCCAGGGCCCATTTCAAAGACCATTCCTGTCTATAAAATGTGAGCCCTCCCACTCAAGTCCATGGACATTAGTCCAAGATGGCTGGCCCCAAGAGGTCAGTGGTTTTCCGGTCTCACACTGCCAGAACAGGGAGCATCAGGGTTGAAAGCATGCTTGCTTGCTTTCTACCAGCCCAAATAGTATTTTGCAGACCATACTCAAAACTACACAGCTATGCCATTGTAGTACAAACTAAGCAGATGGTGTGGCCATGTGCCAAGGCAACTTTATTTGTAGACTACAAATACAAATATACAAATACAACTGTACTTGCCACCTACAAAAACAAGTGGAAGGCCAAATTTAACTTGCAAACAAAGCCATGTTTGCCAACTTTTAATGGAAAACCTTGTGTTCTTATCCCAGAATCTCCTCTTCTAAAGCTATCAGCCTCGTCATCACCCACCTCTTTCCTTTAGAGATTCTGTAGCATGTCGGTGTTGTGGCATTCAGAGATTTTCCTACTCAAGTTTAGGCCAAATCTGGGCCACAAACCAGGAGACTCAATAATTTTTGCCAGTGGTTGCTTTGGTGCCTGGTCTTTCTCTGTAGAAGCTCATCTGCTGAGTCTGGGTATCAGAAAAAGTAGTCAGTACTAAGCAAGAGGCTTCCCTGGTGGCTCAGATGGTAAAGAATCTGCCTGCAGTGCAGAAGACCCGGGTTCGATCAATAGGTTGGTAAGATCCCCTGGAGAAGGGCATGGCAGCCCACTCCAGTATTCTTGCCTGGAGAATTCCATGGACAGAAAAGCTGGGAAGCTATAATCTATAGTGTCACACAGACTTAGAAGCACTAAAGTGACTTAGCATGCACCCACTAAGCAAGAGCCCCAGTGATCAAGCAACAAGATTCAGGAATTCAGAAGTTTCCTTAAGAAAAAAAACCTGGCACCCTGTGCTTCTAGCATTCTTGGAGAGACTATTTAAAAAAAAAAAATAAAGGAATTTGACTCACAATACAATCCTTATCATCAGAAGGGCCAATAGCTATGTCAAGAGCACCCCTGTGTTCAATGGTTTCCTGGTGGGCCCTGCCCTTGGCTGAGCCAGATCAGTGCTGGAGGCTGGTCTCCAGCTGACTGGTGATGTTCACTGTGTTTGCTTCCTGCACAGGTTACCTGGCCCTGGTGATTGCAGCCTGTGTGATGAACTTTCACAGAGCCCTTCCTCTTTTCGTGATCACCGTGGTTGCCATCTTCTTTGTGGTCTGGGATCACCTCATGGCCAAATATGAGTCTCAGATAGCCAGGTTCCTGTCTCCAGGCCAAAGGCTACTGGACAGCCATTGGTTCTGGTTGAAGTGGTAAATGCACTCAGTTCTTTTATTGTGGTTGAGAGGGATGTTAGTCTTTTGCAACACTGTTCCATAGATTCATTCTAAAATTGCTTCCTCATTGATGGGATATTAA
The DNA here is from genome assembly GCF_000754665.1 of Bison bison bison. Lineage (NCBI taxonomy): Eukaryota > Metazoa > Chordata > Mammalia > Artiodactyla > Bovidae > Bison > Bison bison. Next base: position 2,174,031 of record NW_011494713.1, read on the forward strand.
AGCTAGGAACAACCCAGGGAATAATTCATTAAAAAAAATTTTTTTAAACCTTCATTTTATAATCAGGACATGAAGGCCTAGATCAGGCAGTGATTCATGCAAGATGTGCTCAAATGCCCCTACAAACTGCCTTCATTTCAAGTGCCACTAAGTGATAAAATGTTGTCCAAAAGTTGGGATGGTTCTGACTTGAAGGGGTGACTTTCTCTCTGGGCATCTGTAAATTATTAAAATCAACTCTCTCTTATAGGACCCCTGTCCTGCAGGTGACTGTTCAGGGCTTTTCTTTCAGTCTGTCTCTTTGGGACCCCCCCCCCCCCTGCCTGCAGGTGGCCCTGCAGGGTAGGACCCAGAACCTATTCTCCTCAGTATGGCCAACATGGGATCTACCAAGAAAGTTCACACATTCTTGGCCTAATGACCAGAGTTGTACAATCCCAACAGAGCATCCTCTCCAGCTCTGCCATTTACTGAATCACTCCTGTTTTGCCCACTGGGTTCTCCAGGGAGTCAGAACCAGGTCTAAAATCCGACTTAGCTCTCCGAGGCTTGGGTGGGTCCCCCAATGCAGAGGACACATTTCAGGTTCTTCCTTGAGAGGAAGAAGGTAATGCTTCACCCATCTCCCTAAATGGAGGAGAGAATTCCCAGCAGCTCTCAGGAAGAAACCACCAGATTTCTTCTCCAGGCATCCTTTCTCCTCTCTGACCCCTTTATGAATACTACACCAGCAAAGAGTCCAAGAGTTGTGGAGTATTGGGGATACATTGCTTCATTTTTTGACTATGTGCCTTTCTAGCTACACCCAAAGAGAGTCTTTTGCAATTTCTAGACACATAATTTCCAAGTGCCAGGATGTGTTTCTCAATATGTTTTTTGGGGTTTTTTTTTGTACATTTAAGCCTGATTAAGTTTTCCACGTTAGCACAACAAATGATGCCAAAGCATCCTTCCTGATTTTCTTAGGGTGATATGGGGCTGCCTAATCCTGGGAGTTATTCTCTGGCTGGTCTTTGACACTGCCAAACTGGGCCAACAGCAGCTGGTGTCTTTTGGAGGACTCATAATATACACTTCCCTAACATTTCTGTTTTCCAAGCACCCAACCAAAGTAAGTATGAAATCAATCATTTTTTTTTCTCCTTTTTTCCCCTCATGTGTAAATTGCTCAAAGTAATGAGTATGAAAGAATTGAACTGCTATTCCATATTTTTCTTACCTTGCTATGATATTTTAAATGGCTAAGGTGCCCTTCTCCTGAATGGTAATAGTTCTATTACTCTACCTTTTTCATTCTCAGTAATTTTCCAGTTGTTCAACCAGTGAAATATTCTCTTCTGTCAAGTCTGATTTCTACTTCTGTATCCCCATCCCCACCCCCATTAAACACCCATACAAAGAAAACTCATTCATTTTGATCCAAATTTCTTCAGGTCAGTAAATAACAATATTCTACCATTGGATTCTGCAGTTTATCAAATTTCTATTTGCCGTTGAGGTTATTTTGCTCCAAAAATTTGTCCTTAAGCAGTTTTGTTTACATTGAATTCCATTCTTATCCTTGTTTTTATCATCCTGGAACCCACTAAATCGGCAAGAATTTTGAGATATTAAAACTTTCACATATGATTCATAACAGCAAACTTTACTAGCTGAAAGTCTGAAGACTTTACTGGCTGAGTGATTGATCCAAAAAAAAGAGCATTAATCAAAGACCAAAGCCACTTGATAAGATCCAAATTGCTTTCCCTGTTTAGGTGAACATCTCCACTGCTTTCTGTGCCTCCAGTCCCATAGTTCTTTGCAGAGCACTCATCTCTGCACCAAAAATGAAAGCACTTGATTGTCCATTTACATGCTACACTCTCTTGGACTGCATTAGAGTTAATTGTGAAATTACAGTGAAATGAAAGCCCCTCCAAAGGGTGGAATTTCACTTAATTCACTTACAAATTGTCAGATCAACAAACCTTGGACACACAGAGAAGTCATGTTCAGCCTTTCCATTTTCCAGATGGGAAAATAATTATATGTATCTAATATTTACCACATGACCAGAAGACCAGATCCTTCCTCCTTTAATGACTCTAGTAAAACTACTCTTCATGTCTAAGTGATTTTATCATGACAAAATGGTTACATACGTTTCCAGGACTGAAGGCTTAAACTCAGGTTTAAGAAGAAATAATACAATTCTGAGATTTTTAGTATAATTCTGAGGGATTCTTTGCTCACAGCTGCTTTGGCCTCTGAAAGGTGAGTCACAAGCCATATCTGAGAAATTTCCAATAAAATAGTGATCCTCTGGTAATTTATGCTGAGTTTAGCATTCATTTTCTAATACGATGTCTCTTCTTCTTTCTGTATAGGTTTACTGGAGGCCTGTCTTTTGGGGAATTGGGTTACAGTTTCTTCTTGGCCTTTTGATACTAAGGACAGAACCTGGATTTATGGCTTTTGATTGGTTGGGCAAACAAGTTCAGGTAAGTTCAGTTCAAAGGACTACCTTGTTTTTTATAGTGCTTTTAACATTTAAATATAAGCCTTAAGATACGTCAGAAATAAGTTTATTTATCTGCATTCAGTTCAGTTCAGTCACTCAGTCATGTCACACTCTTTGAGACCCCATGGACTGCAGCACGCCAGGCCTTCCTGTCCATCACCAACTCCCGGAGTTCACTCAACTCATGTCCATTGAGTTGGTGATGCTATCCAACCATCTCATCCTCTGTCATCCCCTTCTCCTCCTGCCCTCAATCTTTCCCAGCATCAGGGTCTTTTCAAATAAGTCAGCTCTTCGTATCAGGTGGCCAAAGTATTAGAGTTTCAGCTTCAGCATCAGTCCTTCCAATGAACTCAGGACTGATCTCCTTTAGGATGGACTGGTTGGATCTCCTTGCAGTTCAAGGGACGCTCAAGAGTCTTCTCCAACACCACAGTTCAAAAGCATCAATTCTTCGGTGCTCAGCTTTCTTTATAGTCCAACTCTCACATCCATACATGACCTCTGGAAATATTATAGCCTTGACTAGACGGACCTTTGTTGACAAAGTAATGTCTCTGCTTTTCAATATGTCTCTGCTGTCTAGGTTGGTCGTAACTTTGCTTCCAAGGAGTAAGCATCTTTTAATTTCATGGCTGCAGTCACCATATGCAGTGATTTTGGAACCCAAAATAATAAAATCAGCCACTGTTTCCCCATCTATTTGTCATGAAGTGATGGGACCAGATGCCATGATCTTAGTTTTCTGAATGTTGAGCTTTAAGCCAACTTTCTCACTCTCTTCTTTCACTTTCATCAAGAGGCTTTTTAGTTCCTCTTCATTTTCTACCATAAGGGTGGTGTCATCTGTATATCTGAGGTTATTGAGATTTCTCCCGGCAATCTTGATTCCAGCTTGTGCTTCTTCCAGCCCAGCGTTTCCCATCATGTACTCTGCATAGAAGTTAAATAAGCAGGGTGACAATATACAGCCTTGATGTACTCCTTTTCCTATTTGGTTGATTCAAATTTTAATTCCATAGCATGAGTTAGACAAATAATTTTGTTTATGTGGAATATGTTAATCTGCCAAGTTCATTATTATTTTGGTTGTCCCTTTCCCATATCATGGGCTTCCCTGCCCGTGGGAGACCTGGGTTCAATCCCTGGGCTGGGAAGATCCCCTGGAGGAGGACATGGCAACCCACTCCAGTGTTCTACTCTGGAGAATCCCCATGGACAAAGGAGCCCGACAGGGGTTTGCAAGTCCATGGGGTCACAAAGAGTCAGACACAACGGAATGACTAAGTACCCATGACATCACTTCTCTATCTCATTCGACCCCTGCATCCTGTCCCAGGGGCCACTCTTCTAAGATGCTTCCCCAAACAGAGAAACAAACCTCTATGCATCCAGTAGTAACTAGTACCCGCCATGTACCATCTATGTCTTCTGGAGCAAAGTATCACACCCAGCTTATTCTTTAGCACCCTAGAGTCAAAGTGAATGTCAGAAATGCCAGGAACCGTATGCAGCTACAGTCCTAAAATATACTTCCTGGCCATCTATCTACTGGAGGGGGAAAGTTAAGAAAATTAACTCTCTAAGTCTCTCCGCAAGTTTTCTGGGTCCTCACCCTCTGCAGAGCCTGGTTGTCTTGTGAATGGTAACTACTGTTTCAGTGTTTGTAATGATCTGCTCTTTTCCTTTCTGTAATTCAGACATTCCTGGGGTACAGTGATGCTGGTGCTTCATTCGTCTTTGGTGAGAAATATACAGACCACTTTTTTGCATTCAAGGTAAAACCAAACACTTTTTTTCTGCGTAGACATTTCCTTTTAAGTGGCTTCTTCATCTGCAGATGTTCAGATAGGTCCTAACTGACCAGAACCCAGGCATGTCACAGGGGCACAGCACAGCACCATCCTTTCTCATTTACAATTTACCTGAAGTCAATGGGCTGAAAACATATTATTTTGTTATTATAACATTAAGGAAGACTTCCCCAGTGGTCCAATGGCTAAGACACTGAGCTCCCAATGCAGGGGGTCCGGGTTCAATGGTCAGGGAGCTAGATCCCACATGTCGCAACTAAGATTATGCATGCCACACTGAAGATCAAATATCCTGCCTGCCACAGCTAAGCCACGATGCAGCCAAATAAATAAATAATTTTTTTAACATTAAAGAGAACACGTAGAGGAAATCAGAAATATCGAAACATAGGCAGATCTCAGAGATGTTGCAAGTTCAGTTCCAGACCACCACAGTAAAGTGAATATCACAGTAAAGCGATCACACAAATTTTTTGGTTTCCCAGTGCACATAAAAATTATGTTTACAACTCTACTGTCATCTATTAAGTGTGACATAGCAGTATATCTAAAAAAAAGTACATACCTTAATTTAAAATCACTTTATTGCTAAAAAAAAATACCAGAACAATCACAATAGTAACATCAAAGATCACTGATCACCATAACAAACATAGTAATAATGAAAAAGTTTGAAATATTGTGAGCATTACCAACATGTAACCCAAAGACACAAAGTGAGCAAGTGCTGTTGGAAAAATGGTGCCAGTAGACTTGCTCAGTGAAGGAGTGCTATAGTCCTTCAATCTGTGAAACATACAACATGCAAGAAGCACAATAAAGTAAAGCACAACAAAACAAGCTATGCCTGTACTTTGGGGAGTTGCGTAACATTTGCTGATATACTTATGAAAGCTCCTATGGGGTAATAGGATCTGAGATTTCAGGGGAAAGAACATGAGGTACCTGGCAATGAATATGGCTGCTAATGACTTCCTGGTCCAGGCTCAGTGACAGCTCTGCACTCAGGATACTTCTTAATCGCAGACAAACTGGGACAGCTGGTCACGCACACCAACCTCTGTTCTTACAGAACCATCCCCATGCTAAACCTTTCCCCTCTTTCCTTCAGTACTGCCTTCACCTTGGCAGGCCTGCAGGCCTGGCCTTCTCCCAACCACAGGAAGGATGTTATTTTACAGGGGAAAGGCAACTTGGCGACTTAGCCCCAAGGTCAGGCCTAATCAATTCTCTCCCAGGCCTCCCACAGCTCCAGGAAGCTCACCTTCCTCTGGGAAGTCCCTACAAATCCTTGATGATAAGTCAGAAAAAGCATTTGGCTTTTTCTTCAGATTTCTTTTTTATGGCATGCTACTGTTCCTACACTTTTTTATTGTTTTCTCACTCATGGACTCCATTTACCTCCAAATTACCTTGGCCAACTGCTATGCTGAATCTTTTTTTAAACTACTGATTTGATACTTTGGTGCTGAAATAACTAAGTCATCTCTGAAAGGTCCAGTGTTTACAAACTGAGATAGAAATATGTTCCTATCATGAATTGAATCCAGAATTACAAAAAATAAAATCACAAAGAAGGAGGAACTTGCTGTTCAGGCCGCACCACTGTCTTCAGACCTCCCCACCACCACCACCATCAACAACAACAAGAACAACACCTATCCTCTCCCCCAGGGCATCCTTTCTGCCAAAATAGATTCCCTGTGGGAATGTTAGTGAGATGAGCCCCTTTAACTCCTTGAAGCTTTCAGGAAGCCTCTGCCTGCCCATTAAAGCCAATAAAAGCACATAAATGAGTGCATTCTGAATAATGGCACAAAAAGTCTTTTACTATATATTATTAATAGAGTTTTCTAAATTAGATCCTGTACAAATTGTCTCCAGTCATTCTGTGTCTCTGGTGGCAGCTTGTTCCTGGCCATTTAGCTGGGAACAGAGGGAAAAGGAACAATGGAGTAGGGGTGGTGAGGGATCCAGACCACAACCCAGTGTGGTTCATGCAGGGTAGAAACTGCTCCCCGTAGAAACGCGAGCTGCATGGAAGGCATCCAAAGAGCATCAGGAAAAATCTAGAAAAAGACAACCTTCATTAACACAGAAGTAGACTAGTTGCAAAGTCTAATCTTTGTATAATGATTCAAAAATCTGTAAGTAAAATATTCATTATTCTAAACACTAAATGCATGAATGCTTGCTCTATAGGAGGCATTATTTAAGTACCTACTGTGTCACTACTATGAATAAAGACCTGAGGTTGCTCGCAGTTAACCTTGATCCAGGTTGCTCTGATAATAAGTAGTGAATCCTATGTCTGTTGAATATCAGAATGACAAAGATATCTGCCAATGGTTTTCAGTTTCTTGATCTAATTATTATAAATTTCCTCCCCAAAATGTCGTTGCTTCTCTAGAAACGGAAGTAAGGAAAGCCCATCACAGTAGGATTTTTTTTAAGTTTCCTATGAAATACACTCAAGTTTATCCTGAACGAATTAGAAGAAACTGTATGTAGATGAGGAAATTGCCTGATAAAAGTGTTGTTTATTCAAGAGAAGTTTCTGGTATTTTGATGACATTTCAGAGGGGAAAAAGGAGACAGAAAGAAGGAGATTAATCTGAAACCTACTAGTACTGCTGGGATCAGTGTTAACCTGTGGCCACTCTTGTCCTCCACCCACCCCCAGGTCCTGCCCATTGTGATTTTCTTCAGCACTGTGATGTCCATGTTGTACTACCTCGGATTGATGCAGTGGATCATTAGAAAGGTACCGGGACTAGAAGGAAGTGGGTGACAGGGGCAGAGGTGATTATCTCAGGGACAAAGTCTTGAATGTCTTTTATCTGGATTTTTACAAACTGCCTTTCCCTTCGTACCAAAATCCACTCCTACCCCAAGGTATTAGATTCAAACCCCAAAATCCTCCATGGATCTACAGAAGGAATTTTATCTCCAGGATTTCTAATAACGCTGTGACTTGCGACTCCCTGGACATCTTCATGAAACCTGCAGTTACTCCTTTAGCCAAAGAATTGACTTCAAGAAGTTGGGACCAGATTGTCCTTTCATCTTGACTATCCACCCATGCCTTACACAAAGTCACTGCTTACCCTCAGATGATAACCCAAATGGATCTTCCTTGTCTAGGAGTTGCTAGAGAATCAAAGGAAGAAAGGAAAGCTGCTCTTCTCTCATGAGGGCTTTTGTCAGCATGCAAATTTTTTTTTTTTTTAGGTCTGAAAAGCTCATCTCAGTCCTGCTGCCCCAACACTGTCAGTCCTACATCATATTATATTGCAAAACTCAGTAATTTGTAAGTTAGTTTAAATGCACTCAAGAACAAGGCAGCATATAGAAGTTTTGGGCAGAGCCACAACCCTCCTTTGATCCCTGTAAATAAATAAAATGGAGAGAGAGCCAGAATACCAGCAGGATTAAAGGTTTCAGCAAGAGTGCCAGAGTGCATAATTTTCTGACTGTCAATTGAAACACTTAGCATTCCTGTGTTTCATGTCGAAGCAGGAAGGAAGGAGAGAGGATGCAACAGAAAGTCCCCATTCTCGGGTGGGCACTACAGTCTCTGGTTGGAAGAACTACTACAAAAGTGGAACTGTCAACCATGTTTGAGACTTAGGTAGAAAAAGCCAAACCTCAACTACATCCCATTACTTATTAACTAAGCAATCTCTGACAGAACAACTAAACAGTTCTGTGCCTTGGTTTCCTCTTCTGTAAAATGTGTCTAACTATAGGACCTCCCTGAGAGGGTTATTATAAAGATTAAATTCATCACTAGAACAAGGGCTTAAAATAGTCCTTGGAATGCTGTGAAGACTGACATGACTGTTAGAAAATATTATAACTTATTACTCAGAAAAAAAATCAAGACATTACTTATACAAAATAGACATGTCAAGAGATATTCATTGTATAGTGTTCAAAGAATATACAATGACTCAGACTTCAGTTCAGTTCAGTTCAGTCACTCAGTCATGTCTGACTCTTTGAGACCGCATGGACTGCAGCACACCAGGCCTCCCTGTCCATCACCAGCTCCCGGAGCTTGCTCAAACTCATGTCCATTGAGTCAGTGATGCCATCCAAATATCTCATCCTCTGTCAACCCCTTCTCCTCCCACCTTCAATCTTTCCCAGTGTCAGAGTATTTTCCAATGAGTTGGTTCTTCACATCGGGTGGCCTAGGTATTGGAGTTTCAGCATCAGTCCTTCCAATGAATGTTCAGGACTAATTTCCTTTAGGATTGACTGGTTGGATCTCCTTGCAGTCCAAGGGACTCTCGAGGGTCTTCTCCAACACCACAGTTCAAAAGCATCAATTCTTTGGTGCTCAGCTTTCTTTATGGTCCAATTCTCACATCCATACTGGAAAAACCATAGCTTTGACTAGATGAACCTTTG
>NW_011494713.1:2182863-2189875 GCF_000754665.1 Bison bison bison
CTTTGTTAGCAAAGTAATGTCTCTGCTTTTAAATATGCTGTCTAGGTTGGTCATAACTTTTCTTCCAAGGAGCAAGTGTCTTTTAATTTCATGACTGCAGTCACCATCTGCAGTGATTTTGGAGCCCAATAAGGAAAGTCTGTCACTGTTTCCATTGTTTCCCCCTCTATTTGCCATGAAGTGATGGGACTGGATGCCATGATCTTAGTTTTCTGAATATTGAGTTTTAAGCCAACTTTTTCACTCTCCTCTTTCACTTTGATCAAGAGGCTCTTTAGTTCTTTGCTTCCTGCCGTAAGTGTGGTGTCATCTGCATATTTGAGGTTATTGATATTTCTCCCAGCAATCTTGATTCCAGCTTGTGCTTCATCCAGCCTGGTATTTCGCATGATGTACTCTGCATATAAGTTAAATAAGCAGGATGACAATATACAGCCTTGACATACTCCTTTCCCAATTTGGAACCACTCTGTTGTTCCATATCTAGTTCTAACTGTTGCTTCTTGACCTGCACACAGATTTCTCAGGAGGCAGGTCAGGAGGTCTGGTATTCCCATCTCTTGAAGAATTTTCCAGTTTATTGTGATCCACACAATCAAAGGCTTCGGCATAGTCAATAAAGCAGAAATAGATGTTTTTCTGGAACTCTCTTGCTTTTTCCACGATCCAGCGGATGTTGGCAATCTGATCTCTGGTTTCTCTGCCTTTTCTAAATCCAACTTGAGCATCTGGAAGTTCACGGTTCATGTACTACTGAGGCCTGGCTTGGAGAATTTTGAGCATTACTTTGCTAGCATGTGAAATGAGTGCAATTGTGCAGTAGTTTTAACATTCTTTGGCATTGCCTTTCTTTGGAATTGGAATGAAAACTGACCTTTTCCAGTCCTGTGGCCACTGCTGAGTTTTCAAATTTGCTGGCATATTGACTCAGACTTAGCATTCAAGTAAGATTTGATCAGCCTGCTTTATGCACTATGTAATGAAAACGCTAGGTGGCGTCTTGAAGGACATCAAGGAGCTGGCAATGGCACCCCACTCCAGTACTCTTGCCTGGAAAATCCCATGGACGGAGGAGCCTGTTAGGCTGCAATCCATGGGGTCGATAAGAGTCGGACACGACTGAGCGACTTCACTTTCACTTTTCACTTTCATGCATTGGAGAAGGAAATGGCAGCCCACTCCAGTGTTCTTGCCTGGAGAATCCCAGGGACGGGGGAGCCTGGTGGGCTGCCATCTATGGGGTCACACAGAGTCAGACACGACTAAGGTGACTTAGCATAGCAAGGAGCTCCAGTCTTTTCTTTCTCAGTGCAGAAAGAATTCAATGAAAGGCATGATTTATTAGAATAGGATGTTTATGAGTTTTACAAGCAGACAGGCAAGAAGGTGCCACGCCCTGAGAAACTAGTGGGCTACAGTCTTATAAACAAAGGAAAAGTGCAGAGAGGGAAAAAGCCATGTTCTTCCTCATTCTTAAGTAGACCCCATGCTTCCATCATCAGCTTCTCCTCCATGCTTGGCAGAGGAGATTTTGTCCCCACCAGGTCAAGCCAAGACTGTCATGGCACTACGGAAAATTATTTCAGATCTCAGTACAATGAGGGTCTTTCACTTTGAAGTGTCACCTTTTCATAAATTATTGTTTTTATGTGTGCAGAGAGCATGTTACTGAACTCGCTGAGCAGGATGTGGGTCTCATGCCACCATTGTTTTGTTGTTTTGGGGAATGTCTTGTACTTCCGTTGCAGGGTTTGTTGCTAAGCTAGCTCACTTGGTTTTATGCTTAAGCAAATCTGCTTTCCTGAGTAATCATTAACTTACAGGAGTCTCCCATTTTTTTTTTTTTCCTATTTGCAATCCCTTAGCGTGAAGGCAATGGCAACCCACTCCAGTACTCTTGCCTGGCAAATTCCATGGAGGGAGGAGCCTGGTAGGCTGCAGTCCATGGGGTCTCTAGGAGTCAGACACGACTGAGCGAGTTCACTTTCACTTTTCACTTTCATGCATTAGAGAAGGAAATGGCAACCCACTCCAGTGGTCTTGCCTGGAGAATTCCAGGGACGGGGGAGCCTGGTGGGCTGCCATCTCTGGGATCACACAGAGTCGGACACAACTGAGGCAACTTAGCAGCAGCAGCAGCAACAGTGTGATTTGCTATTTAATCACCTACTTTGTCCCTTTATTCTGTCCCTATCAATAAGGTATATATATTCAAGTTTAGTACAATTGTTGAAGTCCTCAGCATTTTCCTCCATTTTAAGGATTTTTATCCCTACTTTGAAGTTCTGTGTGTACAAACAGTTCTTTACTGACTTTATCCTTGTTTGCCTTTTAGGTTGGATGGGTAATGCTAGTGACTATGGGAACATCTCCTATTGAATCTGTAGTAGCTTCTGGCAATATATTTATTGGACAGGTAAGTTGTAAAATCAAAAAAACAAAACATCTGCTAAAATGGATACTCTTTCCAGAAAGAGAAAAAAAAATGTTTTTTATGACAGTGTTATTTCCTTTACTGTAGGAGGAAGGTATCAAGATAAGGAACCCTCAATATTAATAATGTGTAGACTCCAAGGGTAGAGAGAGAGAGAGAGACAGAGAGAGAGCGCTCTTCTAAGAGAGTCCATGCCTAGTGTGGAATTTGGGTTCTTGGAAATTTATGGAGAGGAAGAAAAACTGAATCATTTTATCAAAGCATAGGGCTTCTCATGCATAGATTCTCAACAAATCTTTTCTGAATTAACTGAGTTGTTGAGGTTTCTGACCCACCCATCAAAGGCTAGCAGCTCATCTACTCAGATGGAGTTCACCATTCGTCTTGAAGCTGCAAATATGTAACAGGCAGCCTCTCATTCTTTAGTATTAATATAAAGCTTGTGGCAATGAAAGAGACCAAGAAAGGCTTTCCCCCAAGAACCATGCAGCCATATCAGTACTTAAGCTCATTCTCAACTTATCTGAACCGTCCAACAGTCTCTTTGCTGAGCCTAAAGAAAAATGCTGATGAGCAAAAGCATTTTCATCTTCCTTATCTATCACATACATTTTTGCCTGAAGTCCATTTAAACAGAGAAATATGTTGCCAAGGGACATCTCTCAAAATGGCAGCATTCCTAAGGGGTATATAAGTAAGAAATCCTCATCACTTAGGATACATAACTGCAGGCAGAATGGAATCACACACCAAGGAAACCAGGTATGAATACTTGCTAGCATGGCTATGCAAGGAAACTGAATTTGAAGCAAAAATCAAGTCACCCCGAAAAACACATGGCCCCAATTAAAAGGCTTACAATTGCTCCAGGCGGCTGAGCCTTCTGATTGGTAAGCCTAGCTTACTAGCCTAGAGCAGAGCTCTTTCCCTAGTAGTTGAAATTATTATAATTATAGCCATAAAATCCCTCAGGACTAATTAGGGCACCATCTTGAGCTGATTACTCCTACCTGCAGGGTAAGAGGGCTCATGTACTGAGTTTCTATTTAGTCCATAAATTGAAGCTCAACACACTCAATCTTATAGAACAATTAGAAATAATTAGGGGAAAATTGTAAAATTGCACACATGCTCCTGTGGTGCTCAATTTGATACTTAATATGTACTTAATATGCTAAAAGTACAGCTGTTATTTATGGAGAGTCCCACACTGTAGGCCACCTGCCCTCCTTAATGGAACTCAAGCCTTTACAACTATATTCTAATTGATGCCTTTCCATGCAAGTAGGGGTAGTTCTCTGATTTTCAGTTAGGGAAAGGCCCATGGGCACCGGTCCTTGTTATTGCTGGTATTTTTTAATACTTGTGTCTTTGTTTCCCTATGGTATCAGCAAAGAGGTTAGGGTATGTTGAGATGAAGCTGGGAGATGGGAAGTCACAGAGGTTTGGGAATCATAGTTTCCAAGGCCAGGCCACTGGATAGAGTTACTTGGCCCATGGTTGTCCAGCCTTAGAAAAGAGTACCAAGTCATCAGAGTCCAATCCTAGGGTAGGCAGGAGCCTTACATAAACTGGCCTTACGAACTTCACACATGACTCTGTACATACACTGCCCTAGAGTCCAAAAGACCCAGACATTGATGGTATAGGTTCATAAACATGAACACTCATCAGAACCACCAGCAAGTTCGTTAAAACACTGCTGCTGGACCCAGCCCTAGAGTTTTCCATTAAGTAATTCTGAGAACTTATGGGTCTAACAAATTCCTGGGTCAAGCTGATGGAACTGGCCTGAAGTCCACTCTTAGAAATTCTGCTGTAGAGAATGGAATTTTGAGTAGTAGCCTCTCCTCCTCAGGGAACGTTTAATCTGGTCGCTTTGTATTTCCAGACCGAGTCTCCTCTGCTGGTCCGACCGTATTTACCATATGTCACCAAGTCTGAACTCCACGCGATCATGACCGCTGGGTTCTCTACCATTGCTGGAAGTGTCTTAGGTGCATACATCTCTTTTGGGGTAAGAATGTTTCAGGCTTAACTTATGGAAAAATTCAATCTTCTTTTTTTCTTTACTATTGTTATTTCGGTTCTTTCCTTTGCTACTGCTGCCAGATAAGGAGGCAAAAAGAGTATCCCTTTTTTCTGTATAGATGGTCACAGTTCTTTTGGCATTTGAATAGAGTGACCCCAAGGAGCTTTGGTGTTTCACGTTCATATCCCAGGCACCTAAACATGAACTATATCCAACCATACCAGAATGAAATCTGGTATTTCAATCATAACCTCATATTATGAGGTTACTTCGGGTGAAAATTTAAATATGTAAAAAAAAAAATTTAACTATTACAGACACTAGTTAAAGGCCATCTAGGTCAGGCCTTAGCAAACTCTGGCCCAGGGGCAAATTTAGATCACTTTGGTTTTTTTTTTTTTTAATAACTACAGTTTAATTGGAAGCCAGCTATTCGTGTTCATTATCTAAGCAGCTTTTATGATACAGAGTTGAGTAGTTGTGGCCCCAAAAGCCAAAACTATTTACCCTTTACAAAAAGCTTTTTCTGACTCCTGGCTTACAGCAGAGATTCTCAAAACCTACTTCACATTAGAATCACCTGGGATTTTTAAAAAGCTTTTGAAAGCCCTAATGCCCAGGTCCATACCCCAGAGTAATTCATCCAGAATCTCTTGGGATGAGACCCAGGCATCAATATTATTTTTCAGTCCTCAGATTTCATTGTATAGCCCAGTTTGAGAGCCGTTGGTCTATGGGATGGGGCTGAAGAATGTTATGGTAACCGGTGCACATGCCTCGAGCACAGAGCTTACAGCCTCCAGTGGAAAAATGGAATAACATAGCAGTTGCGTGGTCCAGCTGATGAGGAATTCACATAAGATAGGCAAGTTTCAATCCAGGACTTCATCCAAATCTTACAGAGCCAATCAGTGGGAAGAAGAAAGACAAAAAGGGTAGAGACCTCAGGAACAGCAGTTTGACTCATGCCCCAGATGGATCGCTATATGAATTCTGCCTACAAAACTGTGCTGGATGGAATGGGAGTAGGGAGGGAGGAGCAGATTCTATAATTCTGGAAACACAGGGAAGAGAATCCAGAAACAGGATGAGGTTGTGGGAGGGAAAGGGAAAGAGTTTAAGCAGAACTGCAGTGAGGAAAACAAAAACAACTTACAGATTAAAGGGACTCTGAATAAACGCATATTATGTAGAGGCACAAAGGACATCAGGAAAGCAAAAGGAAGATGGAGAGGGTGTATGCATGCCTGCGCCCCAGATACCCATCAACTAAATTGAGGACATAATGAAATAGCTTTAGGGGCTATTTGAACATTTGAAAGAACAACAGAGAGGTAGAGTTATCGTCTTAGAAAGTTCCTAAACACAGGATTAATTCTCTTCTGAAATGGTCAAATTTTGGTTTGTGCTTCTCCAAAAGATTTGGTCAACTGATGCCATCTCCCTTCTCTCAAGTTGATGCCCAGGATATGACTATTGAGCTTTTCCAAGCCTCCAAAGAAACACTGATTTCTGGCACAGAATCAATGCCTGCCCATCACCTCCCTTGTAAGGCATTTGGGTCATTCATTCTAAACACAACAGAAAAGCTAAACCTTAAACTGGTCTTTCTCTTGAAATCACAGGTTTCATCCTCTCACTTGTTAACTGCTTCAGTTATGTCTGCACCTGCGGCATTGGCTATTTCTAAACTTTTTTGGCCTGAGACAGAAACACCTAAAATAAACCTCAAGAATGCCATGAAAATGGAAAGTGGGTAAGTGGAACAAGTTCACCTAGTTAATAGTTAATTACTACAAAAGTAGGAGGCTGGGGGTGGGGGAGGGGAGTTTTGCTGCAAATTCGAAGTGCAGCAAAAATTTTATTATCAGAGAACACAGTGAATTAAAGTGAATTTAATTTCACATAACTATGTAGACTCTATCCAAAATATCTTCTTTCAACACTCAAGGAAGTCTTTCCTAACTACCAGTACCTAAATGTCAATGCATTTCCTTGACTGTTCATTGTAGGCATTTCATTTAATTAACTTTTTTTTAGATTGAAGTATAGTTGGTTTATTTTTCTGGGCTCCAAAATTACTACAGATGGTGACTGCAGCCATGAAATTAAAAGATGCTTACTCCTTGGAAGGAAAGTTATGACCAACCTAGATAGCATATTGAAAAGCAGAGACATTACTTTGCCAACAAAGGTTCGTCTAGTTAAGGCTATGGTTTCTCCTGTGGTCATGTATGGATGTGGGAGTTGGACTGTGAAGAAGGCTGAGCACTGAAGAATTGATGCTTTTGAACTGTGGTGTTGGAAAAGACTCTTGGGAGTCCCTTGGACTGCAAGGAGATCCAACCGGTCCATTCTGAAGGAGATCAGCCCTGGGATTTCTTTGGAAGGAATGATGCTAAAGCTGAAACTCCAGTACTTTGGCCACCTGATGCGAAGAGTTGACTCATTGGAAAAGACTCTGATGCTGGGAGGGATTGGGGGCAGGAGGAGAAGGGGACAAGAGAGGATGAGATGGCTGGATGGCATCACTGACTCGATGGACG
>NW_011494713.1:2189975-2199337 GCF_000754665.1 Bison bison bison
TCGTGAGTCTCAGTGAACTCCGGGAGTTGGTGATGGACAGGGAGGCCTGGCGTGCTGCGATTCATGGGGTCACAAAGAGTCAGACACGACTGAGTGACTGATCTGATCTGATCTGATAGTTGGTTTGTGATATTATATTAGGTTCAGGTGAATAGATCATTAATTTTAAATATCATATAGAGTTCATTGTGGCTCCCCTGGTAGCTCAGCGGTTAAGGATCCACCTACAATTCAGGAGACACAGGAGACATGGGTTTGATCCCTGGGTCAGGAAGATCCCCTGGAGAAGGAAATGGCAACCCACCCCAGTATTCTTGCCAGGAAAATCCCAGAGGACAGAGGAGCATGGCAGGCTGCAGTCCACAGGGTCACAAAGAGTCAGACGCAACTGACCAACTGAACCCACACATAGGCTTCACTGGGCCATGATTTAAGACTGTTGGAAAATCATAGGATCACCATTTCCAGAAGTTTCTTATATAATAGGGATGATGAGATGTGATATTAGTTTTCCTAACCCCTCTTAGGTTCATTTACTTTTTGCTCTTTTTGAAAGAAAGAGAAAGGGGTGGAAAAAAAATAAGGAATTTAGGGTGTTCAAAAGTATGTCATTATATAATGGAATTTATCAACCAATATGTTTCTGAGATTCATCCATTGTTTGTATGTAGAGAATCATAACCATGAGTGGAAAACCAAGTTGCCAAAGTATCTATATGGAATATGTGGATTTCACTTATAAATAGCTAGCAAATGTGTAAACTAACACAATGTATTATTCAGGGGAAAGAAAATTAAAAAGGGAATCTTTTTTTTATTTTATTTTATTTTTAAACTTTACAATATTGTATTAGTTTTGCCAAATATTGAAATGAATC
Source organism: Bison bison bison (assembly GCF_000754665.1). Taxonomy (NCBI): domain Eukaryota; kingdom Metazoa; phylum Chordata; class Mammalia; order Artiodactyla; family Bovidae; genus Bison; species Bison bison. The sequence continues at coordinate 2,190,854 of NW_011494713.1, forward strand.
CACCACAGGTATACCTGTGTTCCCCATCCTGAACCCTCCTCCCTCCTCCCTCCCCATACCCTCCCTCTGGGTCGTCCTAGTGCACCAGCCCCAAGCATCCAGTATCATGCATCGAACCTGGACTGGCGACTCGTTTCATACATGATATTATACATGTTTCAATGCCATTCTCCCAAATCTCCCCACCCTCTCCCTCTCCCACAGAGTCCATAAGACGGATCTATACATCAGTGTCTCTTTTGCTGTCTCGTACACAGGGTTATTGTTACCATCTTTCTAAATTCCATATATATGCGTTAGTATACTGTATTGGTGTTTTTCTTTCTGGCTTACTTCACTCTGTATAATAGGTTCCAGTTTCATCCATCTCATTAGAACTGATTCAAATGTATTCTTTTTAATGGCTGAGTAATACTCCATTGTGTATATGTACCACAGCTTTCTTATCCATTCATCTGCTGATGGGCATCTAGGTTGCTTCCATGTCCTGGCTATTACAAACAGTGCTGCGATGAACATTGGGGTGCACGTGTCTCTTTCCCTTCTGGTTTCCTCAGTGTGTATGCCCGGCAGTGGGATTGCTGGATCATAAGGCAGTTCTATTTCCAGTTTTTTAAGGAATCTCCACACTGTTCTCCATAGTGGCTATACTAGTTTGCATTCCCACCAACAGTGTAATAGAGTTCTAAAAAGGGAATCTTAAGCAAATCCTAGTGGGCCAAGTACCTCTGAGATTAGAGAGAAGAAGATGTGATTAACGAGGGAGTGCTCAAAGCTGTTGTGACATTCCATTTCTTAAAAGAGATGATGGATGCGACACAGACCTTCCTTGAATTGTTACTTCTTATACTGTGAACTCCCGGGTGAACTCCAGGAGTTGGTGATGGACAGGGAGGCCTGGCATGCTGTGATTCATGGGGTTGCAAAGAGTCAGACACGACTGGGCGACTGAACTGACTGACTGATACTGTGAATATTTTATAAATATTCTCTGGAAGCCATCAAATATAATTGTTTAAACCTATAATATTTTATTCTTTTTTGTTATAAACTATTTACTTATTATATTAATTATTAATATATTAATAAATATAATACAATATATATTAATTAATTGTATTAATTATTATAAAATTTTTATTATAAATTATTTCCCCAAATTAAAAGAGTGACACTCATATGCCCATCACCTACTCTCAAAAACTAAATCCTTTCATGATTTCGTGGTGAGTGTTTCAGCCAGGACATGGGTTTGTCTCTCCATTCAAATGAGTTTGTCTCTCCATTCAAATGAGCTCCGATTATGCCATTTCTACACCTATGATGTCCATCCACTGACAATCCTTTAGTAATTCTGGAATTGCTATTTTTTGATAAAGTGATTCAAGGAATCTCCTAGAAGCTGCAACACAGGGAGCATCCTCATCCATTTCCCTGGTGGCGAACATTGCCGTGAATTTGATTGCCTTCCTAGCTCTGCTGTCTTTTATGAATTCAGCCCTGTCCTGGTTGGGAAACATGTTTGACTACCCACAACTGAGTTTTGAGGTACAATTCTATTATATTCCTCCTCCTTTTCATTTCTGCCAATCTTTGTTAAAAATAAAGCTGGTTTATGAATTGTCTATAATATACTCTGGCTATAGTGCACTCTTCTACCATGTACAGACTTACCAGGAACCCCCCAACTTCCCACCCCTCTCTCCTCCTTCCCCCAACACATTCATTCCTGACTTCTTCCCCCAAATCCTACCTTACTTCAAATGACCAGTTTCAACCTTTACTTCTAAAGAATAAAGAGAGGCTAGAGGAGGCACAGGGATTTCTTTGCCTAAGGACACAGAGGGGATGGGAACAATCTGGTCATAGGCATGAGACCCAAAAACTGGAAGCAAATCACTGCTCTAATGAGGTCTTCTTTTTTTTTTTTTTTTTTTTGTAGGTAATATGCTCCTACATCTTCATGCCCTTTGCCTTCATGATGGGAGTAGACTGGCAAGACAGCTTTATGGTTGCCAAACTCATAGGTTATAAGACATTCTTCAATGAATTTGTGGCTTATCAGCAACTCTCAAAGTTGATCTCTTTAAGGCAAGTGGGTGGACCCAAATTTGTGGATGGTGTGCAGCAATACATGTCGGTGAGTACATTTCCTTCCCGATATACTTCAACACATACATACATTCATCAAATAGCTGCTGGTGCCTCTGCGTGCCAGGTACCATGCCAGGTATTTGGGGTACATCAGAGAAGAAAACAGGCCCCAAATCTTTGACTTCACAATCGGGCTACGTTGAGTTAATCACAGGGCATGCATGTGCACATGTGTGTATGTGATTGTGTGTAGAAAGAAACACGGCTAATCTTTACCACTATGATCATTTACTTTTGAGCCACTATCAGTGCAAGTCCATGAGCTGGGATTATAGCCAATAGCTCAACTGATAAAGAATCCATCTGCAATGCAGAAGACCCCGGTTCGATTCCTGGGTTGGGAAGATCTGCTGAAGAAGGGATAGGCTACCGACTCCAGTATTCTTGGACTTCCCTGGTGGCTCAGCTGGCAAAGAATCTGCCTGCAATGCAGGAGATCTGGGTTTGATCCCTGGGTTGGGAAGATCCCCTGGGAAAAGGGAATGGCTACCCACTCCAGTATTCTGGCCTGGAGAATTCTGTGGACTATATAGTCCATGGGGTTGCAAAGAGTCAGACACAACTACGTGACTTTCACTTTCACTTCACTTTCACATCAGATATTTATGGAATGTCTTCTTTGAGCACTGTGCTGTGGATGGCTGCCACAGTGTTAAATGAGTGATAAAGCCTCTGTTCTCATGGGACTCGTCGTCTAATGATCATGAAGTTCTCTTTCTTCCTGTTTAAGAAACTGTTTGATCTCTGAGAAACTGCCCAAGTGCCGCCTAGTGCCTATATTAAAGAGGCAGTGAGACACAACAACTATCCTCCAAGTGAATGAGGGAAGAAAAAAAGCTCAGGCCCTATAATTATGGCACGATTTCAGGTCCATAGCCTGCAAGGAGATGCTCATGTCTACTTGGCCTTGAATGGGATGAGGGAATCCAGGTGAGGCTGTTATCTCAGCCATATTTGCAGCTGAGTCTCCAGCTTCTACTTTTCTGAAGAACAGAATTGTCACACATGGAAACTCTAAGGGAAATGGTGAACATTTCCTACCACCATTACTCATCAAAACAATCTGCTTGGAATTAACGTCCTAGGCACATATTTGGCTTTAAAGGGAAAGGGAAGGAAAAGCATGCTGTTCAAGGTTCTGAGACTGCCCACCTCTGACCATCTCTCCCAGCCTCCCAAACACCAAACACGCAGATTACTCCCACGTGTTACACAAATATAACAGCATACTCCAGGGAAGTATTGATTTGTATTTATGGTCAGGGGCATTTTGACCCACACATCTGAGATGAACAATAACTCTGCAGGTCTCCTGTTTCTCAGTGTTCATTCTTCAACTGACCACACAATGGAGCTTGGCCAAACATCCTCATCATTTGGATGCCACCACAAACTAGCTGGCTTCCCTGCCAAAAGTAAAGAATAGGCTACATTAAGTGAAATGTTTTCCATCCCCTACTGCCGGTTGCCTGGAAAAAATAGTTTTGTTATTAAGCAAAGTGAGCTCTCAGTTCTGGCTGTACTAAGCAGGTTTGTGAACAGGTTATTAAGAGGATAGAAATAGAACAGTAAAGCTGATGTGGGTTGGGAATGAGCCCAACCAGGGGCAGACTCACAGGAGGATATTTGGAGATAGGAACTCAATGGCTTTTGCTATTGTTGAGTCACAAAGGGGAAAGCATTTTGTTTTTCCAAATGTCTTATTTCCAGTCAACCAAATGGGGATGAGTTCTTACAATTTCTGTTTACCAACCAACAAGTGGTGGGAGTATCCCACCATCTCTTGGAAAAGGTGCAATGTGACTAAAGCATACAACCTGGGTCCATAAGGCAAAAACACAGTGTTATCCATTGAATTATGCACACTGATGACCTTCATCTAAGTGTTCAGAATACATATGTACAGATGGCCAACTGACACATGGAAAGATGCCCATCACTAATTATTAGAGAAATGAAAATCAAACTGCAATGAGCACAATCGCACATCAGTCAGAAGGACCATCATTAAAGTCTACAAATAACAAATGCTGGAGAGGGAATGGTGAAAAGGGAGCCCTCCTACACTGTTGGTTGGAATGTAAATTGGTACAGCCACTATGGAAAATAGTATGGAGGTTCCTTGAGAGCTCAGTTGGTAAAGAATCCACCCGCAATGCAGGAGACCCCAGTTTGATTCCTGGTCAGGAAGATCTGCTGGAGAAGGGATAGGTTACCCACTCCAGTATTCTTGGGCTTCCCTTGTGGCTCAGCTGGTAAACAATCTGCCTGCAATGCAGGAGACCTGGGTTCGATCCCTAGGTTGGGAAGATCCCCTGGAGAAGGGAGAGGCTACCCACTCCAGTATTCTGGCCTGGAGAATTCCATGGACTGTATAGTTCATGGGGTCGCAAAAAGTCAGACATGACTGAGAGACTTTCACTTTCACTTTTCCTCAAAAAACTAAAACTAGAGTGACCATATGATCCAACAATCCCATTCCTGGGAATATACTCAGAGAAAAGTGTAACCCCAGTGTTCATAGCAACACTATTTACAATAGCCAAGACATGGAAGCAATCTAAATGTCCATCAATGGATGAATGGGTAAAGAAGATATGGTACATATACACAATAGAATACAACTTAGCCATAAAAAAATAATAAAATAATGTCATTTACAGCAACGTAGATGAACCTATTATCATACTAAGTAAAGTAAGTCAGAAAGAGAAAGAAAAATACCATATCACTTATATCTAAGTGAAATCTAAAATATAACACAAATGAAATTATTTATGAAGCAGACACAGAGTCACAGACATGGAAAACAAACTTACAGTTACCAAAGGGGAAAGAGAAAAGAAGGGATAAATTAGGTTTGGTACTGGCAGATTAAAACTACTATACATAAAGTAGATAAACAATAAGGTCCTACTGTATAGACCAGCAAACTAAATTTATACCCTGTAATAAACCATAATGGAAAAGAATACATATCTGTATAGTAATATATATATATATATCTATATATCTGAATCATTTTGCTGAGCAGAAGAAACTAACAAAACAGTGTAAATCAAATATACTTCAGTTTAAAAAAAAAAAAAGAGGAATGCATATGTAGCACGTTACCCCCAGAATGAGCCCTTTATCACTCCATCATTTTCACCATCTTCTTTTTCTTAGAATAAAGATAATACTTTCCATGTTTGTTTGTTTACACATAAAACGTACCATGGTACAGAACTCAAAAGGTACAAGAGGTGTACAGGGAAAGGAAGTCATCCTCCCTATTTCTCTACGATTCCGCTCCTCTCCACATTTCGCATCATGCTCTCTGCTGTTAGCAATGCTCTTTGCCCTTGGCAATGTATCTTGGATGCCTGTGACACAATATGAGCACATCATAACTTATTTCAACCAGTCCCTCGTTGATGAGCACTATTACAGTTTTTTAGCTATTAGAAGTAATGCTGCAATGACTTTCCTTGTACCTGTGGCATCTTTGATCCAGTACAAGGAGAGCTGAAAGAACTATTATTAATTTCCTAGTACAGTGCAGCTCTTTCTATCACATAACTCTTGGGCAAAGGCTAAGTGGAATCATCCCAGCCTCCTTTTCCTCTTATTATAAGACCCTACATGGCCACATCTGTGTCCCTTCTTCCCCTAGATCCTCAGAAATGAGGAGGGAATCTTAAGCACTTTTTGCCATCTCCTTCCCCATGGCCTCTTAACAAGCTTGCCTATTTTTGAAGCCAATTGAACTAAATGAAAAAGCAATAGACTGAGCAGGGGACAAGAATGAGCTTTTCCGCAAACAGTGGACCGCCCAAATACTTGAAATATTTTTTTTTTCCTGTCTGCATGATGATGGAGAATATCAACAAAGGAGTTCTCAGAAATTGTGAAAGAGAAGAGGAGCTTTATAATCAACAAAAAAACTTACCATTACCACTTGAACCTTGAACATGAGCTTTTAAAAATTCAGTTAGTGAAAAAAAAAAAAGAGGAAAAAAAAAAAAAAGGCACTGCTACTTTTGATAGAGCGTTAGCCTGGTTTGTTCTTCAAAACAAATCATAGATTTTTCAGGATTTTGGTAAAGAAAATTATTGCCTTGGTCATGTGGGCGCCTTTGCCAGTTTGGCTGTGTCTCTGGTGAACAACTGAGCCCACTGAATCTTCCAAGCCTCCCACAGTCAGCTGCTCAATCTGAGGAAGATTATCTGGACTGAGCAGCATGTCTTATCCATTGGAACAGAGGAGGAGGGTCATGCTCATGCTTCCAAGAATCCACCTGCCATCTTCTCATCTTTCCCTGTAAAAAGACTATTCACTCTCCTAGTACCTAATACTCCTATGATCTGGTCAGAGCTGAGGAAAAAAGAAAGGCAAGCGCACACACAGATAGCGGAAAGGAACCTCTCTGCTATCTGTGAACTTCCTTTTTGCTAAGATAATTCCTTTTCACTGAAGTATAATTTACATACTAAAAAAGGCCTATATTTTGATAAATCTGTCACCTTTGTAACCACGCCCACAGTCAAGATAATGAACATTTCCACCACACTTAGAAAACTTCCCTTGGCCAGTTGTGAACAACACCTCATCCCACCCCAACCCAGTCCCAGGAAACCAGTGATCTTTCTCTCACTATAAATCATTTTTGCTTGTTCTAGAATTTCGTATAAATGGATTCAGGATTCATATTGTTGCATGTGTTCGTTTTTTCCTTTCTATTGTAGAGTAGTATCCTATTTTATGGATATCCACACTTTATTTATCCATCTGGCTATTGAAGGACATTTGAGTTGTTTCCAGCTTGGGGCTATTATGAATAAAGCTGCTTTAAATACTCATGTACAATCTCCTTATAGGCATATGCTTTTATTTCTCCTGGGAACATTCCTAGGAGTGGTATTAGTGCTCATACAGGCTCTTATGTTAAATCAATTACAAAAAAACCTGCTAGGTATGTTCATATTTTACGAACAGGCTGTGCCACTTTACATTCCCACTAACAGTGTATAAGAATTCCCATTGCTCCACATCCTTGCCAACACTTCATGTTGTTCATCTTTTTTTGCCGTTTTAATGGATGCATAGTGATAGTTTATTGTTTTCATTTAATTTTCATTTTCCTGGTGACAATTGATGTCAAACATCTTCTTCTGTGCTTATTGTGGCCACTTGCATATCTTTCATGAAATCTTTTTATCTGTTTTTTATTGGGTGCTTGTCTTCTTAATGAGTTATAGCATTTCTTTATACATTCTGAATAAGTCCTCTGTCAAATAAATGTAATGTGAGTATTTTCTAGAACCAATTTTGTATCATCAGCAGCTAATACTTTGCCTGACACAATATAAAAGTTATCATTGAGCAGAAAATAGCATTTGTAGAGGCCAAGACTACCAATCTAAGAACTTCATGAAGTCTCTGAACCCACACAGCCCCTTTTCCTTCCTCAAAATTCAGGGGGAGATGGAAAAAACAACGGGTGTTTGACACCATACACTGTACATTTACCTGTCAATAGTGATTTCATAGTCAGAATTGGAAGCCCAGTTAGGATATCAGATTTACTAAACTAGGTCACATCATGTATACATCTGTGTGTTTATGCTTATTTCCAGATGCGTTCTGAGGCAATCTCCACTTATGCTCTCTGTGGCTTTGCCAATTTTGGTTCCCTGGGAATAGTGATCGGCGGACTCAGTAAGTGAAAAGAATATTCTTCACCAACAGATACAGTGTAAACGTGCTTCTGATCTCCATGTTGCTCTGTAACATTATTTGTGTTAGAAAAAGAGACACTGCAACAGCAGTTAATTCTTTGGGGCCTATTTTTGCCCCCACTCTGCAATGTACTTTTCCTATGTGTGTCCTGGCTAACATCAGGAGTGAGTTCAGTCCCTCAGTCGTGTCCGACTCTTTGCAACCCTATGAATCGCAGCACGCCAGGCCTCCCTGTCCATCAACAACTCTCGGAGTTCACTGAGACTCACGTCCATCAAGTCAGTGATACCATTCAGCCATCTCATCCTCTGTCGTCCCCTTCTGCTCCTGCCCCCAATCCCTCCCAGCATCAGAGTCTTTTCCAATGAGTCAACTCTTCGCATGAGGTAGCCAAAGTACTGGAGTTTCAGCTTTAGCATCATTCCTTCCAAAGAAATCCCAGGGCTGATCTCCTTCAGAATGGACTGGTTGGATCTCCTTGTAGTCCAAGGGACTCTTCTCCAACACCACAATTCAAAAGCATCAATTCTTTGGTGCTCAGCTTTCTTCACAGTCCAACTCTCACATCCATACATGACCACTGGAAAAACCATGGCCTTGACTAGATG
>NW_011494713.1:2199576-2208616 GCF_000754665.1 Bison bison bison
GCCAACTTTTTCACTCTCCACTTTCACTTTCATCAAGAGGCTTTTAAGTTCCTCTTCACTTTCTGCCATAAGGGTGGTGTCATCTGCATATCTGAGGTTATTGATATTTCTCCCGGCAATCTTGATTCCAGCTTGTGCTCCTTGTACAGATATTATTACCCCACTCAAAGATGACAAATACATTTCACTTTGCATGCCAATTCCAGTAGATTTTTAATGACCACCTGGAGAAGGATTCTGAGGGCCAGTGGAAGTTCAATGGGAAAATGCTGTGATTAATTAATTCTGTGCCACCATAGGCAAAGAAGGGGATGGTGAGAGATGAGTTGCAGATATTTGGGATCCCTCCTTGCAACCCATTTACCTTGCCATGCCCTTAACACACTGTGAGGTCTCCTACGCCAGAGAAACTTCTCTGGGTGTGGAGCTCATCACTTAGTTCTTGAATCTTGAATTTTCCCACTCAGTTTACAAAAGGAAAAGAAAAGTCAGCTGACCTGAGACTCCAGCCCTAGAACTCTCAGAGGCAAAGAATTTGGAATTTAAATCAATATCCTCAACATTAACCTTTCATACTTTCTTTCACGTTCCCCAGCTTCCATGGCTCCTTCAAGAAAGCGTGACATCACCGCAGGAGCAATGAGAGCTCTGATTGCGGGGACCATCGCCTGCTTCCTGACAGCCTGCATCGCAGGTATTATATTGTGTTGTTTGTGTCCTGTCTCCCTGCACTCACAGGATGGCAACATTGGGGGGACAGTGCCCACCACTTACATACACACCATATGTTGCTGTAGAGAGCTGAGAGGCAGAGCTGCTCTTAAGCATACTGTGATGTGAAATGTGTGGAGCATGGTGGAGAAGTCAAGAATAGAAGAAGAGTTCGGTGACATCATTAATTAAATAAATGGCACTCTGTTCCACTTCTAGGCATGCTTACCAACACTCCTGTAGACATCAACTGCCACCACATTTTGGAGAATGCCTTCAACTCCGGCTTAGTCAGAAATACAACCAACGTCGTATCTTGTTGCCAGGGTCTACTGAGCAGGTATTGTACTTTTGATGATAACTTCTTTATAGTCATCATTAATAATAAAAATACCGTCCACTTATTATAACTTCATAACTCTTCATAACCCTGCGTGGCAGTTCTAACCACCTTTCATCTTTTTATTTATTTATGACTATACTGGTTCTTTGTTGCTGAGTGTGGGCTTTCTCCAGGTGCAGCCAGCAGGGGCTACTCTTTGTTGTGGCATTGTGGTGCATGGGCTCCTCACTGCAGTGACTTCTCACTGTGGATCATAGGTTTTAGGTACCTAGGCTTCTGTAGTTGAGGCACACTAGATTCTAGAGTGCAGGCTCAGTGGTTGTGGCACACAGGCTTAGTTGCTCCACAGCATGTGGAATCTTCCTGGACTAGGGACCGAACCCATGTCCCTTACATTGGTAGGTGGATTCTAAACCACTGGACCACCAGGGGATCCCAAAACACTTCCATCTTGACTTTTCTCAACTAAGACTAGAAACCATAACACTAACCAATGCTGCTCAAACATTTTAATATGCCCCCAGCTGTGTATTAGGCACGGTATGAATTAGCTCAGTTAAACCTTGCAACCACTGTATAAGTTGGGCACTATTGCTTTTTTAAGCATTAGATAAAATCAGGGCTTGGAGAAACTATGTCACTTACTGAAGCAAAATGAGTGCAAGCAAGAGTAAGATAGAAGGAGCCAAGAAAATTTGAGTCTTTCTGCCCAGACCCTTATCTAAGACCCTAGTACTAGTTACTAGGTATTGCCTCCCTTTCAAAAGTATCGAGCAATGCAGACTACCCTGACAGCATGCTGGTGATGAGCCTCTGTGGATGAGGGGCCATCAGTGACTCATGCCAGCCCTCCAATCTTGTACAGTTTCTATCTTCAAAATCAGTATCACCACTCCATCTGCCCTTCTTAAGGTGCAAGTTTTGGGGGTTTTTTAAAATATAATTTTATTTATTTATTTTTGGCTGTGCTGGACTTTGGCTGTGGCATGGGTCTTTCTCTAGTTGCAGTGAGCAGGGGTGACTCTCCGGTTGCAGTGCATGGGCTTCTCATTTCAGTGGCCTCTCTTCTTGCAGAGCATCAACTCTAGGGCACGTGGGCTTCAGTAGTTGAGGCTCCCAGGCTCTAGAGCTCAGATTCAGTAGCTGTGGTGTATGGGGTTAGCTGGTCCGCAGCACGTAGGATTCTCCGAGCCCAGGGATCAAACCTATGTCTCCTGCATTGGCGGGAGGATTCCTTTCCACTGAGCCACCAGGGAAGCCCCATGTGCAAGTGTTTTATAAAGATTGATTCTATCTTTTATTTGTTTACTCTGGAGGAAATAAGGGGAGTCTTTCAGGCCAAACAGGGTTTAAGAGCCAAAACTACTTTATCCTTAACCCACCCTAACAAGAATGTTAGGCTTCCCTGGTAGCTCAGATGGTAAAGAATCTGCCTGCAATGTGGCAGACCCAGGTTCAATCCCTGGGTTGGAAAGATTTCCTGGAAAAGGGTATCGCAATTCACTCCAGTATTCATGCCTGCAGAACTGCATAGACAGAGGAGCCTGGTGGGCTACAGTCCATAGGATTACAGAGTCAGACACCACTGAGTGATGAACACTAACACTAACTGGAATGTGAGGGAAGAAATAGGCTTCCTACCCTGTGCTATGTCTCATGTGTCATCTTCTGTTCATCTTCTATTTCTGTCTTTGAAGTCTCAACTAACTGTTTTATTCTCCTTTGCTCCAGCGCTGTTGTCAAGGGTCCTGGTGAGGTCATCCCAACCGGAAACCATAGCCTATATTCTTTGAAGAACTGCTGCAACTTGTTGAATACACCAACACTGAACTGCAGTTGGATTCCTAACGTACTTTGAGTCCAGCCACTCCTCCAACAGAACTCTTAAGTACAGGTGCTGAATTTTCTGCTTTGAGGAGAGTGGGGAGAAACAAGCTATTTCCACAGATCAATACTTCTGTCATGGAGTTTCAACTTTAAAGAAGAAAACCAGGAGTGAATGCTTCAGGTCTATAGCATCTTCTTCCTCCCCTTTCTTCTCCTCCCCACTACTGAGAATTACTTATTTTGGTGTCCCAAAGTGACATGTTGGAGACAATGCAAAGATGCTTTTTAGTGAAATGTTCATCACCAATGATCTTAATGGCATAAAGACCACATTATATGAGGAAACACAAATACTAATGACTGGATTAAATGGGCTTCACCCAAAAGAAAGAATATGAGAAAGGTTTTGGAATACCTTAAGTAATTTATTTGTGTTTTCATTTTTGTCCAGACACAAGAGTAATTTTTTAAATCCATGTGTAAATAGTTGATTTGTATGTGTTGTGTGTGTATGTGTAGTGGTGATGAAGTGGGAACATAAATGGTATTTGCATGTCCTTTCCCTCTGTTCTATATGTTCTGGTGTCAGCCTTCATAAAAGCCTATGGCACAGTATGTAAGAGATGCCAGTTATTCATATGTTGGTTCTCCTCTGTTTACTATGACTATTATTTTTCTCTCTCACTCTTTTTTCTCTTTTTAACTCTTTGCATTTCTCTACTCTGTTTTATTCCTGAGAGTTAAAGTCTCCCCCTTTTCAAATTCAAAAATTAATATTCATTTTTAATAAAAAGTGGCAATATTACACATATACCCCTTTCTCTCCATCCTATTCACTCCAGTCTCTTTCCAGTACCACACTCGGAAATTATTGTTAATGGGCTAGTACTGAGGGAGGAAGATATTATTTCTAAGTCATGTGATGAGAATAGATAGTAAGGGGGTAAGGATCAGGCAAATGACCTGGTGAGCACTTGAGGCTTGCTGCCTCCAGAAATCTTATCAATACTGTGTGAACTTTGTGAGTGGTGCTGGGCTAGGTGGAAGTTTCCCTTTTCCCAGTAAAGCTATTCAGTCGAAGGTTTTGGTAGACAGTGATGACTTCACTCTTCTTTGGCAGATGTAGATACTAGAGAGCTATTTATTCCTCATAGTATATCCTCCACCCACCCGTAGTCTTCTGAAATGGCAAAGATGGAGTGTCTTTGTGTTTCCTGTGTGTTTCCTTGGCTGTCGCCCAAGGTCACCCAGCGCTGTTTTGCACTCACCCAGCATAGAAAGTTGCTGTCAGTCTATGCACCCTGACCTTGTTTCAAGCCAAGGCTGTGAAATGAAGAATTTTGCATTCTGTCTTATCTGTGCCTGGAATGCGAAGTCTCCACCCTTCTTTCTGAGTCTATCTTCACACTGATACAGTTTTCATTAACCTGAAAGTCCTTTTTCAAATACAGTATTGTGAGTCCAGATATGAATGTTTCCTAATCTCAATAAAGAGGGACATTTACTGCTTCTTCTTCTCCTTATTATTTTCCACTGATTTGCAAACAGAGAAGGGGTCAGAAGTGGCATTTCTCTCTCCAATCCAGAAGCTGTGGTTACAAACAAATTCTCTGACACCACAGAAGCCTTAGGGTCACAGCTAAGAATAGATTGGAGTCATGAAATATGGAAATTTTTCTTGATTTTTCTTTCCATTGATAAAATCAGCACATCCAAGCAGTTAGGTCTGAGTGAGGTCTCTGTAACTATACAGATTATTAACATGCATTCATTTTGCAAATACTAATTTGCAAATACCTAATTGTTCTCGTGTTTCTATAGTTTAATTAAGCTGGTAGGCCATTGTGAAGAGCTTAAGACATGCACCTGCCCAATGAGGCTGACTTCCAATTACAGAACAATTCCAAAATCAGGAATGATTATAAAGAAGGTATTAAAGGACAACAGTGTTCCAGGAAGGATTAAACTACAATGAATGTACTGGAGCAGGGGAAGCAGAAGCAATCATTCACATTTTCAACAGGCAGGAGCACAGGATTAAAGAAGACATGCTTGGTACAGGCGCACCATATGGTGCTAATTGTCCTAAAAAACACTTATCTTTTTACAACTGTGTGTGCGTGCGTGTGTGCATGCGTGTGTGCTCAGTTGTGTATCTTTGCAACCCCATGGACTGTAGATCACCAGGCTCCTCTGTCCATGGAATTTTCCAAGTAAGAATACTGGAATGGGTTGCCATTTCCTTCTGCAGGGGGGTCTTTCCAAGTCAGGGATTAAAGCATCTCTTGCATCTCCTGTGTTGGCAGGTGGATTATTTACCACTTGTGCCACGTTTTACAATCTGTTAATAAAAACAACTTTTCATTTAAACTAAAGCAGGAAGAAAAGGTCCCATTGGCCATTCTTTTTCTGACTCTAAAGACAACAAGCATTCATGATGATGAGTGTATTTTCCTTCATATGACAAAGGCCCTGTGACTGCCCTGGACGTAGAGAGAGTTCTTCCTACCCTGGTCGCTAGTGGGCCACTTGGCATTTCTATTTCAAGAGACTCTAGAAAGTAGACAATAGTTCAGTTCAGTTCAGTTGCTCAGTTGTGTCCGACTTTTTGAGACCCCATGAACCACAACACACCAGGCCTCCCTGTCCATCACCAACTCCCAGAGTCCACCCAAACCCACGTCCATCGAGTTGATGACGCCATCCAACCATCTCATCCTCTGTCGTCCCCTTCTCCTCCTGCCCTCAATCTTTCCCAGCATCAGGGTCTTTTCCAATGAGTCAGCTCTTCACATCAGGTGGCCAAAGTATTGGAGTTTCAGCTTCAACATCAGTCCTTCCAATGAACACCCAGGACTGGTCTCCTTTAGCATGGACTGGTTGGATCTCCTTGCAGTCCAAGGGACTCTCAAGAGTCTTCTCCAACACCATAGTTCAAAAGCATCAATTATTCAGCACTCAGCTTTTTTCACAGTCCAACTCTCACATCCATACATGACCACTGGAAAAACCATAGCCTTGGCTAGATGGACCTTTGTTGGCAAAGTAATGTCTCTGCTTTTCAACAGGCTATCTAGGTTGGTCATAACTTTCCTTCCGAGGAGTAAGCGTCTCTTAATTTCATGGCTGCAATCACCATCTGCAGTGATTTTGGAGCCCCAAAAAATAAAGTCTGACACTGTTTCCACTGTTTCCCCATCTATTTGCCATGAAGTGATGGGACCAGATGCCATGCTCTTAGTTTTCTGAATGTTGAGCTTTAAGCCAACTTTTTCACTTTCCTCTTTCACTTTCATCAAGAGGCTCTTTAGTTCTTCTTCACTTTCTGCCATAAGGGTGGTGTCTTTTGCATATCTGAGGTTATTTATATTTCTCCCGGAAATCTTGATTCCAGCTTGTGCTTCCTCAAGCCCAGCGTTTCTCATGATGTACTCTGCATATAAGTTAAATAAGCAGGGTGACAATATACAGCCTTGACGTACTCCTTTTCCTATTTGGAACCAGTCTGTTGTTCCATATCCAGTTCTAACTTTTGCTTCCTGACCTGCATACAGGTTTCTCAAGAGGCAGGTCAGGTGGTCTGGTATTCCCATCTCTTTCAGAATTTTCCACAGTTTATTGTGATCCACACAGTCAAAGGCTTTGGCATAGTCAATAAAGCCGAAATAGATGTTTTTCTGGAACTCTCTTGCTTTTTCGATGATCCATCAGATGTTGGCAATTTGATCTCTGGTTCCTTTGCCTTTTCTAAAACTAGCTTGAACATCTGAAAGTTCGCGGTTCACGTATGCTGAAGCCTGGCTTGGAGAATTTTCAAACCAGCTCCCCTACTCACTCTGCCTCTTGCAAAATAGGAAGACAGTGACTGAACTTTAGGGATACATTTCATAAATGGAACAGAGAAAAGCACTCAAATACCAATCTTGCAATTTCGTTCTCTGGCAACTGCCAACCCCCCTTTTTTTTCTTTTTTCGACCATATCCTGTGGCTTGCAGGATCTTAGTTCCCTGACCAGGGATTGAACCCAGGTCCAGTACAGTGAAAGCGTGGAGTTCTAACCACTGGAGCACCAGGGAATTCCCCAACCACTTTAGTATGAGAAACCAAGTTTAGGGAAAAAAACGATGTCTTGCAAGTCATGTTTACATGCAGAATCAGCTCCATATCTTCCATGCACTGGGCATGCTTCCAGTAATACTCATAAAATAAGAGGACTGTAGAATCCTAAGTCACTCAGAAATGTCTCATTTCCTTGCACTTCCCAGCCCACCCCCACTTGGAAGTCATGTAGAGCTACCTATGATTTAGTAATCTGTAGATTACTGTAGCTAATAGGGGCTTCCCAGGTGGCTCAGTGGTAAAGATTCCATCTGCCACTGCAGAAGACACAAGAGACGCAGATTCAATCCCTGGGTCACAAAGATCCCCTGGAGTAGGAATGGCAATCCACTCCAGTATTCTTGCCTGGAAAATTTCATGGACAGAGGAGCCTGATGGGCTACAGTCCATCGGGTCACAAAAAGTCGGACGTGACTGAGTGAGTAAACAAAGGCACATAGCTAAAAGGAGAATTGGGGCACTATTCCCTGGTCTAATCCAAGTTCCTTCAACTTCAGAGTGCATACCTCATTTCATAGTTATTCACTCATGTCTGTCTGACCCACTAGATAGACTACTAATTCCTATATATCTCCAGTATTAGTACCTGGCATCTCGTAGACAGTAGTAGTCAGTACATGTTTTTTCAGTGTATGATTAATACAAAATTACTAACCTTCACATAAGCAGGGATAGTTAATTAAATCACTGTTAAAAAAAACTTTTTAAAATAGCTCATCCAGAAATCCAGAATACATACTTAGAATAAAAATTGCAAATGATATTCCAGCGTATAACCAAGAAATTAGAAATCTTCCTCCCACCTCAGTTTCATTCCCCACAGTCAGCTACAGTGAACACTGGTGTCACTGTTCATTTTTATCAGCATATAATAAACTATACAGTAAGTTATAACTATCAAACTGGAGTGAATGAGTCTTCTTTCAAATCTTAATGTCAGAATTACTTTCACCTTCTATTTCTTGGCAACATCAAGCACATAGTTTTGCTTATCTTATAATAAACTGTACTGAACAATGATTAGCGAACAAAGTGCAGGCAACTGGTCTTCATGATAATTAGCAAGGCCAGTCTGCAATTCAGGTGTTGTCTCCCATGAAGCTAAATGGAATCATTAAAACACCCCAATGCCCAATGTGAATAGGTGTACTTAAGTAACCAGATTCTTTCTGCTTCTATGAGCAAATTTGAAAAGCTGTTATAGGAAATGGGAAACAGCAAGCTGGTTGCCACTGCTGGCAAGTGTGAAATATGATTCAGCAGCTAAGCGTCCACCTTTGGACCCGAACTATCACTGTTCAAATCTGTTCAAATCCTGCCCCTAGTTCAAATCCCAGCCCCATTACCTTAGATATATATTTATGTAACCACTCTGTGCCTCGGTTTCCCCATTTGTAAAGTGCAAATAAACATATATTCTCTTGTATAGTTTTGTGATAATAAAGTTAAACCATGTAAAGCACTTAGAAAAATGCCTCACAGAGAAAGGCTATAAAATACACTTGTATTATACACACACACACATACACTTGTATATACATCAAGGTATAGTTTATAGACAATAAATGTATAGATTTTAAGTGTACATTTTGAGTGACTATCACCCCAATCAAGATGGAGCACATTTTCATCATTTCAGAAAGCTCCCCGGTCCACTCTGCCTCACCCCCATACTCCCATATTCCCAGGCAAGCCTGACAGATTTTCTTTCCGCTAGAGATCAGTTCAGATAAATGGTTCAGCTAGAACATCATATAAATGGGTTCATACAGCACATGCTCTTTTGTCTCTTTTCTCGTTCAGCATAATGAACTTAAGTTTTGTCTGTCATTCTGTTTTTATCGCTATTCCTCCATTGTATAACTACACCACCATTTATATGTCCCTTCTACTCTTGATTGGCATTTAGGTTGTTTTAGTTTTTGTAGAATATTTGTTTTTCAGAAAAATTTCTATTTGCTGCACACTCTTAAGGAGTTTCAGGATATGTTAAGCTTTGGATATATAAATTGAAATGTGAAGAATGCATGGTTTACCCA
>NW_011494713.1:2208716-2214293 GCF_000754665.1 Bison bison bison
CTCCTTTTTTTTTTTCTTTTCCTTTTTTTTTCACCATGCCACTTGGCTTGCAGTATCTTAGTTCTTTAACCAGAGTTCGAACCTGGGCCCTGGGCAGTGAAAACATGGAGTCCTACCCACTGAACCGCCAAGGAATTCCTGGAATTTTGTTCCTTATCATCCTTCCTCTCCCTCATAATCTTGCTGAATCTTTTTACTTATATGTCATTCTTCATGAGGACTTTCAAGACAGTTGGCTTCAGGCCACAGACTGAAAGGCTACAGCTCCATGACATGATCACTCTTGGCAGAATACAGTGTTGATTAGCTGCTCCCACACAGCACGTAACAGTACTCTCACTCTATTGCACTCTGAGAAAAATCATTTGGCTTTCCTAAGTCTCCAATAAAAGTAAGAGTTATGTTAACATTTAACTTCATAGAATTCTAAAGCAAGAACATGAATTAAAAATATATAAGAAATGTAAGAAACACTTTGTAGTTTGCAAGTATTATAGGAAAGTACCATGCATCTTCGAGGTGAGCTTTGGTTATACATAACAGATTTAGGCTCCAGTAGTTTGCAAGGTACAGAAGTATCTATCCGCTGAAAATGTTGTTACTTAGGAGCCATGATAAACTTAACCCCATTTATGGGACAAGTTGGCCAGTTCTTCAAAGCATCTGTGCAAAACAAAGATTCAAATTCTCATTAGAATTCACCCATCAAAATTCCACCTGCCCTTTTCTGAGATGGGCATCTCAAACAGTTGAGAATTATTTGCTCTCTTTGACCATCCGTTCATCAGGGTCTGGCCACAGAAAACAGGCTATGTGGAAAGTGAGAGTTTCTGCATCTACTTAAACCAAAAGGAACCAAACAGAAGGAAACAATATGTTCTTGGGGACTCAGGAGAGGTCCTCCTGTTGCAGCCTGACTTGAGTATTGCTTCCATAGCAACAGACTTCAGCGTTCTCAAACAAGAGCCAAGTGCTCACAGGAGGCTGCAGCTGGACACTCAAAAAAGTTTTTTCTCAAAAGCTATGAAAGTACTCAAAAAGAATTCAATTAAAATTCCATCTAAAATTGGCGGGCGGTTGGGGGGGGGGTCATCTAGATGATCTGAAGATAAAGTTAATTTCTTAAATATTCTCTTTTCCATCTTCCCATTAATACAGGAATATGTTTCAGGAGAATTTCATTCAGGTTACAGTTTTTCACAAGTGCCTCTGGTCAAAAAGGCATTGTCCATATATCAATAGCAAGGAGCAGGTCAGAGACCGAGAGAATTGTCCCAGCAAGCTGGCCAGAGCCTGGGGAGCCCTGAGAGGATGGGTGAGATTTGGGGCTCCAGAAGTGACTCCCTTTGGTGGCCTGCTGCAACTGTATAGGGACAGGTGTTTATTTCTCTACCCCTTCTTATAATAAGCTTTTATAAATGCCTGATTGCAGAAGTAATCAGCTTATTTTGTAGAAAAATATTCATAACCTGAAAAAGAAAATAAAAACATCCATATCCCATCACAAAGTATAACAAGTACTAATAATCTGTGTGATATAGTCATTCAATGTGTATGTGCATGTGTGTGGGTGTGGGTGTGTGTGTAAGACTTTTAAAATAGATCACTACTATTATTTATTTTGAGGCCAGCTTTTCCCTCGTAATATATCATGAACACTTTTTAAAAAATATTTATTTGGCTGTGCTAGGTCTTAGGTGCAGCATGTGGGATCTTCGATCTTCATTGAGGTACTAAAAAAGGGATCTTTTTTAGTTGGGGCACGCAAAATCTTTAATTGCAGCGTGTAAACTCTTAGTTGTGGCATGTGGGATCTAGTTTCCTGATCAGGGATAGCACCCTGGCCCCCTGCATTGGAAGCATGGAGCCTGATCTAGTGGACCACCAGGGAAGTCACTATTATAAACACTTTTGATTGTTAAGTATTCTCCTACATCATCATTTGTAAATGGCTGCTGTATATCCCACTGTATCACTGTACCAGAATCTAACCAATCTCTTACAGTTGACTATTCCAGATATTTCCCATTTTTCATGAGTATCAGCAATACAGTCTTGTTTTCAACTCTCTGTACACTCATGATTAGTTCCTTGTAACACATACAAAAATGCTAGAGACACATAGAGATTTTATCTCCCAGCATACTTCTTGTTTAACACTAAGACTCAGGACAGAGCCAAATGATCAAACTACGAATGGACAATGTATTTCCAGTACAAATTCAGCCTACTAGCTCAATTGCTGGCAATCAAGAAGGTCACTGAAACATAATAGCAAGCCAGGACTTGTGTAGAATTTTATACACTACTGACATCCACTTTGTGAAAACCCTGGGTAAATGACACACCAGGTTATCTTCATCCAATTAAAGATTAATTTTTAAGTTCCTTATTTGAAAGTGAAAATGATTTCTCTATTTTTTTCAATGGGTTTTTGTACTGCCAACACAGATTAACTGGGTATGAATAAAACAAAAGGAAGTTTGAGCACCAATTCCTGACCCACTTAAAGCTAGTCCAGGAGGAAAGAAGTCCTAGTCCATAGAGAATCAAAAAGTATGGTTCCCACTGGTACTGTTGCATACAGGGCATGCTGATGGCAGAGGACAGGTGAGCACTGCCTAGGTCCTGGGGCCTGGGTCTGTTCTTCCAGTTAGGGAAGGATCAGCAGTTTCACCAGCAAAAGCAGCATCCAGAATTGTGTCCTGTCTCCTCAGAATGCACAGGAGAGCAGCCATGATTTGCAGGGAGAGGGAATCAACTCCCTGTACCAATGGTTCAAAAACAACCACACTATACACCTGCTCTGTACTTAGCTCTTGGCTACTCCTTTGCAGCAGAAGCCATCCACAGAACCCAAGAGGTAAAGGAAAGGATCCTTTCCTACCCCTACAATCTCTAAACTGGAGATTATAACAGCTACCCCAAAGAATTAGCTTTAAGTATTAAATAAATGTGTGGTGTTTGGCCCATAGAAGAATTCAATAAATTTCAGCAGTGATGATAAAGAGAAGGAAGATATTGCCTAGCTCACTCCTCTGCAAAGAAATGCAGATTACCCAGCAGGTTCACAATAATGATGGTTCAAAGATTAGTCTTTCCATTACACTCTGAACTAAAGACTTCTCTACATGCAGAAAGTGACATTAGCAATGATCTTGATAGTGATTTTACTGAACTTCTCACTAACCCAGTTTGAAAGGAGATTTCTAGGACTGTTATTCTCCTGAAACTGGTCTGCCAAAGTGAAAATGGCACATAAGACCAGGTTTGGATTCTAGTTTAGCCACTTCATCTCCGAGACTCGATTAGGAGATAACTGTACCTCCTCATTCTGACAAATAATGAGATAGTAAGATAAGAAGAGTCGCTAGTACTGTTTGTCATACACCATATGTTCAATCCATGGGCTACTTTTGTAGTTATCATCATCATGTTCTTTGTCATAATCATTAAAGAGGATGGCTTTCTGTGAATGAGGACCAAAAAGGAGGGTAATAAGCACCAGAACTGGAAAGAAAGAAAGGACACATGATCAGAATATTAAGTTTTTAAAGGCAGAATGTGTTGATGGAGAATAGAGGGGTACATGCGAATAATGTGTGATAAAGTTGGTAAAATCAAATAATACTAGAGTCTAAGTAGTACAAAATTATCTCAAGTTTGCTGTGTGTTTGAAAAAAAACTTTTTTACTGTAAAATGTTTGGAAAAATTCAAGGCTACCATTTCTCTCTCTCCTTCTCATCCTCATTTTACTGTAAACGATGCAGCATTCGCACTGCCCCCACCCCTACCCACCCACCCCCTGTCCACACACACAAATACTTAAAGGCAAGGATGACTGACTTTTCCTTGTGCCCTGATATTTTACATAGAGTGAAGAACTTGTAATTCACTTCCTGGCCTAAACTGCAAGCTGTTTTTATGAAAGTGGTTCCCTCCCTTCCCCCAGAAGTCATACTTTTTATTTCCTTCTGGTTCAGCTGACAGCTCCAATTTGTCCACATCAGCAATCAATGTCTCTCACATCCCAGAATCCTCCCTCCCACCCTGTTGCTCTCAGGCCCCCAACTTCTGGAGTCAAATAGTTTCTCACCAGAAACTACAGAGAGAAAGAAGACGGGGCCTGGGATTGAAACCCTGTTTCTAGAGCACTTGAAATGTCAAAGTCAACTGCAGTTTTCTCTTGTTGCTATGGCACAGGTGACCCTGTAGAGTTGCCAGCCTGGAAACTGACAGACACAGATCAGCATGCACTGGTTGCCATGGTGAGGAAGAACCTAAGCATGCTTTCTCCATGCCCATTGGTACCTGGCATGTCAGGAGCCCAGAGCTGCAAGAGAGTGCTAAAAGCCCTCATCAAATCGTTAACATTTAGGCAGGAATTCAATTGTGCTCGACTGTCTGAGGGTAATGCTTCACTAAAGAGATTGTCACAGGGAGGAGAAATGCTGGACCCTTCAGAAACCTGGAAAACGAAGTATTAAAAGCAAATTCCATGGTTTTTTAACTGACTTGTCCTTGTTCTTGTTAATTAAAGGAAAGTTTAACTCCATAAAGAAATGGTTAATCTTTGGCAATCAACTTCATTTAGTCTGATATTTGTCGAAATGCTGTTCCCAAGCTAACAAATCAGAAACAAAGATCATGGCATCCGGTCCCATTACTTCATGGCAAATAAATGGGGCAACAATGGAAACAGTAACAGACTTTATTTTCTTGGGCTCCAAAATCACTGCAGATGGTGACTGCAGCCATGAAATTAAAAGATGCTTGTTCCTTGGAAGAAAAGCTATAACCAACCTAGACAGCATATTAAAAAGCAGAGACATTACTTTGCCAATAAAGGTCCATCTAGTCAAAGCTAAGCTTTTTCCAGGAGTCTTGTATGGTTGTGAGAGTTGGACCATAAAGAAGGCTGAGTGCCAAAAAATTGATGCTTTTGAACTGTGGTGTTGGAGAAGATTCTTGAGAGTCTTTGGACTGCAAGGAGATCCAACCAGTCCATCCTAAAGAACTGTCTGAATATTTATTAGAAGGACCGATGCTGAAGCTCAAACTTCAATACTTTGGCCACCTGATGAGAAGAACTGACTCATTGGAAAAGACCCTGATGCTGGGAAAGATTGAAGGCAGGAGGAGAAGGGGACGACAGAGGATGGGATGGTTGGATGGCATCACCAACTCTATGGACATGACTTTGAACAAGCTCCAGGAGTTGGTGATGCACAGGGAAGCCTGGTGTGCTGCAGTCCATGGGGTTGCAAAGAGTCAGACATGACTGAACGACTGAACTGAAGCTAACAAATCAAAATCTGTGAGGGTGGGGCCCAGGCACCAGCAGTTTTAACGATGTCCCTAAGGTCTTAGGTGCACTGATGTTTGAAAAATACTGCTCTATAATTTCAAAAATATACAAGCAACTCCTACAGCTCAACTCCAGAAAAATAAATGACCCAATCAAAAAATGGGCCAAAGAACTAAATAGACATTTCTCCAAAGAAGACATACAGATGGCTAACAAACACATGAAAAGATGCTCAACATCACTCATTATCAGAGAAATGCAAATCAAA
>NW_011494713.1:2214443-2236128 GCF_000754665.1 Bison bison bison
TTATAATAGCCAGGACATGGAAGCAACCTAGATGTCCATCAGCAGATGAATGGATAAGAAAGCTGTGGTACATATACACAATGGAGTATTACTCAGCCATTAAAAAGAATACATTTGAATCAGTTCTAATGAGATGGATGAAACTGGAACCTATTATACAGAGTGAAGTAAGCCAGAAAGAAAAACACCAATACAGTATACTAACGCATATATATGGAATTTAGAAAGATGGTAACAATAACCCTGTGTACGAGACAGCAAAAGAGACACTGATGTATAGATCCGTCTTATGGACTCTGTAGGAGAGGGAGAGGGTGGGGAGATTTGGGAGAATGGCATTGAAACATGTAAAATATCATGTAAGAAACGAGTTGCCAGTCCAGGTTCGATGCACGATACTGGATGCTTGGGGCTAGTGCACTGGGACGACCCAGAGGGATGGTATGGGGAGGGAGGAGGGAGGAGGGTTCAGGATGGGGAACACGTGTATACCTGTGGCGGATTCATTTTGATATTTGGCAAAACTAATACAATTATGTAAAATTTAAAAATAAAATAAAATTAGAAAAAAAAAAGAAAGAAAAATACTGCTCTAGTATAGCTATATAACTTTAAAGTTTCATAACAAAACAACAATTCCTGTCAGTAGCACCAAAACATGGGCTTTCCAGGTAGCGCAGTGGTGAAGAACCTGCCTGCCAATGCAGAAGCTGCAGGAGACATAGGTTCGATCCCTGGATCTGGAAAATCCCCCAGAATAGGAAATGGCAACCCACTCCAGTATTCTTGCCTGGGAAATTCCGTGGACAGAGGAGCCTGACAGGCTACAGTCCATGGGGTCACAAAGAGTAGAACACAACTGAGCGTGTAGCATGAGTACCAGCGAGCACCAAAACATCTCACCATTCTGGATCCTTTTTGTCATGTCCTTACAACACCATGGCTCCCTAAGAGCTGCACTCTTTTAAAGATATTTGTCTACCAAACAAATTGCATATACAGTCAGCCCTCGGTATCCTCAGATTCCACATCCACAGATTCAACCAGTCCTGGTCGTAGGCAGTTGAATCAGTGGATGCGAAATCCATAGATACAGGGCTGACAGTACTGTATCATTTTCTATAAGGAACTTGAGCATCAGCAGACTTAGGTGTCTGCCAGGGGACTCAGAACCAATTTCCATGGATACCGAGGGATGATTATATTGAATGATAGTGATTTCCCCTTTTTATCAAATACTCATGTAACCCCCTTCAGCTCAGGTGAATGCATATTGCTCACTAGACTTTCAGAGATTAACAACAATCATTCAAGCTCTTCAGTCCTACCTTCACTGACCCTTAGTGATCTGAGCATCCCAAATCGAGATTACAGAAACTGCTGAAGAAATCCATCAAAGAGAGGTTCTGAGATTAACTCCTGTTAAACAGAAGCAATAACAAGATCCACCCTCCTCCTAAGGAATGTAAACTTATTTATTCTTTCATTACTTATAACCACCCCTGTCCCAGTATGGATAGAATGTAAAGTAATTCACAAAGATTCATAAAACAACCTAAATTGGCACAACCTTCTACTTGTTTCCTAATAGCTCATCTCCCTTTTCTTTACAGTATTACTACTCCTCATTTTTAGCTGAAACACATGGCTACCCACATTTCTCAACTGTCCGTATAGCTAGGTGTACCCAAATGCCTAAGGTGTGGTCTGTGTGTGTGTGTGCGTGTGTGTGTGTGCTCAGTCATGTCTGACTCTTTGTGACCCCATGGACTGTAACCCACCAGGTTCTCCTGTCCTTGGAATTTCCCAGGAAAGAATACTGGAGCAGGTTGCCATTTCCTTCTCCAGGGGATCTACCTGAAGGCCTGGTCAATGGGATGTAAATGAAAGCTCTTTGCACAACTTCTAGGAAGTACCCTTAAAAGAGAGGATTGGTGTGTCCTTTCCTGATAATTGACTGTGGACATGATGGTAAGAGTAACCTTGGATCATGAGTTAGAAGTTGTGTGTTGAAGATGACAGAGCAACACATTAGAAGTCTGGGCTCCTAATGATCGTGGAACTGCCATTCCAAACTTGGACTATTTACCCAGAATTTTACCTGAGAAAACATGAAGCTTGGTGGTGGCTCAGACTGTAAAGAAACTGCCTGCAATGCAGGAGACCTGGGTTTGATCCCTGAGTTGGGAAGATCCCCTGGAGAAGGGAATGGCAACACACTCTAGTATCCTTGCCTGGAGAATGCTATGGCCAGAGGAACCTGATGGGCTACTATTCAGGGGTTGCAAAGAGTTAGACAGGACTGGGCACCTAACACTTCTACTTTCACTTCATCTTCATTAAGCCACTGGCATTTTGAGTTTTTCATTCCAAAGGCAAATCTAATCCTTACCACTAAGGCAAATGAGGGGGGAAAGATTAAAAAACATGTGGTAAAGAGATAAATAAACTTAGGACAAAAACAAATACCATAAAGTCTTACGTATTTGCTGTGAATAAGTTGCAACTTTAGCTTCAAGCTTTCTAATGGTCAGTGCAACAATAAGACCTTTAAGGACACATCTCAGTGTCATAGGTGGTTTTTTGTTTTTTTTTTTTCATTGCTCAGGAGAAAAACAACTGTTTCTGATGCTGCTGCTGCTGCTGCTAAGTTGCTTCAGTCGTGTCCGATTCTGTGCGATCCCATAGATAGCAGCCCACCAGGTTCCCCCATCCCTGGGATTCTCCAGGCAAGAACACTGGAGTGGGTTGCCATTTCCTTCTCCAATGCATGAAAGTGAAAAGTCAAAGTGAAGTCGCTCAGTCGTGTCCGACTCATTGCGACCTCATGGACTGCAGCCTACGAGGATCCTCCGTCCATGGGATTTTCCAGGCAAGAGTACTGGAGTGGGGTGCCATTGCCTTCTCCGGTTCCTGATGCTAAGAGCAAATTAATTTATCTTAGGAGTCTCCATAAGGAGGGCATCCATCCTGTAATATAATAACAGCAACTACCACAACTTTCTTATGGTAGAAATAATTGTTTCATGATGTTCTTCAATACAGGCCAGGAGAATCCAAGTTTAGGTAATTTGACATTGCCCTGTCCACCAGTTCACATAGTATGCTAGTTTGATGGCCCTCCTATCTCTTGCAACCACTAGCTGGGTAGGACTTAAAGAGGTAACAGGTGAGAGGATAAGAAGTGGTTTAAGAAGCCGAATTCTTATACACTCAACCCATCTCCAACTTGTCTACCACCCACACCACCACCATCAACGAGAAATGGGCAGAGCTGATATATCTTCTCTTTTATATTCCCCAACCTTTCTTTTTATGACATTTTCTCCTTAAAAAGAAACCTTGAAGGTATTTTAATTTAAATTTTATAGATTATTTTAAACCTGTTAAAATTTGTGTATGTGTGTCTGTGTGCACTGGATGAGGAATTCAGTGTGTAATTTTTCCATTTCTAATCCCTACATATCTCTGAATTGTACAATACAGGTAGATAATGAATAAAATTCAGGTATGTAAGGCAGTCATTTACCAAGAAAAAAAAAGGCCACAGGGACTACAAATTTAACTTATGGGTTATGTATCCTAACTATGGATACAAAG
The DNA here is from genome assembly GCF_000754665.1 of Bison bison bison. NCBI lineage: Eukaryota > Metazoa > Chordata > Mammalia > Artiodactyla > Bovidae > Bison > Bison bison. Next base: position 2,218,044 of record NW_011494713.1, read on the forward strand.
TGGCAAACATTAGCAGTTTATATCCCATAAAGCAAACCAAAATGTTTTCCAGCACAACATTCTTTTGCTAGGGGCAGAAAAGTCACAGAGACACAATTTCAAAATTTCTAGTGAGATGCCTTCTGATGGAATCTCATGCCTGCTCCATTGATTCTCCAGCATTTCAAGCAGAATCTTGCCCTGCAAAGACCTGCTACTCTTGCCTGGGTTTCTTTCTGGCTTTATCCTGTTGAAGGAATGATCTGTGAGAGTGTGTGAGGGAAGTGAGTGGTGAACATGCACTACCTAGACCATTTGGTTACATACTTCACATCCTGTGTGTTCCCTTTATATACTTTGGCTAGGTTTTGTTAAGACATGCTTTCCTATCACCCAACATTAGATTTGAGAATAGAAGGATACATTGTTTTTTGTTTGGTGGTTTTTACCCTGAGCGTTACTTGTTTTCATGATGCAGATATTGTTCTTAATTTGGTAGAGAGCTGAGAAGTCTATCTGCAATCATTCCAAGTAAATCAAGTCCCAGAGAAACAACACAAAATGAATTCGTCTTGATCCCTCAGAGAGGATGACGGAACATCTATTTTCCCCCATTTAATTTAAATTAACTGTCCAATTCCCCTAGGCAGCTACAGGCAAACATCTCAAAATTTTTATCACACTGGCCTAGTTGCTATCCCCCCGTGGTTCAAAGCCACCTTTTCATTTATACATGGAATTCACAAAGAAATTCATTTCCCACAAACAGTCTCTAATTAGGATCAGCTTAGTATGAAACTGTGCAGCAAATAGGAAAATGAGAGTATTAGAGAATGTCCTTTATAGCAGCTACAAATAACTTTTTAATCAATCTGTATATTCCTCTCCAAGAAGTCACTCTTCTCTTCCATTGAGGAAATACGCAATTTTTGCCTGTCATTAGAGAATCCCAGGGATGAAGGAGCCTGGTGGGCTGCCGTCTATGGGGTCAGGCAGAGTCGGACATAACTGAAGTGACTTAGCAGCAGCAGCAGCAGCAACACTCTCAGCATCATGTATAATAAAAGTAATAGTGATAATTTTTTAAAATGCTAACCAACATCTGGATAGATTTTTCTCATTTAAAACAGCTTTCATTTGCATTATCATCTCCTGTGATCTTACATCTGCTTTGTGTGCAGTAAAGTGGGTGTTTTTATTTCGTTTCACAGGGACAAGGCTAAGGGGTTCACTGTGGAAACTCATGTTACTGTGGTTTGTCTGATCAACCTTAGACAAGCTGATGATGATGTCTCTGAATCTCAGTAAATCTATAAAATGAGGATAAAAATAGTACCTACCACAGACGGGTGCTGTGATGTGCAGTAACAGACATGCAGTAACCCTGTAAAGCCTCATAACTGCTGGTTGAGGATGGAGGGGCGAGTTGGTCTTCCCAAGGATGGACAGTTTAATCTGCAGAACCAGGAAGAACCTGGCCTCTCAACTTCAGACCTGGGGCTTCCCTGAAGCAAGAATCCATTAAGGAGTGAAACTGGGGCTTCCCTGGTGGCTCAGTAGTAAAGAATCTGCCTGCCAATGCAGGAGACATGGATTCAATCCCTGATTCAGAAGATCTCACATGTCACAGAGCAACTAAGCCTGTGTACCACAACTACTGAGCTCTCATGCCATAGCTACTGAAGCCCACATGCCCTAGAGCCTGTGCTCCACAACAAGAAAAGCCACCACAAAGAGAAGCCCAGGCATCGCAACTAGAGAGCGGCCCCACTCACCACAACTAGAGAAAAAACCACCGAGCAACGAAAACCCAGCACAGCCAGAAATAAATTAAAAAAAAATTTTTTTAAAGGAGCAAAACCAAGGTCAGATCAGACATTTACAACACTTATACCTCTCTTTCTTTATGCCATCCCATCAGCTGTATGAGCTGATATGACCTTAAAGAATGAAAGGATTAGATAATTGACTCTTCTTTGGGGCTGGAATGCCTCACAAACATTTGATGATCAATGGAAGAGTCTGTAAATAATAAACAGAACTCACAGAATGGTGCTTGGAATCCTAAAGCCTGGAAAATCTATCACATGTTGCTTCTCTGATCCAGGACCCATAGGGAAAATGCGCAATGCAGAAGTCCCCAGCCGGCCACAAGGTGGCGGAATGCCACCAGCAAGGACACTCAAGCCCATACTTCATAACGGAGCAAATCAGGCCAGGGCGCTGATTGGTGTCTGACACCCAAGATGACAAAAGAAAGTCCAATTAACATCAGCCCTAAACTAGAGTTATTGCCAAACATTCTGCAAGTGCTATTCTGCCTAAATGCTCAGCTCTTATTCCAGACAGTAACATAGGCACCTCATCAATCTTCAGTCACAAAAAGGAACCTTGAGGTGACCATGACCATTCCAACACATATGACTACTTCTATTTATATTAATACCAACTTTTAAACATATAATTTTAGGTGTTGGGAGCCATCCTCCAGAATCCCCAGAGCTCTCTTATACAATATTTTCTTATAAAGATGAATATATATAAAAAATTAAATTATCTCCATATAACTCAATTACCATAGAGACTTTAAAACCTGGATTTTCCTACTCACCTACCTGTTTCTGAGCTATCTTCTCTTTTACTCTCTACAAAAGTGAATGTTTCAACATTGTAAAGCAATTATTGTTCAATTAAAAATAAATCAAAATGACAAAAAATAAATTTTTTAAGTAAATGTTTAAGGAATAATGGAATAATTTAAATAATAGCCTAACAATATACAAGATGTTAAACAGACTGGTATTGTTTTAGAGTTAGATGGTAACTGGGAGATTATTTATTAATTCTTTAATGCCCTTCTTTTTCCATGGCAGAAAGTAGTAGTTCCAGAAGTTAGTTAACTTGCCTAAGATAACACAGAAAGTCAGTTCAGAACTGACACCTGAACTTTTGTCATCTGAACTTCAGGATTGTTGTTCAGTCGCCCAGTAGTGTCTGACTCTTGGGACCCCATGGACTGCAGCATGCCAGGCATCCTTGTCCCTCACCATCTCCTGGAGTTTTCCCAAGTTCATGTTCATTGCATCAGTGATGCCGTCCAGCGATCTCATCCCCTATTGCCCTTTTCTCCTTCTGCCCTCAATCTTTCCCAGCATCAGGGACTTTCAGAATAGTTTGGACTAATTTTGATCTTTAATTTAACTATGTCAGAAAATTCATGATTGCCTTACAGAATAGAAAAGCCACTTGCAAGAAGAGATAATACCAGTCCAGTATCATGTCCTGTATTCTAGCAATTCAGCTGGTTCTGTGATAGAAATTCCATAGCGGTTAAGACAAAATCTGAGAAGTATCATGATTACTATAAAGATCCCTCCACAAAAAAAAGAAATAATTAAAACCCTAACAGATAATCTAGGAGTGAGTCTCTCTAGGACTTGAAAAAGAACCTACCGGGTTACAGCCACTCCACTGAGATACGAGATTGAATAAAATTCAGGCGGAAGGAACAAAATGCCTCTCCAGGGACTCTGGAGACCCAGAGCCTGTCTTGGAAGGTGTGATTATAAAGTAATGGGTCTGACTTTAAAAGAAACACAAGCAGTGCTCACCCATCTAAGTGCGCAGTCACTTTGGGAAGCTGCGTATCTGTGCCAGAAGTGCTGCAGCCATTTAAACACTAGCTCTTCTTTGGGACTTGCCTCCAGAGTTTCACCATATTCTGCCAAATCGCTACCATGGGCATAAATCTTGGTCGTGTGAGGGTGGATTTGTTTCTGAGAAAACCTCCAGTCTGCTCTTGGAAGTAAGATGGGTGGTCAAGGCAGACAGTAATATTTTGGGATAAAACTGAGTTTCATATAGTCATTGGGTCAATTCCCCCTGTGGTTTATAAATTTGACCAGATGGTTCATCTAAGGGAAAGATTCACCTACTGAGAGGAGTCAGAAAAAAAAAATTTAGGTATTACTAATATATGTTTTACTGATTTCAAAATAAAGGCTTCTTAATTCCAGTTCTTAATCATTTTGCATCCACTGATGAGTTACTCTTTGTCTCTCCACTCACGTCTTAGTTCCTCTAAGGGAAAAAACCGATTATTAGATTAAACAACATGAAATTGCACACTCAGCCATATTTGATCTACACAAATCATACACAAATCATAATCATTCAAGCTTATACACTTGACATCGTAATCTTTAGCAAAGGAGCAAAAAGTAGTTCAACAGTGTGAAGCGATATCACCATGTTGAGATGGGTGTCAACACTGAATCACCAGAAAATGCTCCTGAACAACCCCATGAGAGGTAAACGTCAGTTTCCACTCTCCATAGTTCTACTTTCTATACACTTAGGGGATTTTTCACTCTCTAATTTAAACTGCATATTTGAGGATGAAAATGCCAGCCATGCATGCCAGCAAACAGCCTCTCAAAAACAGGAATATTCTCAGTCTCATTCTAAGTCACAACCGACACATCATGGCCTTATTCCACACATTCGGAAGCAGATTTGCCAACCTGGTCCCTCTAGGTCCTGAGGCTCAACTAGATAGGTCAGATGATTCAATTTGAACTTAACTGATGTAACTAAGGAACAGAGCGTACACTTGGCCTTTCCACCTCCCTCCCGCAGGGCGGATAGGACCTTGCACATTATGATTGAAGTCATTGTTCTGTGTTATCTTTCCTTTCTGATTCTTTTTCTTTAAGATTACTTTGTTGCAAGAGTAATTTTTTTTTAGATATTTGGCTTCATTTTAAGAGTAAAATTTTTGTCCCAATTTTGAGATATAATCCTCTGTTTTTTCTTCACTTCATTTTTAGTTTCCTTTTTCCTTATCCTGTATTTACCATCAAAACAGGATTAAAGAAGCTATTCCACCATCCCTTCATTTGAATACTCAGGAAGTGTCATTCAGTATCACTAACCTGCCCAGGAGAAAAGACTAAGGTGTTAAAGCAGAGAACTTCTGGATGTTATTTCAGCTTGTATGTCATTTAATGTTTGAGTAGAAACTGTGCCATCCATCTGCCTCCTACAGAATTCTCCTCTCAGGAAAAGCTTTGACTAAGAGGAAATGTCACTAGTAAAACCTGGCCCTGAGGAATTAACCAAGTGATACACAAAGTTATGAAGATCCCATGCTGAAGAGATACTTCCCATTCAGAACGCAGCATAGCCGGAGAAGACAAAGGCTGATGACAGAGCCCGGCACCTCCCAAGAGGCTCACACTCCGAGCCCCCATCCCATCACCCGCAAAAATCATCATCGGTGGAAATTCAATCGGCACGTTCAATTATATTGTGATAAATTTTATGGTTCACCTGTGCCTCAAAATGGAACAAGCGGGGCTACATGACTGTAGAATTATGATCTCTGCTGGGGACTTCCTGATGAGCCTCAGGATGGCCTGGAGGCGTCCGCACATCCTTTGTGTTAGCCCAGGAGCAGGCTGACTGGCCTGAATTCCTGTCCCTTTTCATCACTGCTGCCTGGAAATGCATTTCTTGGTTTGTTTTCTTTTAAACAAACTTTTGTGATTACAAAGCAATATGTTTTCACTGTTAAAAGAAATTAGATCCCGTGTGTATTGGATCATCACATTGGACATCTTAAATATTTTGTGTCAATTATATCTCAATTAAGTTGGAAAAAATGAAAAATGTCAATAAGGAAAAAACAGGAAAATTCAAAACATATTCTTATTCCCGAAGGTTACCACAGTTAACACGTATGTGTATAGCGTTCCACACTTTCCTTTTATGCATATATATCCTATATACTTATATAATCATTCATCTTTCCATGTTAATAAATCTTCTTCTAATCCAGTACTTTTCAACCCCCACACCCATTGTTTCCAAAATGTGTTACTGCTAGTTTAGCTAACCCGGCATGCAGTCCAGGGCCAGACATTATATCAGATTATTATCTTCAATTTTCTTTTAATCTAGGACTCTCATCTTTCGTTATACATCACGGAGTCCTTGAAGACAGCAGGCCAGGTACCTAGCAGAAGTCCTATCCTCTTAAACTTGTCCTCCTATCTTCATATTCCCTGTAAACTGAAGATTAGATTCAAAGGATGAGACACGAACACTTCCTGGCTAGGATCCATCAGAGAGCTGTAGTGTACTTCATTTTGCCCCACACAAGGAGACAAGTAACACTTAGTTCCCTACCATTAGTGACGCTTTGATTGACCTCAGGATTAAGGGAGACAAGCTTAATCCACTCAACCAGAAAGTAATCTGTGGGGTGTTACGTTAGAAAATAATTTTTTGAGACTCTAAACCTTTGTAGCTAATATCCTGATCCTATATATATCATAAGTAAATAGAAAAGAACAAAGTGCACAAGTTAAAGACCAAGAATGGAGTTAGAGTAAAAGAGAATCAGCAAGACCAAGACTTGAGGAGTGAGTAGTATTAGGGCATTCATGGCGCCTTTCCCTTTCCAAAGTAATTGATAGACTTTAATGCAGCTTGTCGTAAACTCATGAGCTCCAGGGACATTGACAAGACTAAACACCTGATAAAGGCAGCACTGGTATTGTGTAATTTTTTTTTTCTTTTCCCCAGAAGAGCTCTTCACAGATTGAGGGCTCTGATTTCTCTTTCCACACTTATTAGTCAAAGTTACAATGCCGGGCTTACATGTGCAAGTTCTTCAGAAACAAGAGCTGGATTTAATTCTCCTCAGAGGAGCCTAATCTAAGCCTGATCGGAGCGTGATTGCTTCAGCTGAAATCCCATTTGCTGAGTATTGTCCTAGCAACAAGGCAACAGCAGGATCTGATCCCATCTCCCCACACACTCGCTTTAGTCCCGCTCTCCATCGTGGGGGCCACAACTTTGTGACAATGACCTCCTGCAGTGAGGTCGGTTGTTGAGCTATGGTTGCTGAGTTCACTGCTAGACAGGGGACATCAAATGGAGCCCTCTCCGGAATAGGTAGTATGAGGCACCCACCCCCAGGAACAAGGTGACTGGTCCTCTTGTTAATCACGATAGTACATGCTATACTGCTTCTCTGCTGGCTTTCTGAAGATGAGAGTGGCACACTGTTTCAGACAGCAGGAAAAACCTGAGTTTGTCAGTCCTTCAGGCAAGTATAACCGGAAAGGCTCACAAGAAGATGCCTCTGAACATGTTTACCTCTGTGCCTCTGAGCAAAACATTTGTGTGGTAACTCAAGGTGGCTTGTCTGACTACCAGGATGACCTAATTTCCAGAATAATAACAAAAATGTGCAATTAACCTGGATAAGGTAAATTGGTCCAGGGTGTGAGAGGAAGAGAAAACAAACACCACGTACCCCAGAGAACACACGCACACACACACACAGGCAACCAGAATTTGGCCTCACACAAATATGATAGGTTTAGACAGTCTAGTTCAAGTGAAACTCTTAGCGCAGCTCCAATAAGTCTTCCTGTCTTTCCAAATAAAAAGAAGACTTGAAAGCACTCCTGGGATGACTGCAGAGGTCTTTTGAGAGTTCAGAGTTAAAAGGGGTTGTTTGCATGGCTGGTAGATATACACAGCCTTTGGCCAAATGGAAACTCGATAACTTCTGACTAAATGATCCAACCAGGTAATCTCCTCCTAATGGCCATCAAGTTGAAAATTAAAAGGAAAAAGAATGCAATATGTAGAAAAATGAGTCCTAGAGGCTGTTCTACCTGCTGCTTCAACTCCAAGAAGGCTCCTCTGGTCTCTGCTTTTAAACCAGTTCAGCTGGAAGAGTGCCAGCCGCCCTGTCAGCCACGCCTCGTTGGCCACCTCTGACATGTAGAAAAGCTGAAAATAGAACCTTGAGCCATTTTCTCTGCAGCTCAACCCTATAATTCTCTGTCTTTCTAAATATTAACAGCAGCCCCATTATGCCATAGTTTTAAAAGTATTTGTCCCTTTTGTGATTTGGTTTTTGGGGTTGTTTTTTTTTTTAGACAAGCATGACCACTGCACTACTTTTCTTTGGGAAAAAGCTTTTTATGTAAAGAATGAAGTGCCTTTTTATTTGCTTTTCTCCCTATGTAGCTAGGCATCTTGATGGCTTTTATACTTGGTTAAAATCACCCAGAAAAAATCAGTAGGGAAGAGTAGAGTATTTCCTTAGTTACCCATTGGCTATAGTAACTGAAGTCCACAGAAATCCGTTTCCCATTTCCTATTATAGAATTTTATATGCATTTAAAATAATCACTTGGATGCGCTGTGTTTTCTTTTGAGCTTTTCCAGCTTGAGGTCTAAAGTCTGGTTGATTTCCCTCAGTTGCTTTCTTGTTTAAAATATTTTTTTTTCCTAATAAACACTCAATTCTGTTCATTAAACCAGTGACCTTTGAGTTTTCTAACAAAGTTCTCCAAACCTGAAGCTAACACTTGACAATGCTTTGGTTGATAGGCACAAACAGATTAAACTGTCTGCCCTGGGATGTATTTTTCTCCCTGACTTAGAAGGATTCCCTGCAATAGATGCTGGGCTCCTTACAATCATAACCACAAGTTACTGCAGCTTGCCGTTTTCAGCCTTAAACCAATACAAATACCTTTTCTGACACATCAGTGGAATAGGATTTCTCCAGAGCCCCCAGCCCTCATTCTCTAGATCCTTACTTTAGGGGACCTAACCTCAACCAAGCTGAACATTTTTTGCAAATCCCTGCTGCTGCTGCTGCTGCTAAGTCACTTCAGTCGTGTCCGACTCTGTGTGACCCCATAGACGTCAGCCCACCAGGCTCCCCCATCCCTGGGATTCTCCAGGCAAGAACACTGGAGTGGGTTGCCATTTCCTTCTCCAAGGCATGAAAGTGAAAAAGTGAAAGTGAAGTCGCTCAGTTGTGTCCAACTCTTAGCGACCCCATGGACTGCAGCCTACCAGGCTCCTCCATCCATGGGATTTTCCAGGCAAGAGTACTGGAGTGGGGTGCCATTGCCTTCTCCGTTGCAAATCCCTAGAGGTTCTCAAAGATCAGACTTCTCAAAGATCTGACCTAGATTCCGAGGCATTACCTCCCACAGAATCTGACTCACTAGGTCTTACTGGGGTCCATGAATCGGCATTTTTCAACAACCTCCTGTCCCCAACCCAAGCAAATGGTCCTTGGAACTCACTTGAACAAACACTTCTCCAAGAGTGCTCATCTCAATGGCTTTTGATCAATGCTGTGTTCATTCATTTACCCAACAGTCACCTGCTGTGAGTAGATTGTCCCTCAAGGGGCAGATAAATTTCACTTGGGCCCTACCCTCAAGAAACTAACTTATGGTCTAGCACGAAAAATGAGACATGAACATAAATGTCTACTCAAAGGGAATAAGAGATTTGTCACCCAATCAGAGAAGAAAAGAGTCCAGAAGAGGAAGAGGTAACTTGGAGCTGGAGAGGGCTGGGGAGCTGGAGAGCTTTGTGGAGAGGTGACATAGACACTGAATCTGAAAGAATGCATAGTGTTTGGGCACATGGAGGTAGAAGAAGGGCTTCCCTCGTGGCTCAGGGGTAAAGAATATCCACTTACAATACAGGAGACACAGGAGACTCCAGTTCGATCCCTGGGTCGGGAAGATCCCCTGGAGGAGAGCATGGCAACCCACTCCAGTATACTTGCCTGGAAAATCCCCTGGAGAGAGGATACAGGCAAGCTACAGTCCATAGGGTCGCAAAGAGTCAGACACGACTGAAGTGACCAAGCACAAGCACGCAGGTAAAGAATAGAGGAGGCATTCTGGAACACAGCTGGTGTCAGCAATGGCTCAGAGTGGGTTAGTATGAGGAAGTAGGGGAAAGGAAGTCATTTAACAGGTGTGAAGCACTGGGAGCAAGAAAGGGCAGAAGGGCAAGCAAGCTTGGAGAAGAGAAAGTAAAAGTGAAAGTCGCTCAGTCATGTCTGACTCTTTGCAACCCCATGGACTATACAGTCCATGGAATTCTCCGGGCCAGAATACTGAACCATTCCCTTCTCCAGGGATCAAACCCAGGTTTTCCGCATGGCAGGTGGATTCTTTACAAGCTGAGCCACAAAGGAAGCCCAAGAATACTGGAGTGGGTAGCCCATCCCTTCTCCAGAAGATCTTCCTCACCCAGGAATCAAACCAGGGTCTCCTGCATTACAGGCAGATTGTTTACCAACTGAGCTACCAGGGAAACCCTTGGAGAAGAGAGTTGTGGCCAATCCTGGAGAACTTGGAATGCCAAGTACAAATTACAAGTTACTTTAGTTACAAGAGTTTAAAGTATACCTGGCAAAGTATGTGAGCAGAGTTGCAAGCAGTCCCAAGCCGCCCGCAGCGTGTAGTCCTAAGATGCCTCCAGTGTGTTGCAACATGGTTGCCCTGGGCGTTTGTCCAAGAAGGTGAGAAGAAAGTCTGCTGAGCTCTTCTCCAAAGGATCCCTCAGCCCCACTGTCCAGGAACCTCATACACTATTTCTCAGAAAAAAGACATCCCAAGGTGTCAGCTCACACCTTGTCTTACAGGAATCCACCAAAGTCAGAAACGGACGAGGGCTTTCAGCAGTAGATTTTACCACCACAGAACCTGTAAATGTTCCTTGAGTTGGAAGGAGGAGAAACTATGTACAGTGAGAATACTCCATGCTCTCACACTTCTACCCTCTTGAGAACACTGCTACATCTCCATCATGTGCCACACACACACACATACACACATTTAAAACTGAGGAGAGACAGCTATAATCTGCTGGGAGGTTAAAAATAAGAACACAGCGCTATTAAGACTAGACTTTCCCTGGCAAAATTTCCCATATCCAGTTTAATGAGTAATTTTTATTTGTGTGGATAGCACTTTGTAGACTTGCCAAAGGTTGCAGTTTCCCTATCTAGACCATAACCTTGAAATGAATCACTCTTTCTGCAGTCTTAAGAGCTCCACCCGCACCATACCCCCTCAGATGTAGGTTTTCTCCATTCACAGCTGACCATCCACACATCACAGAATTCTGTGAAAATTCTTAATCAGAAGGCCAGTACCTCTGAATGCACTTCAGAATTACCAATAGCATAGAGTAAATGAACAAATTGTACCAATAAACTCACCTCTTTTTCACCTTAGTCTAATCAGAAATACAAACAACATGTGCCAGAGAGAAATGAATTACAGTCAGAAGCAGAAACCCGGAAGAAGCTGATGGACATTAGGATTACTCACCCAGGTGATGGGTCATTTCTCTGGGAAATCTAATCAGAGGCGATAATAACATGTGCTTTTTCAGGGCAGGAGGGTTTTTTTTCTCTGCTTGCTTTGCAACAGCAGCTCAACCTTCAGCAAGTGTGGTATGTCCCTTGTGGCCTTTTTGCGCATCTAATATTATAAACAGCCATTATATGGGGGAGTTAGGTATTCAGCGCCCACCTCTCTCTGTTGGTTTTATTGACAGGCTGTGCCAACAAACCAGAGAGTAGGTGCCTGGTCCTATGGCCAGACTGGCCCATTCCTCGTGTGACCTGCTTATTGTGGATTAGGCTCTAGAAGAGGCCATGAAGAATGACCTAAATGCTCATACCCCCTTGGCATGAATGGGCACTGAACTATCTTCAGTTAGAGCCTCCTGCAACTATCTCTGCCTGTTTAAGCAGGTGCATGTGAAAGCAGATCAAAATGGGGTGTGGGACTGGAGTTAACAATACTGTAATGTACACTGGCAAGTTTCTATGAGAGTAGAGCCTTAATGTTCCCACAATAATAACAACAATAAAAGGGTGAGGTGAAACGTGTGTTAAGTAATCTTGTTCCGGTAAACATTTTGTAACATATGAGTCTTTCAGATCACTGTGTGCCTTAAACTCACACAATGTTCAATGATATGTCAACACAGCTAGAATTAAAAAAATTTTTTTAATTAAAAAATATGGAATGCAGACCTTCCATGAGTCCACACTGGTCTCTGTGGAGACCCGGAAATAGCTGCTGGCCAAGGCCGGCAGGACTGAGAGCAGTGATAAAGGATCTTTAGCAGGAGATCAGTTGGCAAGCTGGTTCCCGCTGGGAGGACGACTAGGACCTGTAAAAACCGTGCCTTTTTCCCCTGGGCCATGTGGGATGTCTGCCAAGGCTGCTGGCCCTGCCCCACCACCCACAGGCACAGCTTAAATGCTCACAGAGTTAACCCACACATACACACACAAGCAAAGTGCCTGGCTGGAAATAGAACACTGGAAATAGGGCTACCCTAGAAGGAGGCTCTGCAGATGCTTCAAGCTGGGATAAATCAGTGCTGGGAAACAGATTTCAGAATCCTGGAGCTAAGGGTCTAGAATTGTGCTTTTCAGTGTGGTAGCCGCTAATCACATGTGGCCACTAATGCTGGAAATTTTGAGAGCCTGAATTGAGATCTGAGCTGGGCTTTAAAGTCTAAAATATACACGGGACTTTGAAGACTTAGCATGAAATAGAGAATGCAAGATATCTTGTGTATAATTTTTATACGCTAAAGTGTCAAAACGAAAATATGTTGGATTATGTGTGTGTGCTAAGTCACTTCAGTCATGTCCTACTCTTTGTGACTCTATGTACTTGTAACCTGCCAGGCTCCTCTGTCCATGGGATTCTCCAGGCCAGAATATTGGAGTGGGTTGCCATGCCCTCCTCAGGGGATCTTCCCGACCCAGGAATCGAACCTGCATCTTACATCTCCTGGATTGGTGGGCGGGTTCTTTACCACTAGTGCCACCTGGGAAGCCCATGTTGGATTATACTAGATTCTTATTGCTAGTGTAACAAATTACTACTAAATTTACTGGCTTAAAACAACACCAATTTTTTAATATGACAGTCATGGAGGTCAGAAATCCAAACTGGGTCTCGCTGAACTAAAATCCAGGTGTGCTCCTCTGTAGGCCATAGAGGAGAAGCTGTTTCCTTGTCTTTTCCAGTGTCTAGAGGCTGCCCACAGTCCTTGATTCATGGACCCCTTCATCTATCTCCAAAGCCCACAGTGTTCCACCTGTCTGACCATTCTTCTCTGACTACAGTCAGAAAAGAATCTCAGCTTTTAACAATTCATGTGATTAGGACAGGCCCAGATAATCCAGAATAATCTAGATTTATTTCCCCTTCTCAAGGCCCTTCACTTAATCATATCTGTTAAATCCCTTGTGTCCTGTAGGATAACATACCACAGGTGGCAAAATTAGAGTGTGAACATCTTTGGAGGCCATTACTCTGCCTTCCACAAGGATGAAATACAATATATTATTAGGATTAAATTCATCAGCTTCTTTTTTACTTTTTTAATGTGTCTACTAGAAAAAAAATTAAGTTGCATATGTGGCTTTCATGTTATATTTCTACTGGACATTGCTAGTCTAGGACTTTTCAATCACCAAAATTCACTACATGGATCACTTTAGGGTGCCCAGACCTTGTCTAGGGCACATGGGTACAGCCCTGAGTTGACCTCCACTCCTAGGGCACAGCCACATGGCATATACAGTGTGCTCCCAGAGTGACAACAGGCTGATTTGCCAGGGCGTAGACCTAGTTTACACTGTGGTCCCAGCAAAATTAGTACCAGTGCTCTGGCTCACTCAAAATGCTATGGTTTGGATGATGCATTAAATGTTTGTCCTGCTCATGTGCACTAGCTGCTCACATTATCAAGCAGAGCCTCCACTCGATTTGCTCATGGAAGTAATGGGTTTACGTTGGTCTTCACATCCCACCCCACTGGACTGTCTTGGTCTTCCTCATTAGCAGTGGCTCCGTCAGCAACTACAGCTGACACATCACACTAGTCAGCTGTAAGCTAATCAGTTTCTGAGTTTTTACACTTTGTTATTGTCATTTTATAATTACAAAATAGCACTATAATTATAAAAATAAATTTTTACAAAAATCGTAATGTAGAAAATGTGTGTGTCCTATAACTCTCCACACAAGTCCCCATAGATACCAGTGTCAATAGTTTGCCAAATATTCCTTCAGATATTCTCTTCTCTGTGCAACAGTTTTGGTTGAAGAGTCTCAGTTCAGTGAAACAAGTGTGAGGCTGATTCATTTACAGGCTCTCCGTGCCCATTCAGCATCAGGAAGACTGAATCTAGTTCAGCCAGTTAAACTCAATTGTCCAGTAATGATTAAATCCAGTTTACATTTAATCTCTTTCTTTAGTTAACTGAGTGAAATTCGGAAAGTACAATTATTAATGCTTAGTTCAAAGTCTCAGTCCAGAGGTTTGTCTGAAGATGCTGGAAGCAGAGAAAGGAATGTCAGACCCACTTTCCCAGGCCCTCTATTCTCTGCTCCAGTGCAGCTTTTATTGGTGTGTGTGTGTGTGTGTGTGCATTTGGAGGGAGCACCCACCTTTCTGCTGGTCACTGCTACCTCTGTGCAGAGGTGGACATGTAAAGGTGGTGCTGTCTATTGGATGGTCGGTCCCACAGTGAAGTCTTCTGCCCAGCATGTTTTTGTTTAGGCAATAAGGGCTACCAGGCAGTGTGCTCACTCATGGGGCCCAGGACATGGCAGCATTGCTTTTCCTCTCCTTTCTAAACCACCCCAGTAGTAGGCACTGTACCTCTCTAAGGTACACATCTTCCACTTGGTCAGGTGCACCCCCCTCACCCAACATCCTCAGTCCTCAACTTTCACAAAGGAATCTCCCACCTGCTCTATTGTACTCCCCTGGGAACTGGGGGAGGGAAGAGGTTGACGAGCCAAGGGTCTAACCAGCACCTCCAATCCCACAATTCTTTAAGGGGTTTTATTTGTTGAAACAACCCACAAATGTGGGCCTGATGGCTGGGCTCCAGGGTTACCCTCAAACCTCAGAAGCAAATTTTGCATGTCCTTTCAGAGGAGTTCAGGTCTTTAGAGCATAGGCTGCCCATACTCCTTTCTTGGCCTTGCAATAAACACTAAACTTTCCTTCACCCCAACCCAGTGTCAGTAGATTGACTTTAGTGCACACAGGTAAGTTGACACAAGTTTGATTCATTAGTATGAATATTACTGTCCCAAGAATCCTGTTGCCCCGTCTGCCTCCTTCTCCAGCCATCATTGTAAATGGAACAGATGGTAATATTAAGTTCTTCTGGAACCCACTTCAGAAAGCCTGTGTGGTTGCTGGATGCTGAGGATCTCTCATTGTCACCTGGGGTTGATTCCTCAAGAATATGTAAACTTGGAAGGAACAGAAAAGTTTCTCCATAGGATTTACCCTTTCTGCACATCCTAATGGGCTTCCCCAGTGGCTCAGTGATAAAGAATCTGCCTGCAATGAAGGAGTCGCAGGAGAAGCAGGGTCAATCCCTGGGTCGGGATGATTCCCTGGAGGAGGGCATGGCAACCCATTCTAGTATACTCACCTGGAAAATCCCCTGGACAGAGAAGCCTTGTGGGCTACAGTCCATGGGGTTGCAAAGAGTCAAACACGACTGCAGCAACTTAGCGCACACACACACACATCCTAACAGATTTTTCTACTAAGGTGCCCCTCAGGACAAATTCTCTCAAGTCCTAGCATTGGAATGAATTCTACACAATTACTTCAATTGTTAAGTAAAACACACATAATAATTTCCAGTGTTTATGTAACTGCAACTTGAAGGCAAAACAAAAGAATACCGACAGAAGAAATGAAATTATGCAAACTTTGGCCAGATTATACCCATCTTAAACAAAAAGGTCACAAATTGTCTAAGGGCTAAGTGATGCCCCAAGTCACTCAGTGACTGCCTTTGCAGCACTCAGCTGCTGGCAAGACCAAAACGTAAATAAAACTCACCAGAAATGTTATAACATGGAGTCACAGAAATTGACCACAAAGAACCCCCCAAAAAAATAAAACAAAAAGATAAACTATAAGAAGAGAAAGATAAGGATTCCAGGGAATCAACTCAGAAAGTGAAACATCCAATGAAGAGAAATTCTTAAAAAGAGAATGAAAAAAGTGGAGGTGCAGAAATTATGAATAATCATAACAATAATGGTAATACATTTCAGATTGAAAATTTTCTGCACAGAAAGTGAAGAATCATGAAAACTGAATTTCAAAATGAAATCCTAAGAGAAAAATTATGACTCATACAAAGAACTGGCCATCAAGTTAATATCAGCTTGAAGATAGAAGGTGCAATGCCTTCAAAAATTCTGAATGAAAATTATTCTCAACCTAGAACTCTATCTAGTCAAGCAATCAATCAAAGAAAATGAAGGAAATATTTTTAGATAGGTTCACAAAAATTTACTTTTTAAGAAAGTTAAATGGCAGCAAATATTGAAATAAATAGTTAAAAACACTTTTAAGCATTTCCTTTGGGAAGTGGGATATAGAGTAAAAAAGGAAGGAAAATTTTAGTACTAATATTTTAATTAATCTTGTAAAATATACATTAGTTATCATATTTTATTATTTTTTCAATTATATTAAAAGAATAAGGTGACTAACAAGAAGTATGAAAAAAGACTATTGACTCAAATATATGGGGTCTGATCTGTTCCAGATTTCCAATATTCAGTTATGTTAATGATCTTTTCCATATGCAATATAATGTGTGTGTGTGTATTAGTCACTTAGCCATGTCTGACACTTTCCAACCCCACGTACTATAGCCCACCAGGGTCCTATGTCCATGGGACTTCCCAGGCAAGGATACTGGAGTGGGTAGGCATTCCTTTCTTTGGGTATAATATGGAATATTAAATATGATATAACATTTAGGAAGTTTAAAACATATCTAGTTAAATTTCTGAGGATTCCTGAAGCTGCCTGGGCATCCGGGGCTTTCCCAGCTGCTCACATCCCCACAGTTTGTGGTGGCCTTGGGTTCTGCCCCTGTGGTGGCCCAGGGAGCCACTAAGTGTGATGATGGGACAGGACTAATTAAAAGGATTCACCATATATCTTAGGACTTTTTACTAGAGCCTTGGGAGATAGTTCATGGGAGGGATGGGATTTCATTTTTTGGACATTGACCTGGTGTCTGTGAACATCTCCTTGAACTTGGTTATAGACTTGCTATTCAGTTCCTTTAAGATAAAGATGAAGACCACTTTCTAACACCATACACAAAAATAAACTCAAAATGGATTAAAGATCTAAACGTAAGACCAGAAACTATAAAACTCCTAGAGGAGAACATAGGCAAAACACTCTCTGACATACATCACAGCAGGATCTTCTATGACCCACCTCCCAGAATATTGGAAATAAAAGCAAAAATAAACAAATGGGACCTAATTAACCTAAAAGCTTCTGCACATCAAAGGAAACTATTAGCAAGGTGAAAAGACAGCCTTCAGAATGGGAGAAAATAATAGCAAATGAAGCAACCGACAAACAACTAATCTCAAAAATATACAAGCAACTCCTACGGCTCAACTCCAGAAAAATAAACGACCCAATCAAAAAATGGGCCAAAGAACTAAATAGACATTTCTCCAAAGAAGACATACAGATGGCTAACAAACACATGAAAAGATGCTCAACATCACTCATTATCAGAGAAATGCAAATCAAAACCACTATGAGGTACCATTTCACACCAGTCAGAATGGCTGCGATCCAAAAGTCTACAAATAATAAATGCTGGAGAGGGTGTGGAGAAAAGGGAACCCTCTTACACTGTTGGTGGGAATGCAAACTAGTACAGCCACTATGGAGAACAGTGTGGAGATTCCTTAAAAAACTGGAAATAGAACTGCCTTATGATCCAGCAATCCCACTCCTGGGCATACACACTGAGGAAACCAGAAGGGAAAGAAACACGTGTACCCCAATGTTCATCGCAGCACTGTTTATAATAGCCAGGACATGGAAGCAACCTAGATGTCCATCAGCAGATGAATGGATAAGAAAGCTGTGGTACATATACACAATGGAGTATTACTCAGCCATTAAAAAGAATACATTTGAATCAGTTCTAAGGAGGTGGATGAAACTGGAGCCTATTATACAGAGTGAAGTAAGCCAGAAGGAAAAACATAAATACAGTATACTAACGCATATATATGGAATTTAGAAAGATGGTAACAATAACCCGGTATACGAGACAGCAAAAGAGACACTGATGTATAGAACAGTCTTATGGACTCTGTGGAAGAGGGAGAGGGTGGGAAGATTTGGGAGAATGGCATTG
>NW_011494713.1:2236228-2241647 GCF_000754665.1 Bison bison bison
AGGTAAGAAACGAGTTGCCAGTCCAGGTTCGATGCACAATACTGGATGCTTGAGGCTAGTGCACTGGGACGACCCAGAGGGATGGTATGGGGAGGGAGGAGGGAGGAGGGTTCAGGATGGGGAACACATGTATACCTGTGGCGGATTCATTTTGATATTTGGCAAAACTAATACAATTATGTAAAATTTAAAAATAAAATAAAATTAGAAAAAAAGATAAAGATGAATGCCATGTCTGATCCAGCACTGAAAACGTGGAGTTTAGAAGATGTTTGCAAAGTGGAGTCAACTCACAGATCAAGCCCTGAGCTTTTGGAGTGGGAGCACTGTCTCCAAGACACTTGACTACCAGAGAACTAACCCTAGGGAGTATCAAATAGTGAGAACTCACACAAAGAAACCACTTTAATACAAGACCCAGCATCACACAACCACCAGTAGCACCCTGTGCAGGAAGCCTCATCTAAACAACAAACAAAACAAAAATACAAACCCAGCATCAGCAGATAGGTTTACACATCACTCAGCCTTGCCCATCAGAGGAAAAACAAACAAAGAAACAAACAAAAACTCAACACAAATCTCACCCTATAAGAAGCTTACACAAACCACTGGACCAACCTTAGGAGGGCAGAAACCAAAAGGAAGAAAGAATTCAACCTTGAAGCCTGGGAAAAGGAGACCTCAAACACAATAAGTTAAAAAAAAAATAATGAAAAGGCAGAGAAATACTGCATAAATGAAGGAACAAACTAGCAACACAGAAGTCCAAATAAATAAAGAGGAAATAGGCAAACTACCTGAAAAAGAATTCAGAATAATGGTAGTAAAGATGATCAAAAACCTTGAAAACAAAATGGAGGAAATTCAAGAGTCAATTAACAAAGACCTAGAAGAATTAAAGAATAAAGATGCAGAGACAAACAACACAGTTACTGAAATTAAAAATACTCTAGAAGGAATCAACAGCAGAATATCTGAAGCAGAAGAATGAATCAGTGAGCTGGAAGATAATATAGTGGAAATAACTTCTGAAGAGCAGAATAAAGTAAAAAGAATGAAAATAACTGAGGATAGTCCCAGAGACCTCTGGGGCAATATCAAATGCACCAACATTTGAATTACAGGAGTTCCAAAAAAAAGAAGAGAAAAAGAAAGGGTATGAGAAAATTTTTGAAGAGACTATAGTTGAAAATTTCCCCAACATGGAAAAGGAAATAGTCAACCAAGTCCAAGAGGCACAAAGAGTCCCAAACAGGGTAAATCCAAGGAGAAACACACCAAGACACACACTAATCAAACTAACAAACACTAAACACAAAGAATATTAAACGTAGCAAGGGAGAAGCAACATGTAACATGCAAGGGAAACCCCATATGCTTAGCCCCTGATTGTTCAGCAGAAACTCGGCAGGCCAAAAGGGAATGGCACGATATATTTAAGTTACTAAAAGGGAAAAATCTACAAACAAAATTACTGTATTTGGCAAGGATCTCATTCAAAATTGATGGAGAAATAAAAAGCTTTTCACACAAGCAAAAGTTAAGAGAATTCAGTACCACCAAACCAGCTTTACAACAAATGTTAAAGGGACTTGTATAGTCAAGAAATACAACAGAAGAAAAAAGATCTACAAAATCAACCCCAAACAATTAGAAAATGGCAATGGGAACATATATATCAATAATTATTTCAAATGTAAATGGATTAAATGCTCCAACCAAAAGACACAGATTGACTGAATGGATACAAAAACAAGACACATATATATGCTGTCTACAAGAAACACACTTCTGACCTCAAGACACATATAGACTGAAAGTGAGAAGATGGAAAAATATATTCCATGCAAATGGGAAGCAAAAGAAAGCTGGAGTAGCAATCCTCATATCAGACAAAATAGACCTTAAAATAAAGAAGATTATAAGAGATAAGAAAGGACACTACATAATGATCAAGGGATCAATCCAAGAGGAAGACATAACAATTGTAAATATCTATGCACCCAACATAGGAGCACCTCAATACAGAAGACAAACACTAACAGACATAAAAGGAAAACCTGACGTAACACAATAAGAGTAGGAGACTTTAACGCCCCACTCACACCAATGGACAGATCATCAAAACAGAAAATTAATAAGGAAACACAAGTTTTAAATGATACATTAGATGAGATGGATCTCATTGATACCTTCAGGACATTCCATCCAAATGCAGAAGAACACACCTTCTTCTCAAGTGCACATGGAACATTCTCCAGGATAGATCATATCTTGGGTCCCAAATCAAACCTCAGTAAATTTAAGAAAACTGAAGTTGTATCAAGCATCTTCTCTGACCACAATGCTATGAGACTAGATATCAATTACAAGAAAAAACTGTAAGAAACACAAACACATGCAGATTAAACAACGCATTTCTAAATAACCAACAGGTTACTGAAGAAATCAAAAAGGAAATCAAAAAATTTCTAGAAATAAATGACAATGAAAACATGATAACTCAAAATCTATGGCATGCAGCAAAAGCAGTTCTAAGAGGGAAGTTTATGGCAATACAATCCTACATCAAGAAACAAGAAAAACATAGACTAGACAACCTAACTTTACACCTAAAGCAACTGGAAAAAGAAGAAGAAAAAAACAAAATTAGTAGAAGGAAAGAAATCATGAAGATCCAAGTAGAAATAAATGAAAAAGAAATGAAAGAAACAATAGTAAAGATTAATAAAACTAAAAGCTGGTTCTTTGAGAAGATAAACAAAATTGACAAACCTTTAGCCAGACTCATCAAGAAAAAAAGAGAGACAAATAAAATCAACAAAATTGGAAATGAAAAAGGAGAGGTTACAACAGACACTGCAGAAATATAAAGGATTATAGGAGACTATTACAAACAACTCCATGGCAATAAAATGGATAATCTGGAAGAAATGGACAGGTTCTTAGAAAAGTTCAATCTTCCAAGACTGAACCAGAAAGAAATGGAAATTATGAACATCCCAATTACAAGCACTGAAATTGAATCTGTGATCAAAAGTCTCCCAAAAAACAAAAGCTCAGGACCAGATGGCTTCACAGGAGAATTCTATCAAACATTTAGACAGGAGCTAATGTCTATCCTTCTAAAACTCTTTCAAAAAATTGCAGAGGAAGGAACACTTCCAAACTCATTCTACGAGGCCACCATCACCCTGATACCAAAACCAGACAAAGACAACACACAAAAAAAGAAAACTACAGACCATTATCCCTGATGAACATAGATGCAAAAACCTCAGCAAAAATTTTTTTGCTAAAAAATTTTAGCAAATAGAATTCAGCAATACATCAAAAAGTTCATACACTATGATCAAGTTGTGTTTATTCCAGGAAAGCAAGGATCATTCTATATACGGAAATCAATCAAAGTGACATACCATATTAGCAAATGGAAAGATTAAAACCATATGATAACCTCCATAGATGCAGAAAAAGCCTTTCACAAAATTCAGCACCCATTAATGATTATAATTCTTCAAAAATGGGCATAGAAGGAACCTACCTCAACACTGTAAAGGCCATATATGATAAGCCTACAGCAAACATTATTCTCAATGGCGAAAAACTGAAAGCATTCCTCCTGAGATCAGGAACAAGACAAGGGTGTCTTCACTTCTGTTAATCAACATAGTTCTGGAAGTCCCAACTACAGCAATCAGAGAAGAAAAAGAAAAAGAATGCAGATCAGAAAAGAAGTAAAGCTCTCACTGTTTGCAGATAACGTGATACTGTACATAGAAAACCATAGAGATAGTACCAGAAAATTACTAGAGCTAATTAGGGAATTTAGCAAAATTTCAGGATACAAAATCAATACACAGAAATCACTTGCATCTATATACTAACAATGAAAAATCAGAAAGAGAAATTAAGGAATCAATCCCGTTCACCATTGCCACAAAAAGAATTAAATATCTAGGAATAAACTTACCTAAGGAGACAAAAGAACTGTACACAGAAAATTGTAAGACACTGAAAAGAAAGAAATCAAAGACAACATAAACAGAAAGAGAGATATTTCATGTTCCTGGGTAGGAGGAATCAATATTGTGAAAATGACTATACTACCAAATGTAATCTACAGATTCAATGCAATCCCTATTAAATTACCAATGGCATTTTTCACAGAACTAGAACAAAAAAATTTCACAATTCATATGGAAACACAAATGACCCCAAATAGCCAAAGCAGTGTTGAGAAAGAAGAATGGAGCTGGAGAAATCAACCTTCCTGACTTCAGGTTATACTACAAAGCTACAGTCATCAAGACAGTATGGTACTGGCACAAAAACAGAAATATAGACCAATAGAACAAGATAGAAAGCCCAGAAATGGATACCTTCAGATCAGATCAGATCAGATCAGTCGCTCAGTCATGTCTGACTCTTTGCGACCCCATGAATTAGAGCACGCCAGGCCTCCCTGTCCATCACCAACTCCCGGAGTTCATTGAGACTCATGTCCATTGAGTCAGTGATGCCATCCAGCCATCTCATCCTCTGTCATCCCCTTCTCCTCTTGCCCCCAATCCCTCACAGTATCAGAGTCTTTTCCAATGAGTCAACTCTTCACATGAGGTAGCCAAAGTACTGGAGTTTCAGCTTTAGCATCATTCCTTCCAATGCACACCCAGGACTGATCTCCTTTAAAATGGACTGGTTGGATCTCCTTGCAGTCCAAGGGACTCTCAAGAGTCTTCTCCAACACTACAGTTCAAAAGCATCAATTCTTCGGCACTCAGCTTTCTTCACAGTCCAACTCTCACATCCATACATGACTACTGGAAAAACCATAGCCTTAACTAGACGGACCTTTGTTGGCAAAATAGTGTCTCTGCTTTTGAATATGCTATCTAGGTCGGTCATAACTTTTCTTCCAAGGAGTAAGTGTCTTTTAATTTCATGGCTGCATTCACCATCTGCAGTGATTTTGGAGCCCCCAAAAATAAAGTTTGACACTGTTTCCACTGTTTCCCCATCTATTTCATCAAAACCACATTGAGATATCACCTCACACCAATCAGAATGGCCCTCATCAAAAAGTCTACAAACAATAAATGCTGGAGAGGGTATGGAGAAAAGGGAATGCTCGTGCACTGTTGGTGGCAATATAAATTGATACAGCCACTATGGACAATGGTATGGAGATTCCTTAAAGAACTAGGAATAAAACCACCATATGACCCAGCAATCCCACTCCTAGGCATATACCCTGAGGAAAGCAAAATTGAAAAAGGCACATGTATCCCATTTTTCATTGCAGCACTATTTACAATAGCTAGAACATGGAAGCAACCTAGATGTCCATCAACAGATGAATGGATAAAGAAGCTGTGGTACATATACACAATGGAATATTACTCAGTCATATAAT
>NW_011494713.1:2241747-2242803 GCF_000754665.1 Bison bison bison
TTTCAGCTTTAGCATCATTCCTTCCAAAGAAATCCCAGGGCTGATCTCCTTTAAAATGGACTGGTTGGATCTCCTTGCAGCCAAGGGACTCTCAAGAGTCTTCTCCAACACTACAGTTCAAAAGCATCAATTCTTCGGCACTCAGCCTTCTTCACAGTCCAACTCTCACATCCATACATGACCACAGGAAAAACCACTGGTCATCTGTGGTCTGTGGTCATGGATACCTTACGAATACCTTATTTTTGACAAAGACAAGAATATACAGTGGGGCAAAGACAGCCTCTTCAATAAATGGTACTGGGAAAACTGGACAGCATGTAAAAGAATGAAATTAAAACACTTCCTAACACCATGCAAAGATAAACTCAAAATGAATTAAAGACCTAAATGTAACACCAGAAACTATTAAACTCTTAGAGGAAAACATAGGCAGAACACTTGATGACATAAATCAAAGAAAGATCCTCTATGATCCACCTCCTAAAGTAACGGAAATAAAAACAAAAATAAGCAAGTGGGACCTGATTAAACTTAAAAGCTTTTGCACAGCAAAGGAAACTATAAGCAAGGTGAAAAGACAACCCTCAGAATGGGAGAAAATAAGAGCAAATGAAACAATTGACAAAGGATTAATTTGCAAAATATACAAGCAGCTCATACAACTCAATGACAGAAAAACAAACAACCCAGTCAAAAAGTGGAAAAAAGACCTAAACAGACATTTCTTCAAAAAAGACATACAGATGGCTAAAACACATGAAAAGATGCTTCACATTACTTATTCAGTTCAGTTCAGTTCAGTTGCTCAGTCATGTCCGACTCTTTGCGACCCCATGAATCGCAGCACTCCAGGCCTCCCTGTCCATCACCAACTCCTGGAGTTCACTCAAACTTAGGTCCATTGAGTCAGTGATGCCATCCAGCCATCTCATCCTCTGTCGTCCCCTTCTCCTCCTGCCCCCAACCCCTCCCAGCGTCAGAGTCTTTTCCAATGAGTCAACTCTTCACATGAGGTGGCCAAAGTACTGGATTTTCAGCTTTAGCATCATTCCT
>NW_011494713.1:2242903-2271512 GCF_000754665.1 Bison bison bison
CACATGTATCCCATTTTTCATTGCAGCACTATTTACAATAGCTAGAACATGGAAGCAACCTAGATGTCCATCAACAGATGAATGGATAAAGAAGCTGTGGTACATATACACAATGGAATATTACTCAGTCATATAATAGAACACATTTGAATCAGTTCTGATGATGAACCTAAAACCTATTATACAGAGTAAATTGAATCAGAAAGAGAAAGATAAATATCATATTCTAATGCACATATATGGAATCCAGAAAAATGGTACTGAAGAATTTACTTACAGGGCAGCAGTGGAGAAACAGACAGAAAACAGATTTATGGACATGGGGAGAAGGGAAGAGAGGATGAGATATATGGAAAGAGTAACATGGAAACTTACATTACCATATGTAAAATAGATAGCCAACAGAAATTTGTTGTATGGCTAAGGAAAGTCAAACAGGGGCTCTGTATCAACCTAGAGGGGTGGGATGGGGAGGAGATGGGAGGGAGGTTCAAAAGGGAAGGGATACATGTATACCTAAGGCGGATTCATGTTGAGGTTTGACAGAAAACAACAAAATTCTGTAAAGCAATTATCCTTCAATAAAAAATAAAGTAAAAAGAAAAAAAAAACATATCCAGTCATTAAAGCCCTTTATTTAATATAAATATAACATGCAAATCAACTGTTCAACCATAAACATGTATCATATGGCTTTGATGTTTCTTATGTTTAAAATGAGAGGTGAAGTTACCATTTGCATGTTATAAGAAGAATGTTGTTTAAATTCTTTCCTTTAGAACTTTTAGCATTTTCTAAATTTTCTCAATTAAAATAGACTGCTTTTCTAATCAGAAAAAAGTTTAAAGGAGAGACTTTTTAAAAGATGATGTATTTGAGTTTAAAAATAGATTCAAATGCTACTTTGATAAATACATAAATTTAACTAGAAAATAAAAAATCTAAAAGAGGAAAATATTTTTTCAAAGAGAGAGAATAGAAAGGAACAATAACCCTGTATCATACAAGAACAATGGTTTTTCTAAGAGACTCAAACCTAACAAAACACATTCCAAAAGAATTTATTTCACATGTTTTATTGTATGAGATTCTCAACAATGTTACTCAAAATGCCAGGCCATGGGCTGAGGATGGAAAACTCTCCATTACCTAAAGCCTGCTCATTGTGATGGTAAATGTTATAACATAAAATGAAAAGAAGCATTGGGCTGCTTCCCCCCTAATGTAGAATCCCAAGCAAGAGGGAAAGAGAAGAGAGTGAAGTGATGACAAAACTCTCTTCATTCTGAAACTGTTGCCCATGTATAGACAATGAATCTACAAAAAGCTACCAAGAGTCCCTGTGAACGCATGGCTCTTCTTTGCTAAGCAAGGCTGTTACACAGAGAATTACTGAGAGTTTCATGTCAACAGGTGACTTGATGGAACCCTTTTCCCTCACCGGTAATTTACTTAAATGCCAAGAATCTTAATGCTGACTGTCAACAGCTCCATGTAACATTTAACACATGTGACCTCACTTTAAGTACTTTAAAAATGCATTATCATCTCATCTCAATTTACTGCAGGATCTCAAAGAAATACCATTTCTTGAAATGAATTGTTATATAAATCACAGCTGCAAAGTGCTATGACAAAGCCAGCCTGATTGCCCAACACCCCAGAGCACACACAAAGGCAGGAAATCTTCTGCTCTGAAAACAAAGAGAAGACATGTCTGTCTGTTACAGAATTCCCAGCATCAAGGTGTGCCATTGAAGGGTTTCAAAAATTCCTATTGGGACTTCCCTGGAAATCCAGTGGTTAAGACTTTGCCTTTAATTCCTGGTCCGGCAGCTAAGATCGCACATGCCTTGTGGCCAAAAAAACCAAAACATAAAACAGAAACAACATTGTAACAAATTCAATAAAGACTTTTATAAATGGTCCACATTAAAAAAAAAAACCTTTAATAAAAAAATTCTTTTCTTAAAAAACTAGGAATAAAACTACCATATGACCCAGCAATCCCACTACTGGGCACACACCCTGAGGAAACCAGAATTTAAAAAGGCACATGTACCCCAATGTTCATTGGAACACTATTCATAATAGCTAGAATATGGATGCAACCTAGATGTCCATCAGCAGATGAATGGATAAGAAAGTTGTGGTACATATACACAATGGGATATAACTCAACTATAAAAAAGAATGTATTTGAGTCAGTTTTAATGAGGTGGATGAACCTAGAACCTATTATAGAGTGAAGTCAGAAAGAGAAAGACAAATATCATATATTAACAAATATATATAGAATCTAGAAAGATGGTACTGACCATCCTACATGCAGGGCAGCAAAGGAGACACAGATGTAAAAAACAGACTTTTGGACTCCGTGGGAAAAGAAGTAGGTGGGATGATTTGGGAGAATAGCATTGAAACATATACATTACCATATGTAAAATAGACAGCCAGTGGTGGTTTGGTGTATGATGCAGGGAACCCAAAGCTGGTGCTCTGTGACAACCTGGAGGGATGGGAAGGGAGGTGGGAGAGGATTGGGAAGGGAGGTGGGAGGAGATTCAGGAGGGAGGGGACACATGACTATGGCCAATTCATGTTGATGTATGGTAAAAACCATCACAAAGTTGTAAAGTCTTATCCTCCAATTAAAATAAATAAATACGTTTTCTAAAAATAAAATTAAAAATTCCTGTTTAAAAGTAAAATGCAGGTTTCTGGGGCTTCCTGATACGTTCTGCAAATAACCAGACAACCACCTGGTCCAAATGTTGGGGAAACATGGAGAATGGCCGTGGAAGCTGGGATGATTTCAGCACCTTGAGACTGCCTCAAATAGAGGGATGTGGCTTAATTGTCCTCAGGATGCCTGGTCTAATATCCAAGAGCACTTACACCAGAGCACCTTGGACAAAAGTCTGAAAAGACGGCTATATTGAGCCTGAAGCAGATCCTCTGGTATGTATGTATTATATGTGTTAGTCTCTCAGTCATGTTTGATTCTTTGCGACCCCATGGACTAGCCCGCCAGGCTCCTCTGTCCATGGAATTCTCCAGGCAAGAATACTAGAGTGGGTTGCCATTCCCTTCTCCAGGGGATCTTCCCAACCCAAGGATCAAACCTGGGTCTCCTGCATTGCAGGCAGACTCTACCATCTGAGCTACCTGGGAAGCCCAGATCCTCTGGTACCTTCAGGTAAAAATTTTCCCAAAGGGTCTTCAGTGATATCCTGCTTGGTCCCAGGAAGAGCACAGGCTCTAAGGAACCCCAAAAGGCACTGGAAGCACCAAAATAGAGCAGCATCAGCTCCCATGGCATAAAAACTACCCCGGATGTTTTATGGCATAAATTATAATTAAACACTCCAGAATAATCCAGTGCTTCCTGGAGGCCACGCCCAGCCCCTCGAACCTGCCTTCCACAGCCACCACATTCTGACAGGCATAAATCAGAACCTTTCCCTGAGTCCTGCCGGTACCCTGCAGGAAACTCACATGTCTGCCCAAGGGCTTCAATTTCCCTCATGCTCTTCCTCCATCCCTATTGCCCATCACACCACCCAGGGGAGTCCAGTGCTCCAGCCTGGTGACCCAACTCATCATCAACCAGACTCCTGCTCCACTTCTGAGATTGCTTTCCACGCTGAAGCCTGCCAAACTACGAAGCAGCTTTCAACTAGTCTCCCCTGATGAAGTAAGAAGTGCTTGCCTGTTCCTCTGTCGCCATGGTCCCCACAGCAGGGACGTGAATGGTGTCACATGTCTTTTACTGCTTTTCTCAGGTATCCACTCTCCTGACCTGGTGGAAAGGCCAATGTCTGTCCCCTTTCCAGTCCAACTACACTTCCCTTTCCCCCATCAGCCACGGCTCACAGAATCCAGAGACAGGCAGGGAATCTCTCAGCATCTGCTTCCCGGCTACTCTTGCTCCTTGCAGAGAGCTAGGGGTCTCTGTGTGGCCCCCTCATTGCTCCTCCAGAGACGGGTTTCCTGAAGCAGGCTCCTGGCCTAGCCAACTGCATACCACCTTCCGTGCTCCCAGGTCCTACCACTTCAGGAGCCAGGCTTTGTGTTCTTCAGACCTTGTCACTTGGACCTGAGTTCTGGTCCTTTTCAGGCCCTGAAATCCAACCCCACCTTGGGGCCAGCCTGCTTTTCCAAACCTGAAAGTACAAGGCCTTTATCCATTTGCTTTTCCTTAACTAAGGGGACTAATTGCCAGCAAGGAGTCATGTGATGGTCCCAAGGGCCAGATCCCAGATCTTAGAATAGGAAAAAGTTGTTTATACTTAAGGAAGGGAAGGAGGATACAGAATAAAGTTGGTATAGGTGCACTGTAAGTGTAATTTTTAGTTACCACTTCTATAAAACAGGACTCTTTTGTTATATAAGTGTTTATTCATCAAACATTTAGGGAGTGGCTATAGGTCCATTAAAGTGTTAGACAATGGCAGTCACAGAAACTGCCCTCAGGTAGGTATCTGGAAGCACCTGGAGAACAGCCATCAAAGAGACTCCTCCCATCAACCATGAGGAAATGCTATTCATTATCTCTTAAAATCACTCATTATTATTGGTCTGTAGGCACACAGTATACATTTCCATATCTTAGATTACCTATTGGTTACTTTGCTTTTTAGAGAGGGCTGTAGATTGGATTTCCTTGGGGTAGAGCCCTCTAGGACCTCAGTACTAAAAATCACATGAGTTTTCCTGGACTGGGGGCTAAGAAACTTTAAACTCTGTCACTCACATCACTTGATGCCTCTAACAGAAGAATCATAGGTGGCAAGCCTGCATGTTCTCTGATTACATTTATAAAGAAAGAAAACAAAGCTCAGAGAAGTTAATTAATTTCCAAATAGGGAGGCAATCCACAGGGAAAGGGCCAGATTCTAACCAATAAGAAAGTCATTGTCTCCAATTCCAAAACCTTCTATTTCTAACAGGAAGCTGAAAGAAAGCCAGAAGCATTGAACTTCTGAGGGAGGGGGTTTAAGATGTAGGAGTATTGTGGTCATCAGAGTGAGATTTGCCATGAAGCTGATTAAGCTTCAACTTCAGGGCCCTGCACTTACATAAGCTCCTTTGCGTGCATGCTCAGTGTCCAACTCTTTGCGACCCCATGGGCTGCAGCCCGCCAGGCTCCTCTGTCCATGGGATTTCCTAGACAAGAATACTGGAGTGAGTTGCCATTTCCTTCTCTATAAGCTCCTTTGGAGGTTCGTAATATGAAAAGGTAACCCTTCATAAGCATTTCCATCAGGAGACTGTCATTTCTCACTTGTTTTAAATTTGTAATTTGTTGGATTCTATTTTCTCACCTTAAATAAGTATTTGTTCAAAAATAAAAATTTGCTGAAAATTTAAAAAATTCTTTTCCTTAAATAGGCCCCTCCCAGGGACTTTCTTGGTGGTCCTAAGTCTTCACACTCCCAATGCCCGGGCCCGGGTTCGAGCCCTGGAAGGGAACTAGATCTCACATGCCTCAATGTGCCACAGCTAAGACCTGGTGCAGCCAGATGAATTAATTAACTTACAAAATAGCTCCCCACCACCACCACCGCCTCCAGATTGCATAAATTCCCAGCAACCCGGTTGCCCCACAGTCCTACATTTGTTTGGCAAGAGCAGAGTGGTCATGCGGTACTGAGTACAGAAAAGGAATTGCCAGCCTTAGAGACACCATCCCTCACCTCACTCATCAAAGAGAGAAACACATATGTAAATAGCATGTAAAGTTAACAAAAACACCTATTAATTGACTGACTTCCTACATATTGAAGGGGAAAACAAAGACATCAGTGCCTGGGGAAAAAGTTATCAGGCAAGGAAATAACCACTGGTGAGTAAATTAACTGAGACCTCACAAAACAGGAAAAGTCAGGAATTCTTAAGTGTAATACAGGAGATTTCATGGTGATTATGTTAATTAAGGATTGAGAACTCTATAAAGCAGTGAATGAGTCCACAAGTCTATACGGAGTTGGTTTATACAGCCCCATTGTTTATTGGTCAGGAAAGTCTTCAGTTAGGCCCAGAGAGGGTCTGATGTCCCCCAGGCTACTGAAGGCTCCTGGTCATTTATTAGCTTCAGTAGGTTAGAACCAGCTATGAAGAAGCATGGCATTCTATTTTAATAACTCCCGGACAAGTGCTACTGGAAGTGGAAAATTTTCTTTGAACATACAGTAAGCCAGGAACAATAAGGTACTCAGCTTAGGGCTAATCCACCTGACAACCATGAGTGATACAAATTATTAAGTGATTAAGTAAACCAAAAGGGCTTAAAACAGTGTCTGGCACATAGCAAGTGCCACATCATTATTTGCTAATATTATTATAGCATATATAATACACTTTATAGTTGGAAAAACTGGGATCCAAAGAGGTCAAGTAACTTTCTCAAGACCACCCAACTAACAGTGATGGAGCTGGATTCCCAATTTAGAGCTCTCTGATTTTTCTTTAGCCAAAACTGCCCTTTTGCACAGAAATCCCTGAATAAATGTCCCAGTTTCCTGGATTCCTTTGAAAGCTATTCTAGAAAGAGAATTTTGAGCATGAACATATTCATCATCACAGGGCTATGATTCACATCATGGTTGTGGTCTTTGGATGTGAGTCCGGAAGTGGCAGGACCTCAATCCCATGGGCACAACCCTCTTCTTTCAGACCAAAGACTGGAGAAGGGCCGCAGGACAGGACCAATTCCGAGTCTCTGTCCAGAGAACAGATGGCCTCGAGCACATAAGACCCCAGTAAGGAAAATTATATGTTTTCTAAAAGTGACCACCGTGATATCTCCCACCCCGTTTACTCTTCTGATGATGCCCAAAATGTATTTTTTTTTAATTTGACTTTATTTTTTACAGCAGTTTAAGGTTTACAGAATAATTGCCCAGAATTTTCTAGGGACCCTTGCCTCCTGGCCCTTCCAAGACCCTGACAAGAGTTCCAAGAGTTCAAAACGTGGTCATAGGTTTTATAAAGTTTGCAAAAATTAGATTTTTAACCTTCATTGGTCAATTCCACAGTCTCGTTCCACTCTGTCTTTTCCTCCATCACACTTCCCTTTATGTAGGGTGGTTTTGGAGTGGCCACAGGTATTTCTGAATACCACTGAAGGAGAGTTTGTGATACAAGTAGCTTGAGTTTAGCTTGGAATATGTTTACGCAGTTCACGGTCACATTTGTATGTGGTTTAATCTTCCCTTTGTAGGGATGGCTTCCAGAAATACTCCAGCTGCCCACTGTGCTAACACCAAATATCATGGCATGAAGACCTAGGCCAGTGACTGTATCAGGAGACAAAGGACCCAGTGACCCTTGCTACTGAAAGGATGAGGATAATGGAGGGAAAACAAGGACTTAACTGTGTGCAGCCAGAAGCCAGACTATGGGCAAGTCTTCCAGTCATCAGATATGTAATATTGTAAGCAGAAGACCCCTGGTCAGAATTCCTCTTATCTGGAATACTCAACACAGCTGATACAATAATAAACCTATCATATGATTTTTTCATATTTGTTGGAAATTATGTGAAATGGAATGCATCAGAATTTCTGCATTGTATACAGGATACACATATAGGTTACAAATTGTAGTACAAACAGTTGCCATATGAGGTCCCATATTTTATGTACTCCAAGGTGTCAGATTGAATCTTAGCATGTCTAACACACCCTTTCCTGACAAAGTCTAACAATGCCTGATGAGATGGCATGCAGTATCGCCACCAATGCTCAGAAATGGCCTAGAAGAAAAAGAAAACTACTCCAGCGACAAAACTCCTATACATAGTGATCAACTGGTCAACCAACCCATTGTTAGTCACTCAGTCATGTCCAACTCTTTGCAATCCCATGGTCTATAGCCTGCCAAGTTCCTTTGTCCATGGAATTCTCTAGGCAAGAATACTGGAGTGGGTTGCCATTTAATTCTCCAGGAGGTCTTCTTGACCCAGGGATTGAACCCAGTTCTCCTGCATTGCAGTTTCTTTAGCATCTGAGCCATTAGGGAAGCCCCTGGTCAACCAACAGGTGCCATTATAAGTGTAATTTTATTACTCAACTATATAACACAAATTAGGTACAATTTGTGTAGAAATTTCAAAATGCATCTCAATTGCTCATATGGACCTTATTTTCAGATTATGTATTGCTTTCAGAATCACTGATCCTACTAAAAGAAATATGACAGGAGGGAAACACCCTGATGGAAGCCAATAATGTGAACCAAAAAGTAAAAATTAGCAGAGCTTTAAAGTGTCAAAAAAAAAAAAAAAATCTTTCTTGCTTTTAGAAGATAATGGAAACTAAAATCTTTGATGATCAAAATCATAAAGATAAGGGGAAAAAAGAATTACAACAGCCAATAAAAAGTAGATGAAAATTAAAATAGAAAAGATAAAAGTGATTTGGAGACTCGGAACACTAATACAGGAAACAAAAGGAAGGAAGCTGGATGGCCTCGTAAAGGAAAACATAGTTGGTACAGATGATGGAGCAAGCTTGAGACACTTCAATTCAGTGAATTTGGTGACTTTGCTATGTGTCCTTTACATGTCCTTTTTTATTTAGCCAAAAACAGAGAAGAGGGGGGGAATATTTTAGAGATTTGTCAGGCACACAAATAAGAGTCCACAATGTTGTTTTATGCAGTTTATGAAGTTGCTGATATTTGCCTGCTTTTTTACATATGTAGTTTCATGATTTGTTTTCCAATTCCAAGCATTCCCTATTGATAACTAACATTCTGTTTGTAGTTTTGTATAATTTTTCCTCAAGAAATTCACTGAATTACCTGAGTTTCAGGCCCTACTAACAGTAGATGTGACTCCAGAGAGAGATTGTGCAGTTTGAGCCTCTGTCAATGGATGTCAAACAATATTAATTATTCTCTGCAAAGAGAAGAGGACCTGAAGAGGCAGAGGCAGATCTGGATGGCCCCACAGGTTCGCTTTTCTCTCTGATATGGAGAGTTTGGTTAAAGGTGCCCACCAGGGTGATAGCTTTGTGGAAAAACAGAGTATGTTGGCAAGTGTTGGCTGCTTTTTGTACCTTTCAGGAAGACTCAATAGTAAATTCAGGCTAGGTAACCACTTTGAAAGCAGGGAGGGAAAGAAATAAAGCTATACCAAGGCAGAAAGTTGCTTTCTGCTGAGGCCCTTATATCTGAGTTGACTCTCAAAGTTGAAAAAGTCAACTGGCTAAATAGTTACCGTTTGTAATATAAATGAATGAGTAAATGAATGAATAAATAAAAATTTTAAAAGTCCACCTTCTCCTCAACATAGATTCCAGTGCCAACTGCTATGAAGTCATAGTCTTTATTGCAGTCACCTTGATTAGCTTATACACAAAGAGATTGTTAAGGATATAAAGAGCTCCTAGGATTGCTAGAAAGTCTGAAGAAGCAGGCTGTAGCTGTAGGGAGACTTCCCAAATAAGCAATTTTCATTTTTGGAGGCAGCAGCTCCCTAGTAGTTCAGTTTGATGGTGTGGTTCTGGAAGGCACCCTTGAATCTCAGTCTAGGGTCATTTTCAGCAGAACTCTGGCCAATACACCTCACTTAAGAGCAGTGGTGATACTCTATAAGTCTCATCTATAGGTGTGAGAATAATAAAAAAGATCTTTCCACAAGGGCTTAATTCCCAAAATATACAAACAGCTCATACAACTCAACAGCAACAACAACAAAAAACAAAACATTCAATCAAAACAGGCAGAAAATCGAAATAGATATTTCTCCAAAGAAGACATACAGATGGCCAACAGGGACATGAAAAGATGCTTAATATTACTAATTATTAGAAAAATGCAAATCAAAACTATAATGCAGTATCACCCCACACTGGTCAGAATGGCCATCATTAAAATCTATAAATAACAAATGCTGGAGAGGGTGTGGAGAAAAGGAAAACCTCCTAAACTGTTGGTGGGAATGTAAGTTGGTGCAGCCACCACGGGAAAACAGTATGGAGGTTCCTCAAAGAACTAAAAATAGAGTGGCCATATGATTTAGCAATGCTGCTGCTGCTGCTAAGTCACTTCAGTCATGTCTGACTCTGTGTGACCCCATAGACAGCAGCCCACCAGGCTCCCCCGTCCCTGGAATTCTCCAGGCAAGAACACTGGAGTGGGTTGCCATTTCCTTCTTCAATGCATGAAAGTGAAAAGTGAAAGTGAAGTCGCTCAGTCATGTCCGACCCTCAGCAACCCCATGGACTGTAGCCTACAGGCTCCTCCGTCCATGGGATTTTCCAGGCAAGAGTACTGGAGTGGGGTGCCATTGCCTTCTCCGTCAGCAATCCTACTCCTGGGCATATCTGGACAAAACTTTAATTCAAAAAGATACATGCACCCCTATGTTCATAGCAGCACTGTTCACAACAGCCAAGACATGGAAACAACCTAAATGTCCATCAACAGATGAATAAACAAAAAGGATGTGGTACATATACACGATGGAACGCTACTCAGCCATAAAAAAGAATGAAATAATGCCATTTGCAGCAACACAGATGGACCTAGAGATTATCATTCTAAGTGAGGTAAGTCAGACAGAGAAAGACAAATACCAAATGATATCACTTACATGTGGAATCTAAAATATGGCACAATAAACATCTACAAAACGGAAACAGACTCAGATACTTAAAAACAGACTTTGCCAAGAGGGTTGTGGAGGGGAAGGGATGGAGGGGGAATTTGGGGTTAGCAGATGCAGGCTATTACATAGAGAGCTTATAAACAGAGCTTACTATACAGCATAAGGATCTATACTCAATATCCTGTGATAAACCATAACAGAAAAGAATATAAAAACAAATGTGTGTATATACATATATATATATATTTCAGCTATACATACATTCATATATCTGAATCACTTTTCTGTGCAGCAGAAATTAACATAACATCGTAAACCAACTGTACTTCAGTTAAAAAAAAAGATCTTTCCTTCACCATGTTGTTTCATGTAGGTGAAATGTATTCTTTACATTGTGTGGCATCTCATATTAGGGCTTCCCTGGTGGCTCAGCAGTTCAGAATCCACCTGCCAATGCAAATCCCTGGATCAGGAAGATCCCCTGGAGAAAGAAATGGCAACCCACTCCAGTATTCTTGCCCAAGAAATCCCATGGGCAAAGGAGCCTGGCGGGCTACAGTCCATGGGGTCACAAAAGAGTCAGACATGACTTAAGTGACTGAACAACAACATGTCATATTATGAATATGCCACCATGTTTTTATCCATTCTTCTGGATATTTCATTATTCCCAGTTTTGGAACATTGGGAATAAAATTGGTGTGTGCGTGTGTGTGTGTTAGTTTCTCAGTCGTGTCCAGCTCTTTGCAACCCCATAGACGGCAGCCCACCAGGCTCCCCCGTCCATGGGATTCTCCAGGCAAGAACACTGGAGTGGGTTACCATTTCCTTCTCCAAAAGGAACTATAGAAAGAAAGAAAGTGAAGTCGCTCAGTCGTGTCCGACTCTCTACGACCCCATGGACTGCAGCCTACCAGGCTCCCCTATCCATGGAATCCTCCAGGCAAGAGTACTGGAGTGTGTCACCATTTCCTTCTCCAAAATTGGTATGAACATTCTTAAAAAAAAAAAATACAGTTTTCCAGATCTGTACCAATACTGTCTGACCCCTTTTGGGAATTTTCTTAAGGATCCTTCATAATAAAATGCAGCACCATTGTGCAAAATGTTGTTGGAAAAATGTTGTTAGGCAGTGATATAAGCATGACTACCTTTTTTTTACCGATACTAGAAGTATCAGTAATTAGTGGGAATTAACCTCTGTAATAAGTACAAGGATACAAAGATGGAGTTATTTAACGTCCACCACCTATTTCATTCAGCCTTCTCACTCTACCTCTCACACTACCACCGCTGTCAATAAAACTGGAAAAAACTGTGCCACAGAACAGGATAATCTTGAAAATTTTTGTTTACCACTGAAAATTGCTTCCAAAGCAGGAATATTCAGGAGTTGACAATGTTGAATTCTTTAACACTCAAAGGAGACTTTTTGTTGCCTATGTTTGGAATGTATGACAAACATCCTTTGACAGCAATAAAAGGCAGCAGGTTCTCCCAGTGGTAGAGGGAAACTGCTATTACAGACAAGTTCACCTACTCCAAAGTTCTTCATGATAATCAGATTAGCAGCAACTCTATTATCAATGAATTCTATTTTTGATAGGGGATATTCTTATATTCTCCATATAAGCTTCCATTTGTGTGTGTGTTAATCACTCAGTCATGTCTGACTCCTCGCGACCCCATGGACTTTTAGCCCTCCAGGCTCCTATGTCCATGGAATTCTTCAGGCTAGAATACTGGAGTGGGTTGCCATTTCCTTTTCCAATATAGGCTTCCATACATAGGTTAATTCAGGTCACTTTACTAAGTCTGTTTCAGGGAAATAATGCAAACGTGGAATTTCTACGCTTGGCTTTTCAATACCTCTTGCAACAGACCTGAGACTATATGGTTCAGTAATTCCTATAATTGACTCGAAAGTGTAAAATTTCTCTGCAGAATTTGGTCTTTGGTGTAAATATGTTTTTGCTTCTGAAAAAATCTTTTATCTTACGGGAAAAACTATGAGCAAGATTCTTTTGACTCTGCTATCCTTCACCCCAACCTATCTCATAACTTCCCTGGTCAATAGTAAATGCTTCTGAGACTGACTAATAGAAGTCACCTGTGATTTTACTTTGTGTCCTCTTAGCTAACCTGGGCCTATTCTTCCCAAAAGTCCTTTCCTCATACAGTTTCAAGCTAGACTTGTATGCAAGAGCAATTTGCATGAGATTTGGAAACCACAGAGTAGGCAGCAGCTGTTATGCTTGGAACCTGAATGCAGGTCACACACGTTCCTGACCTGGCTCATCATGTCAGCCTGGAGCAGCAACAAGTTGTACAGCTCCTTCAGCTCCCGCCAGATCCCTTCAGTCAGTTCCTCCTAGTTCCGGGCCTGCACATGGCTTCACAGCAACAAGCACCAGCTTTCCTACAGGTCAGCGGCATCACCAGAGTTAGATGCAGTGAAAGACAGATAGTTTGCCCTCATACGTTCCGATCTGTTCATTTTCCTCTGCTTCACCTCCAGCTTTTCTTCCCAACTGCCTGCCTTGATGACCTACAGCAATGTCAGGCCAACCACCAAACAGTTCCCCTTCATAGGCTTTCAAAGTCACTAGCTGGCGACTTTTCTCTGATCCTCCAACCAGTCGCCTTCCAGAACTTGACTGCCTTAGCTCTTCCATAGTTGTATAAAGTCTGAAGGTGAAAGTTAAAGGGTCAGTCACTCAGTCGTGTCCGACTCTGCGACCCCATGGTCTGTAGTCCACCAGACTCCTCTATCCATGGGATTCTCCAAGCAAGAATACTGCAGTGGGTAGCCATTCACTACTCCAGGGGATCTTCCCGACCCAGGGGTCAAACCTGGGTCTCCCACATTGCAGGCAGATTCTTTACCATCTGAACCACAGGGAAGCCTATCGCTACCACAAATCCCATTTCCATACCACTCACAGTGGCTTCCCAAATGGCACTAGTGGTAAAGAATCTGCCTGCCAATGCAGGAGACACATAAGGGATAGGGTTTCAGTCTCTGAGTTGGGAAGATCCCCTGGAGGAAGGAATGGCAACCCATTCCCATATTCTTGCCTGGAGAATCCCACAGACAGAGGGGCCTCACAGGCTACGGCCCATAGGGTCACAAAGAGCCAGAATGACTGAAGCAACTTAGCACACAGGCACAGTGGTTCTGCTCCCCTGGCTGAACTCTGATGATGTGGTTCAGCTGACGATGCTGATGGAGAACAGGGTGACAGAAGGACCCAAGAAATGCAGCTCCAAGTCTCAGCTTAATTACTGCAGTCGCTCAGGAGCACTGGCAGAGAGCAAATCAACGCACCTTACTCATTTTTGTTGTTGTTCTTCAGTCATTCAGTTGTGTCTGACTCTTTGTGACCCCATGGACTGCAGCACGCCAGGCTTCCCTGTCCTTCGCCAACTCCCGGAGTTTGCTCAAATTCATGTCCATTGAGTTAGTGATGCCATCCAATCATATTGTCCTCTATCATCCTTTCCCCTCCTGCCTTCAGTCTTTCCCAGCATAAGGATCTTTTCCAATGAGTCAGTTCTTCACATTAGGTGGCCAAAGTATTGGAGCTTTAATATCAGTGCTTCCAATAAATATTCAGGGTTGCTTTCCTTTGGGATTGACTGGTTGGGTCTCCTTGCTGTCTAAGCCACTCCCAAGAGTCTTCTCCAGCACTACAGTTTGAAGGCATCAATTCGTCGGCTCTCAGCTTTCTTTATAATCCAACTCTCACATCCATACATGACTACTGGAAAAACCATAGCTTTAACTAGATGGACCTTTGTCAGCAAAGTAATGTCTCTGCTTTTTAATACACTGTCTAGGTTGGTCAGAGCTTTTATTCCAAGGAACAAGTGTCTTTTAATTTCATGGCTGCAGTCACCATCCACAGTGATTTTGGAGCCCAGGAAAATAAATTCTGTGACTGTTTCCACTGTTTTTCCATCTATTTACCATGAAGTGATGGGACCAGATGCCATGATCTTTGTTTTCTGAATGTTGCTTTTAAGCCAGCTTTTTCACTCTCCTCTTTCACCTTCATCAAGAGGTTCTTTAATTCCTCTTACTTACTTCTAACAGTCATCAAAAGTCTTCACATTTTTTATAAGATTTGATACAGACATTCTACCCCTAAGAATTAATCTCAAGGAAATAGCTACAGATTGTATAATCGTATAATATTTTGATAAATCATTTGGTGAAACATTTTGGTTAAAATAGATGATCTAGGAAATACTGTCTTAAGATGGTTAGTTTAGCTGATGGCAGATCTTTTTGCTTTGCAGAGTTGAATGTGCAGAGATGTATAACTCTGAACTCTGTACATCCTGAGGAATGTTGGGAAAATGTGTCTGGGAAAGAGAAAGAAGAGAGAAGGGGCTACTGTCCAGAAAGAAGAATGGAGAGTAGAAAACACAAACATCAAGTGACTAAATAATCTTGAGTTTCCAGGATTCTTTTTTGTGCTGTGTGTTCCCCTATGAAACAGTCTCATTTGCTAATTCTCAGTGGGACTGGCTCTATTTGGAGACAAGTTAAAGTGCTGAGTCCATCTCCAAAATGAACATACAGCAAAACTAGAAAAAAATAGGGAAATACTGGAAATAATCCAAGTGTTGGAAATTGGGAATTATTTAAATGAAGTACGTCATTTCTAGACAACAAAATACCAAGCTACCATCAAAAACTATTTGTAAAAGAATGTTTAATAATACAAAAAGTCATCTAAAGTTAAGAAAGCACATTTCAAATAGAATGGAGATTATTAGCAAAGGAAAAAGGAAGTAAACACCAAATACTGACAGCTGTGGTAAGCTAGGCTGATTTTTATTTTCTTCTTTTTATTTATTTGCAATGTTTAAAGTTCTATAATGAGCAGATATTTCTTTCGTAACAAAACAAAAATAGTGTATGTAGATTTTTGTAAACGGTGTGTCTTAAACCTGAAACAAGGGCTCAAAGGTAGAAAAACAAACAGTAGGTAGACTTAGGCAAGTACTCGTGTTCCAGAAATTGCTATTTTGATCCAGCTGTGTCCTGTCACACTTCTGTCACCCTCAGGAGAAGGGACATTGGTCAGCACATTCCTCCTCTCCTCCTCCTCAACCAGGACAGTCTGCACGAAGGCACAGACACAGAGATGGGACTCACTGTCCTCAAAGTGAGGCAGTTCTTACCTTGTCTGTCAGAGGCTGCCATTGACTCCGGGGAGCAAAACTTGACACCATCCAGGAGAGCTGAAGCTGCACTTCCAAATTTATCCCCTCAAGAAAACCTCACATGTGCACAAGGACTTATGCACTAGAATGTTTATTTCAGGATGGCTTCCCTGGTGGCTCAGACGGTAAAGCATCTGCCCGCAATGCAGGAGACCTGGGTTCAATTCCTGGGTCAAGAAGATCCACTGGAGAAGGAAATGGCAATCCACTCCAGCACCCTTGCCTGGAAAAATCCCATGGACGGGGGAGCCTGATAGGCTACACCCCATGGGGTCGCAAAGAGTCAGACACGACTGAGTGACTTCACTTTCACTTTCTTTTTTTATTAATTTTTTTCCTATGGAAAATTTCAAACATATATTGATATAAAAGCTAACAGAGGAATTTAATAAGCCCCCATATGCCTGTTCCTCAACTTCAATAATAAGCAAGTCATGGCCAATCTCATCTCATCTAAACCCCACCCACTCACCGCCACTCTTGTATTATTATTTCAAGGCCCGTCCCAAACATCATACCATCTCATCCATAAATATTTCAGTATAGTTATATCACACATTTCTGAATATATCTGAATATAATATATATAATAAAACTCTTTAAAAATAACTGAAAATAATAATAACCATAATAGCTTGTTACATCAAAGACAAAATGAGAATCATTTCTTAATAGCTTTAATTCTCAGGTCAAAGTTCAAATTTTCAGTTTTTTTCATAAATATGATCATTCTTGAAACAATTAAGACTCTGAAAATGATGGGAT
The DNA here is from genome assembly GCF_000754665.1 of Bison bison bison. Classification (NCBI taxonomy): domain Eukaryota; kingdom Metazoa; phylum Chordata; class Mammalia; order Artiodactyla; family Bovidae; genus Bison; species Bison bison. The sequence goes on from NW_011494713.1 coordinate 2,259,522, forward strand.
ATTTTAAAACTATTGTTAAATTTTTTAGATGCAATAATGATTTTGTGTTTTTTAAGTCTTATTCTGAAATGCTTATGGATAAAATGATACATTACCTGGGATTTGCTTCCAAATGGGGGTAATGAGGATGGTGACAAAACAAGATGGACTGAGACTTAATCAATGTTGAAGTTCAAAAGTGGGTACATTACTGTTCATTATACCGTCTCCTCTGCATTTTTGTATTAAAGTATTTGAAATTTTCCATAGTAAAAAACAAACAAAAGAAATACAAACAGTATGGACATATAAAGACAAAATTAAGAATGTAGTTACATGTAGAAGGAGAAGTAGAGGGTAGTTGACATTACTGGAAATTTTCTACTTCGTTGTTGCAAGTGACCTTTGTATTATTTTAAGTGTGTATATTTTAAGTATTATGTTATTTAACACTAAAATAGAAGATGATAGACAAAATGAAAGTGCTGATATGTATATAGTCATATACTAATGCTGATATGTGGTGCCACAAACCAAGAATTAGTATTACTCCAATTCAGTGTGGTTGAACACCAAACGCTGGGGGGATTTATGTGGTGATCAATACACAAACACACACGTGTGCATATGCACACACACAGTGCTGAAACAGTAGCCTCAGAAGCAATGCTTATCCTTACTACACGCAACACTCTAAGGTCTTATATTATAGTTCACTTTCTAAAATGTGCTGGTCAGGATGCAAATAAACTGACTTCTTGACCCTAAATGATCTACAGTGTGGAAAAACACAGGACCATTTGATGATTCAGGTCTCTTCAAATTCTCAAACTATGGAAGGATAAAATTGGTTGAATCTATTTTATAGGCATTCAGTTCAGTTCAGTTCAGTTCAGTCATGTCTGACTCTTTGCAACCCCATAAACCACAGCATGCCAGGCCTCGCTGTCCATCACCAACTCCCAGAGTCCACCCAAACCCATGTCCATTGAGTCAGTGATGCCATTCAACCATCTCATCCTCTGTCGTCCCCTTCTCCTCCTGCCCTCAATCTTTCCCAGCATCAGGGTCTTTTCCAATGAGTCAGCTCTTCACATCAGGTGGCCAAAGGATTGGAGTTTCAGCTTCAATATCAGTCCTTCCAATGAACACCCAGGACTGATCTCCTTTAGGATGGACTGGTTGGATCTCCTTGCAGTCTCTCCTTGCAGGACTCTCAAGAGTTTTCTCTAACACCACAGTTGAAAAGCATCAATTCTTCAGCACTCAGCTTTCTTCACAGTCCAACTCTCACATCCATACATGACCACTGGAAAAACCATAGCCTTGACTAGATGGACCTTTGTTGGCAAAGTAATGTCTCTGCTTTTTAATATGCTGTCTACATTGGTCATAACTTTCCTTCCAAGGAGTAAGCATCTTTTAATTTCATGGCTGCAAGTCATCATCTGAGCAGTGATTTTGGAGCCCAGAAAAATAAAGTCTGACACTGTTTCCACTGTTTCCCCATCTATTTGCCATGAAGTGATGGGACTGGATGCCATGCTCTTAGTTTTCTGAATGTTGAGCTTTAAGCCAACTTTTTCACTCTCCTCTTTCACTTTCAACAAGAGGCTTTAAGGGTAGTGTCATCTGCATATCTAAGGTTATTGATATTCCTCCCAACAATCTTGATTCCAGCTTGTGCTTCCTCCAGCCCAACATTTCTAATGATGTACTCTGCATATAAGTTAAATAAGCAGGGTGACAATATACAGCCTTGAAGTACTCCTTTTCTTATTTGGAACCAGTCTGTTGTTCCACGTCCAGTTCTAAGTGTTGCTTCCTGACCTGCATACAGATTTCTCAACAGGCAGGTCAGGTGGTCTGGTATTCCCATCTCTTTAAGAATTTTAGCCCTGGTTACAAATACCAGCTAGAGAAGGGTCTTCAGGGGCAGGGGCTCTGGGTTCAGTAGACTTTGGTATGACATACGCACTCTTGGAGGAGGTCACCATTAACCCCACCATAGAGCCATTGGAACTTACAGAGAACTGGGAAACAGACTCTTGGAGGTCACAAACAAAACCTTGTGTGTGCCAGAACCCAAGAAAAAAGAGCAGTGACCCCACAAGAGACTGACCCAGACTTGTCCATGAGTGTCCAGAAGTCCCTGCTGGAGGTGTGGGTCAGTGGTGGCCTGCTGCAGGGTTGGGGCACTGAGTGCAGCAGTGTTGTGCATGGGACTTTTTGAAGGAGGTCCATTATTTTCACTACCTTCACCATAGTTTGGTCTCAGGTCAAATAACAGGGAGGGAACACAGCCTCACCCATCAACAGAAAATTGGATTAAAGATTTACTGAGCATGGCCCCACCCATCAGAACAAGACCCAGTTTCCCCCTCAGTCAGTCTCTCCCATCAGGAAGCTTCCATAAGCCTCTTATCCTTCTCCATCAGAGGGCAGACAGAATGAAAACCACAATCACAGAAAACTAACCAATCTGATCACATAGACCACAGCCTTGTCTAACTCAGTGAAACTATGAGCCATGCTGTGTAGAGCCACCCAAGATGGACGGGTCATGGTGGAGAGTTCTGACAAAATGTGGTTCACTGGAGAAGGGAATGGCAAACTGCTTCAGTATTCTTGCCTTGAGAACCCAATGAATAGTATGAAAAGGCAAAAAGATAGGACACTGAGAGAGGAACTCCCCAGGTCGGTAGGTGCCCAATATGCTACTGAAGATCAGCAGAGAAATAGCTCCAGAAAGAATGAGGAGACAGAGCCAAAGCAAAACCAACACCCAGTTGTGGATGTGACTGGTGCTGGAAGTAAAGTCTGATGCTGTAAAGAGCAATATTGCATAGGAACCTGGAATGTTAGGTTCACGAATCAAGGCAAATTGGAAGTGGTCAAACAGGAGATGGCAAGAGTGAACAACAACATTTTAGGAATTAGAGAACTAAAATGGACTGGAATTGGTGAATTTAACTCAAATAACCATTATATCTACTACTGTGGGCAGGAATCCCTTAGAAGAAATGGAGTAGCCATTATAGTCAACAAAAGAGTCCAAAATGCAGTACTTGGATGCAATCTGAAAAATGACAGAATGATCTCTGTCCATTTCCAAGGCAAACCACCCAATATCATAGTAATCCAAGTCTATGTCCCAATCAGTAATGCTGAAGAAGTTGAAGTTAAATGGTTCTATGAAGACCTACAAGACCTTCTAGAACTAACATCCAAAAAAGATGTCCTTTTCATTATAGGGGACTGGAAAGCAAAACTAGGAAGTCAAGAAATACCTATGGCAGAAAGTGAAGAACTAAAGAGCATCTTGATGAAAGTGAAAGAGAAGAGTGAAAAAGTTGGTTTAAAGCTCAACATTCAGAAAACTAAGATCATGGCATCCTGTCCCATCACTTCACAGTAAAATAGATGGGGAAACAGTGGAGACAGTGAGTGGCTTTATTTTTCTGGGCTCCAAAATCACTGCAGATGGTGATTACAGCCATGCAATTAAAAGACGCTTATTCCTCAGAAGGAATGTTAGGACCAACCTAGACAGCATATTAAAAAGCAGAGACATTACTTTGCCAACAAAGGTCTGTCTAATTAAAGCTATGTTTTTTCCAGTAATCATGTCTGGATGTGAGAGTTGGACTATAAAAGAAAGCTGAGTGCAAAAGAATTGATGCTTTTGAAGTGTGGTGTTGGAGAAGACTCTTGAGAGTCCTGCAAGGAGAGACTGCAAGGAGATCCAACCAGTCCATCCTAAAGGAGACCAGTCCTGGGTGTTCATTGGAAGGACTGATTTTGAAGCTGAAACTCTAGTACTTTGGCCACCTGATGTGAAGAGCTGACTCATTGGAAAAGACCCTGATGCTGGGAAAGATTGAGGGCAGGAGGAGAAGGGGATGACAGAGGATGGGATGGTTGGATGGCATCGCCAACTTGATAGACATGGGTTTGAGTAGACTCTGGGAGTTGGTGATGGACAGGGAGGCCTGGCGTGCTGCGGTTCATGGGGTCGCAAAGAGTCGGACACGACTGAGTGACTGAACTGAACTGAACTGAACAGGCAAATTTGGCCTTGGAGTACAGAATGAAGCGGGGCAAAGGCTAATAGAGTTTTGCCAAGAGAATGCACTGGTCACATCCAACACCTTCATCGAACAACACAAGAGAAGACTACACATGGACGTCACCAGATGGTCAATGTCAAAATCAGATTGATTATATTCTTTTCAGCCAAAGATGGAGAAGCTCTATACAGTCAGCAAAAACAAGACTGGGAGCTGACTGTGGCTCAGATCATGAACTCCTTTTTGCCAAATTCAGTCTTAAATTGAAGAAAGTAGGGAAAATCACTAGACCATTCAAGTATGACCTAAATCAAATCCCTTATGATTATACAGTTGAAGTTACAAATAGATTCAAGGGATTAGATCTGATAGGCAGAGTGCTGGAAGAACTGTGGATGGAGGTTTGTGACATTGTACAGGAGGCAGTGATCAAGACTGTCCCCAAGAAAAAGAAATGGAAAAAGGCAAAATGGTTGTCTGAGGAGGTCTTACAAATAGCTGTGAGAAGAAGAGAAGTGAAAGGCAAAGGAGAAAAGGAAAGTTATACCCATTTGAATGCAGAGTTCCAAAGAATAGCAAGGAGAGATAAGAAAGACTTGCTCAGGGATCAATGCAATAAAATAGAGGAAAACAACAGAATGGGAAAGACTAGAGATCTCTTCAAGAAAATTAGAGATACCAAGGGAACATTTCATGCAAAGATGGGCACAGTAAAGGACAGAAAACCTAACAGAAGAAGAAGATAGTAAGAAGAGGTGGCAAAAATACACAGAAGAACTGTACAAAAAAGATCTTCATGACCAAGATAATCACGATGGTGTGATCACTCACCTAGAGCCAACCATCCTGGAATGTGAAGTCAAGTGGGCCTTAGGAAGCTTCACTATGAACAAAGCTAGTGGAGGTGATGGAATTCCAGTTGAGATCTTTCAAATCCTAAAAGATGATGCAGTGAAACTGTTGCACTCAATATGACAGCAAATTGGAAAACTCAGCAGTGGCCACAGACTGGAAAAGGTCTGTTTTCATTCCAATCCCAAAGAAAGGCAATGCCAAAGAATGCTCAAACCACCACACAATTGCACTCATCTCACATGCTAGCAAAGTAATGCTCAAAATTCTTCATGCCAGGCTTCAACAGTACATGAACCGTGAACTTCCAGATGTTCAATCTGGATTTAGAAAAGGCAGAAGAACCAAAGATCAGATTGCCAACATCCGTTGGATCATCAATAAAGCAAGAGAGTTCCAGAAAAGTATCTACTTCTGCTTTATTGACTATGCCAAGGCCTTTGACTATGTGGACCACAGGAAACTGTGGAAAATTCTTAAAGAGATGGGAATAACAGACGACTTGACCTGCCTCCTGAGAAATCTGTATACAGCTCAAGAAGCAAAGGTTAGAACTGGACATGGAACAACAGACTGGTTCCAAATAGGAAAAGGAGTACATCAAGGCTGTATATTGTCACCCTGTTTATTTAACTTAAATGCAGGGTACATCATGAGAAATGCTGGACTGGATGAACCACAAGCTGAAGTCAAGATTGCCAGGAGAAATATCAATAACCTCAGATATACAGAAGATACCACACTTATGACAGCGAAAGAAAAAAAGAAAGCAAAGAAGAGCTAAAGAGCCTCTTGATGGAAGTAAAAGAGGAGAGTGAAAAAGTTGGCTTAAAACTCAACATTCAGAAAATGAAGATCATGGCATCTGGTTCCATGACTTCATGGCAAATAGATATGGAAACAGTGATAGACTTTACTTTTGGGGGCCCCAAAATCACTGCAGATGGTTACTGCAGTCATGAAATTAAAAGTCGCTTGCTGCTTGGCAAAAAAGTTATGACCAACCTAAACAGCATTTTAAAAAGCAGAGACAGAGAACAAGATGGCAGACAAGTAGGTGGACGTGGATTACATCTCTCTCCCCAGATACATCAGAAAAACATCTTCAGACACAGAAGTGCATGCAGAACACCAGCTGAGAGTGGACAGGAGGACCTCACCAGTAGAAAAGAATATATAGAACCATGCAAAACTCGGTAGGATGAAGGAACTAAGGGGAAAAACAGGAATATTAGTAGGACTGGACCTACTCTTGGTGGGTGAAGGAACTGAAGCAGGGGTCTGATCCCCACAGTGGGGAAATTGTCTGAGTCAGAGGAGAAACATTTAAGTCTGAGAGTGAAACAACTGATCTGTGGCAGCCTAAATGGAATGAGAATCAGACAGTCCTTGCCACAGCCATACATGTCCCAGACAGGGACTCAGATCCCCTGGAAGGCGCAGTGGCTGGGAGCTGGAGTTTAGGGATTGTGGAGCAATCCCCAGGCGAGGGCTGCTCTTGACTATGGAAAGACAGATGGAGGGGATGTGAGGAAGGAGATCGTGCTGGGAAATGCCTGTGGAGGGAAGCCAGGCAGCCAAGGAAGCAAGGCGATACTGCTGAGTTACGTAGTGGGCGGAGCCATCACCATAGCCTCTCTCTCTCTACACGCCAGCATGGGCAGCTGAACAATGGAGAGGCTAGCCCATCAAACGCCTGACACACCGAACTATAGAGTAGGACCCCACCCCAGGGTGCTCCTTTCAATGACTGACGCGTGGAACTACAGAGTAGGACCCCAGCCAAAGGGGCCTCTCTTCACGCCTGATGCGCTGAACAACAGAGGCAAGGGAGCCCTTTAAGTGCATCAATGGGCGGAGCTACGGAGAAAGGCTGACCAAAGAGGCCTTCTAATCACCAGCTACAAGAGGCTGGAAAAAAGTCTCTGAATGAGCCATAACTCCTACCACAGAGGCAGTCTGTGTCCCTGAAAACTTGGTGCTGCCAGGGTCCAAGCAGGTACACCACCTTCATGCTCAACTCTCACTGGGGCAGAGTTGCCACAGGCCAAAAAAAAAAAGAGTCTTGTACCCATGCACACAGGGTCTCTTCGGTCCTATCTGACTCTTTGCGACCCTGTAGACTGTGGCCTGCCAGGCTTCCTTGTCAGGGAGGGCTGTTCTCCAGGCAAGAATACTGGAGCATATTGGCCAATACTGGTTGCCATATCCTTCTAGAGCACTTTATTTCCTGCTGCCCAACTGCCAACCCATCTGAGTACCTGGTGCTGCCAGAATCCCTGCGACCCACCATCTCCACACCCGGCCCTCACAGGGGCAAACCCAAGCCCTCCAGCACAGCCTCAGGAGCTAAACCCCACCAGACGACCCACATGTAGAGGTGGAAATAAAACCACAACAGAAACCCAGGTGCAGTGTGGCTAAGGAAGAAGACCCAAAACCTTCCCACCAGCTGTACAACTGCAGATTAAATCCACACAATCAACTAAGCAGACTCTGTATCTATGGAATAAATAAAAGGTCATTGAGAGCTCCCATAAAAGAAAACACTAGCTCTGATAGCTGTGGACATTGGAGGCAAGAACACACAGGAGTAGGACTAGATTAGAATCTGAGCAGCCCCCGCAGCAGGTCCAGAGATCAGTACAGTCTAGGAGGGCATCCTAAGGAGGTAAGGTGGACAGTGATTCCCAGCACCGGAAAGGATTCTGACAGCAGAAACTCAAGAAAAACATTTATTATTCTTAATTTTTGACTTGTTCTGTAGATTCTTTTGGATCCTTTTTCCCTTTTTTTTTTGTTCTTTTTTACCCCTCTGGTGTAGTTGTCAATTTTATTGCCACTGCTGCTGCTGCTGCTGCTAAGTCGCTTCAGTCGTGTCCGACTCTGTGCGACCCCATAGACGGCAGCCCACCAGGCTCCCCCGTCCCTGGGATTCTCCAGGCAAGAACACTGGAGTGGGTTGCCATTTCCTTCTCCAATGCATGAAAGTGAAAAGTCAAAGTGAAGCTGCTCAGTTGTGTCCAACTCTTAGCGACCCCATGGACTGCAGCCTACCAGGCTCCTCCATCCATGGATTTTCCAGGCAAGAGTACTGGAGTGGGGTGCTATTGCCTTCTCCCTTATTGGCACTAAGAAATTCAATTAAGCTTTTGAGCTTTTTTCTTTCTTTCTTTTTCCTCAGTCACATTTTTTTATTGTTGTGATAAACCTCTGCCTCTACATTGGGTTTTTGCAGTTCTGTGGAGTTTTTCTCTCTTTTTTGTCTTTTCTATTTAAAAAATTTTTTTAACCTATTATTATTTTTTCTACATTTATTCCTTTCTTTTCCCCTTGCAGTTAATCTTTAATGTATATAAATCTTCTTTTTCTACCTCTATTTAACTTTGCATATATACTCTTTCTTTTCTTTCTCTCCTTTCCTCTCAACATATTTGTTAGTTTTATTTTCATTGCTTTATTCCCCACTTGGCACCTTGCTTTAGTTTTGTTTTCCAGCTTGTGCTTAAGTTACTTTTGTTCTTAACTGGAAAATAATTTTTGACTTACTTTGTTCACCAGATCAATCTACTGTACTTTATTTTTGTTGGACTGTTTTCACTTTGCTCATGGGTGTATATTTATATGTGTGTATTCCATTATTTTTTTCCATTATTTTAATTATTATTTGCCTGATTTTGTAAATGCCATATTTCTGGAGTTCATCTCTGGTTTCTTGTCTTTGTATATTTGTTTTACTCCCCCTTAATGCCATAACAAACTGACTGTGGAATCTTCGTTCCTGACCAGAAATCAAAGCCTGAGCCTTTGGAGTGGGAGCACTGACTCCAAAACACTTGACTACCAGAGAACTAACCCTAGGGAGTACCAAATAGTGAGAACTCAAACAAAAGAAACCACTTGAATACAAGACCCAGCATCACGTAACCACCAGTAGCACCCTGTGCAAGATGCCTAATCTAAACAACAAACAAAACAAAAATATAAACCAAATCATCAGCAGACAGGAGTACCACCTCACTCAGCCTTGCCCATTAGAGAAAAAACAAACAAACAAAAGCTCACCGTAAATCTCACCCTATATGAAGCTCACACAAATCACTGGACCAACCTTAGGAGGGCAGAAACCAAAAGGAAAAAAGAATTCAACCTTCTTCAAGTAAAGAATTCAAATTTCCCTGAAGCCTGGGAAAAGGAAACTTCAAACATAATAACTTAAAAAAAAAAAATGGAAATGCAGAGAAATACTGCACAAATGTAGGAACAAACTAGAAACACAGAAATCCAAATAAATGAAGAGGAAATAGGAAAATTACCTGAAGAAGAATTCAGAATAATGGTAGTAAAGATGATCAAAAAACTTGAAAGCAAAATGGGGAAAATGCAAGACTCAATTAACAAAGACCTAGAAGAATTAAAGAATAAGCATACAGAGACAACACAATTACTGAAAATAAAAATACTCTAGAAGGAATCAACAGCAGAATATTGAAAGCAAAAGAACGAATCAGTGAGCTGGAAGATAAATGGTGGAAATAGTTCTGAAGAGCAGAATAAAGTAAAAAGAATGAAAAGAGCTGAGGACAGGTTCAGAGACCTCTGGGACAATATCAAATGCACCAACATTCGAATTATAGGGGTTCCAGAAAAAGAAGAGAAAAAGAAAGGGTATGAGAAAATTTTTGAAGAGATTATAGTTGAAAATTTCCCCGATATGGAAAAGGAAATAGCTAATCAAGTCCAAGAGGCACGAAGAGTTCCATACAGGATAAACCCAAGGAGAAACATACCAAGACACATACTAATCAAACTAACAAAGACTAAACACAAAGAAAGAATATTAAAAGCAGCAAGGAAGAAGCAACATGTAACATACTAGGGAAACCCCATATGCTTAACAGCTGATCTTTCAGCAGAAACTCTGCAGGCCAGAAGGGAATATATTTAAATTACTAAAGGCCAGGATATATTAAATTACTAAAAGGGAAAAATCTACAACCAGGATTACTGTACTTGGCAAGGATCTCACTCAAAATTGATGGAGAAATAAAAAGTTTTTCAGATAAGCAAAAGTTAAGAGAATTCAGTACCACCAAATCAGCTTTACAACAAATATTAAACAGACTTATATAGTCAACAAATACAACAGAAAAAAAAAAGATATACAAAATCAACCCCAAACAATTAGAAAATGGCAACAGGAACATATATATCAATAATTACTTTAAATGCAAGTGGATTAAATTCTCCAACCAAAAGACACAGACTGGCTGAATGGATACAAAAACAAGACCAACATATATGCTGTCTACAAGAAACCCACTTCAGACCTCAAGACACATATAGGCGGAAAATGAGAGGATGGAAAATATATTCCATGCACATGGGAAGAAGAAAACTGGAGTAGTGATTCTTACGTCAGACAAAACAGACCTTAAATTAAAGATTACAGAAATAAGGAAGGACACTACAGAATGATCAAAGCATCAGTCCAAGAGGAAGACACAACAATTGTAAATATCTATGCACCCAACATAGGAGCACCTCAATACAGAAGACAAACACTAACAGACATAAAAGGAAAAACGGACAGTTAACACAATAATAATAGGAGACTTTAACAACCCACTCACACCAATGGACAGATCATCAAAACAGAAAATTAATAAGGAAACACAAGTCTTAAATGATACATTAGATGAGATGGATCTCATTGAAATCTTCAGGACATTCCATCCAAATGCAGAAGAATACACCTTCTTCTCAAGTGCATATGGAACATTCTCCAGGATAGACCACATCTTGGGTCACAAATCAAACCTCAGTAAATTTAAGAAAACTGAAGTTGTATCAAGCATCTTCTCCGACCACAATGCTATGAGACTAGATATCAGTTACAAGAAAAAACTGTAAGAAACACAAACACATGCAGATTTAAACAACACATTTCTAAATAACCAACCGGTTACTGAAGAAATCAAAAGGGAAATCAAAAAATTTCTAGAAACAAATGACAATGAAAACATGACAACTCAAAATCTATGGCATGCAGCAAAAGCAGTTCTAAGAGGGAAGTTTATGGCAACACAATTCTACGTCAAGACACAAGAAAAACATCGACTAGACAACCTAACTTTACACCTAAAGCAACTGGAAAAAGAAGAAGAAAAAAAACCCCAAAATTAGTAGGAGGAAAGAAATCATGAAGATCCAAATAGAAATAAATGAAAAAGAAATGAAAGAAACAATAGTAAAGATTAATAAAACTAAAATCTGGTTCTTTGAGAAGATAAACAAAATTGACAAACCTTTAGCCAGACTCATCGAGAAAAAAGAGAGACAAATCAAATCAACAAAATTAAAAATGAAAAAGGAGAGGTTACAACAGACAATGTATACATACAATACAGGATTTGTATTGTATCAGGATTATAAGAGACTATTATGAACAGTATCAGATTTATAAGAGACTATTATGAACAACTATATGGCAATGAAATGGATAACCTGGAAGAAATGGACAGGTTCTTAGAAAAGTTCAATCTTCCAAGACTGAGCCAGGAAGAAATAGAAATTATGAACATCTCAATTACAAGCACTGAAATTGAAGCTGTGATTAGAAGTCCCCCCAAAAACAAAAGCCCAGGACCAGATGGCTTCACAGGAGAATTCTATCAAACATTTAGACAGGAGTTAATGTCTATCCTTCTAAAACTCTTTCAAAAAATTGCAGAGGAAGGAACACTTCCAAACTCATTCTACAAGGCCACCATCAGCCTGATACCAAAACTAGACAAAGACAACACAAAAAAAGAAAATATCCCTGATGAACATAGATGTAAAAGTCCTCAACAAAATTTTAGCAAACAGAATTCAGCAATACATCAAAAAGCTCATAAACTATGATCAAGTTGGGTTTATTCCAGGGATGCAAGGATTCTTCAATATATGGAAATCAATCAATGTTCAGTTCAGTTCAGTCACTCAGTCATGTCTGACTCTTTGCGACCCCATGAATTGCAGCACGCCAGGCCTCCCTGTCCATCACCAACTCCTGGAGTTCACTCAAACTCACGTCCATCGAGTCTGT
>NW_011494713.1:2271612-2276230 GCF_000754665.1 Bison bison bison
CATCCAGCCATCTCATCCTCTGGCGTCCCCTTCTCCTCCTGCCCCCAATCCCTCCCAGCATCAGAGTCTTTTCCAATGAGTCAACTCTTCACATGAGGTGGCCAAAGTACTGGAGTTTCAGCTTTAGCATCATTCCTTCCAAAGAAATCCCAGGGCTGATCTCCTTCAGAATGGACTGGTTGGATCTCCTACACCATATTAATAAGTTGGAAGATAAAAACCATATGATCATCTCAATAGATGGAGAAAAAGCCTTTGACAAAATTCAACACCCGTTTATGATTAAAACTTCAAAAAATGAACATAGAAGGAGCCTACCTCAACACAATAAAGGCCATATATGATAAGCCTACAGCAAACATTATTCTCAGTGGTGAAAAACTGAAAGCATTCCCCCTGAGATCAGGAAAAAAACAAGGGTGTCCATTTTCACCACTATTATTCAGCATAGTTCTGGAAGTCCTAATTACAGCAATCAGAGAGAAAAAGAAAAAAGGAATCCAGATCAGAAAAGAAGAAGTAAAGCTCTCATTGTTTGCAGATAACATGATACTGTACATAAAAAAACATAAAGATAGTATCAGAAAATTACTAGAGCTACTCAGTGAATTTAGCAAAGTTGCAGGGTACAAAGTCAATACACAGAAATCACTTGCATTTCTATAAACCAACAATGAAAAATCAGAAAGAGAAATTAAGGAATCAATCCCATTCATCATTGCAAAAAGAAAGAATCAAATATCTAGGAATAAACTTACCTAAGGAGACAAAAGTACTGTATGCAGAAAATTATAAGACACTGATGAAAGATATCAAAGATGACATAAACAGAAGGAGAGATATTCCATGTTACTGGGTAGGAGGAATCAATATCATGAAAATGACTATACAACTAAATGCAATCTACAGATTCAATGCAACCCCTATCAAATTATCAATGGCATTTTTCACAGAACTAGAACAAATAAATCTCACAATTCATATGAAAATACAAAAGACCCCAAATAGCCAAAGCAGTCTTGAGACAGAAGAATGGAGCTGGAGGAATCAACCTTCCTGACTTCAGGTTATACTACAAAGCTATAGTCATCAAGACAGTATGGTACTGGTACAAAAACAGAAATACAGACCAATGGAACAAGATAGAAAGCCCAGAAATAAACCCATGCACCTATGGCTACCTTATTTTTGACAAAGACAAGAATATACAAGGGGGCAAAGACAGCCTCTTCAATAAATGGTGCTGGGAAAACTGGACAGTATATAAAAGAATGAAATTAGAACACTTCTTAACACCATACACAAAGATAAACTCAAAATAGATTAAAGACCTAAATGTAAGACCAGAAACTATTAAACTCTTAGAGGAAAACATAGGCCAAACACTCGATGACATAAATAAAGCAAGATCCTCTATGACCCACCTTCTAGAGTAACTGAAATAAAAGCAAAAAAAAGTAAAATGGCTGCCTGAGGAGGCCTTATAAATAGCTGTGAAAAGAAGAGAAGCGAAAAGCAAAGGAGAAAATGAAAGATATAAACATCTGAATGCAGAGTTCCAAAGAATAGCAAAGAGAGATAAGAAAGCCTTCCTCAGCAATCAGTTCAAAGAAATAGAGGAAAACAACAGAATGGGAAGACTAGAGATCTCTTCAAGAAAATTAGAGATACCAAGGGGACATTTCATGCAAAGATGGGCTCGATAAAGAACAGAAATGCTATGAACCTAACAGAAACAGAAGATATTAAGAAGAGGTGGCAAGAATACACAGAAGAACTGTACAAAAAAGATCTTCACGACCCAGATAATCACAATGGTGTGATCACTCACCTAGAGCCAGACATCCTGGAATGTGAAGTCAAGTGGGCCTTAGAAAGCATCACTATGAACAAAGCTAGTGGAGGTAATGGAATTCCAGTTGAGCTATTTCAAATCCTGAAAGATGATGCTGTCAAAGTGCAGCACTCAATATGCTAGCAAATTTGGAAAACTCAGCAGGACTGGAAAAGGTCCGTTTTCATTCCAATCCCAAAGAAAGGCAATGCTGAAGAATGTTCAAACTACCACACAATTGCACTCATCTCACACACTAGTAAAGTAATGCTCAAAGTTCTCCAAGCCAGGCTTCAGAAATACGTGAACCGTGAACTTCCAGATGTTCAAGCTGGTTTTAGAAAAGGCAGAGGATCCAGAGATCAAATTGCCATCATCTGCTGGATCATGGAAAAAGCAAGAGAGCTCCAGAAAAACATCTATTTCTGCTTTATTGACTATGCCAAAGCCTTTGACTGTGTGGATCACAATAAACTGTGGACGATTCTGAAAGAGATGGGAATACCAGACCACCTGACCTGCCTGTTGAGAAACATATATGCAGGTCAGGAAGCAACAGTTAGAACTGGACGTGGAAAAAAAAAAAAAAAGAACTGGACGTGGAACAACAGACTGGTTCCAAACAGGAAAAGGAGTACGTCAAGGCTGTATATTGTCACCCTGTTTATTTAACTTATATGCAGAGTACATCATGAGAAACGCTGGGCTGGAAGAAGCACAAGCTGGAATCAAGACTGCCAGGAGAAATATCAATAACCTCAGGTATGCAGATGACACCAACCTTATGGCAGAAAGTGAAGAGAAACTAAATAGCCTCTTGATGAAAGTGAAAGAGGAGAGTGAAAAAGTTGGCTTAAAGCTCAACATTCAGAAAACTAAGATCATGGAATCTGGTCCCATCACTTCATGGGAGATAGATGGGGAAACAGTGGAAATAGTGTCAGACTTTATTTTGGGGGGGCTCCAAAATCACTGCAGATGGTGACTGCAGCCATGAAATTAAAAGATGCTTACTCCTTGGAAGGAAATTTATGACCAACCTAGATAGCATATTCAAATGCAGAGACATTACTTTGCCACCAAAGGTCTGTCTGGTCAAGGCTATGGTTTTTCCAGTAGTCATGTATGGATGTGAGAGTTGGACTGTGAAGAAAGCTGAGCACCAAAGAATTGATGCTTTTGAACTGTGGTGTTGGAGAAGACTCTTGAGAGTCCCTTGGACTGCAAAGAGATCCAACCAGTCCATTCTAAAGGAGATCAGCCCTGGGATTTCTTTGGAAGGAATGATGCTAAAGCTGAAACTCCAGTACTTTGGCCACCTCATGCGAAGAGTTGACTCATTGGAAAAGACTCTGATGCTGGGAGGGATTGGGGGCAGGAGGAGAAGGGGACGCCAGAGGATGAGATGGCTGGATGGCATCATCGACTCGATGGACGTGAGTTTGAGTGAACTCCAGGAGTTGGTGATGGACAGGGAGGCCTGGCGTGCTCCAATTTATGAGGTCGCAAAGAGTCGGACATGACTGAGCGACTGAACTGAAACAAGTGGGACCTGATTACACTTAAAAGCTTTTGCACATCAAAGGAAACTATAAGCAGGGGAAAAGACAACCCTCAGGATAGGAGAAAATAATAGCAAATGAAACAACTGACAAAGGATTAATTTCCAAAATATACAAACAGTTCATACAACTTAATGCTAGAAAAACAAAGAACCCAATCAGAAAGTGGAAAAAAGACCTAAACAGACATTTCTCCAAAGAAGACATACAGATGGCTAACAACCACAGGAAAAGATGCTCCACATCACTCATTATTAGAGAAATCAAATCAAAACCACAATGAGATATCACCACACACCAGTCAGAATAGCCCTCATCAAAAAGTCTATACATGATAAATGCTGGAGAGGGTGTGGAGAAAGGGGAATGTTCTTGCACTGTTGGTAGGAATGTAAATTGATACAGCCATTATGGAAGACAGTATGGAGATTCCTTATAAAACTAGGAATAAAGCCACCATATGACCCAGCAATCCCACTCCTAGGCATACATCCTGAGAAAATCAAAATTGAAAGAGACACATGTATCCCATTGTTCACTGCAGCACTATTTACAATAGCTAGAACATGGAAGCAACCTAGATGTCCACTGACAGATGAATGGATAAAGAAGTTGTGGTATATATACACAATGGAATATTATTCAGCCATAAAATGGAATGCATCTGAGTCAGTTCCAATGAGGTGGATAAACCTAGAACCTATTATACAGAGTAAAGTGAGTCAGAAAGAGAAAGATAAATATCATATTCTATCACACATATACGGAATCTAGAAAAATGGTACTGAAGAATTTACTTACAGGGCAGCAATGGAGAAACAGACATAGAGAATAGACTTATGGACATGGAGCAGGGTAAGGAGAGGGTGAAATGTATGGAAAGAGTAACATGAAAACTTACAATACCATATGTAAAATAGATAGCCAACAGGAACTTGCTGTATGGCTCAGGAAACTCAAACAGGGGCTCTGCATTAACCTAGAGGGGTGGGTTGGGGAGGGAGATGGGAGGGAGGTTCAAAAAAGGGAGGGGATATATGTATACCTATGGCTGATTCATGTTGAAGTTTGACATAAAACAGCAAAATTCTGTAAAGCAATTATCCTTCAATAAAAAATAATTTAAAAAAAAAAAAGAAAAAAAAAAGCTGAGACATTAATTTGCCAACAAAGGTCCGTCTAGTCAAAGCTTTGCTTCTTCCAGTGGTCACGTATGGATGTG
>NW_011494713.1:2276330-2279503 GCF_000754665.1 Bison bison bison
TGAGCACCGAAGAATTTGTGCTTTTGAACTGCGGTGTTGGAAAAGACCCTTGAGAGTCCCTTGGACTGCAAGGAGATCCAACCAGTCCATCCTAAAGGAAATTAGTCCTGAATATTCATTGGAAGAACTGATGCTGAAGCTGAAACTCCAATACTTTGGCCACCGGATATGAAGAGCTGCCTCAATGGAAAATACCCATATGCTGGGAAAGATTGAAGGCGGGAAGAGAATGGGATGACAGAGGATGAGATGGTTGGATGGCATCACCAACTCAATGGACATGAGTTTGAGTAAACTCCAGGAGTTGGTGATGGACAGGGAGGCCTGGCGTGCTGCAGTCCATGGGGTCGCAAAGAGTCGAACACAACTGAGCAACTGAACTGAACTGAACTGATAGCATTTCTATTTAAGAAAACATACAGGACTGCTCTCTTTTGTTGGTTTCTCCTCCTCTTTTTGATCTCTAAATGGTGGAGAGCCCTGAGGCTCAGTCCTCAAACTGTTTTCTTCTCTCTAGACACCCAAATTCAAATGATATCGCCCAGTGCCTATGTTTTATATAATGGTTCCTTGTCAGCGACTCCCAAAGTTGTATTTTCAGGTCCAACCTTCCCTCTAGATTCCAGATCCACTTGTCTAACTGCCTATATGACATTTTCCCCAGGCTACCCAAAACTCCCCTTAAACCGCACTCTGGATTCTACACCACATCTTCTCAGTCCCAGTAGATAACCATCAGTGATCCAGACACACAGACCAAAAGCCAAGCCATCACCTCTGACACCTCTCTTTCTTCCACACCCCCCATCAGCAAGTCCTCCCCTCTCAACCTTCAAGGCAAATTCCAGATGTGTCCACCGCTTTCTACTGACAATTTCCACCACCTCAGTCCACCCTGTCAATGCTCAGAGTTCCTGGAATGAACTTCTCTTCCTATGTCTTTCACAACTAGAACATTTTTCTGCCTTCCTGGCCTCATTTTGAGCCATTCACTCTCCCAGAACAAGGGTGTATGCCTCTGTTTCCTCTCAGAGCACAAGTAGACACCCTAAAATTTTTTAGAAGCTTCTTCTCCCTACCTTCATCCTTCATCCTATCCCTTCTCTAAGTCTGATGGAAGCCCTAACCCTTAGGACTCAGGCCAGTGATATTTTCTCCACTGTCCATCTTTCCTTTGATTCTTTTTATATGCCAAAGAGCTAGTTCCCTGCATTAACGGGAGGTACATCCCCTACACATCCTCCTTCCCTCCTCCAGCCCCTGGCTTGGCTTTCATGGTGAACAAAGTGCAGAGAATTTACCGATAAGAGAAGTACTTATCTGAATGGATATCAGAATATTCTTTATGTCCACAACACTACTCTTTTTTTTTTATGTTTGTGGAATTTATCAGCTTTTATTTAAATTGAAGTATAGTTGATTTATACTGTTGTGTTAATTTCTGCTGTAAAGAAAAGTGACTCAGTAATACACATATATATGTTTTTTTATTTTCTTTTCCATTAAGGTTAATCCTAGGAGATTGGATATAGTTTTCTGTGCTATGCAGTAGGACCTTGTTTACCCATTCTAAATAAATAGTTTTCATCTGCTAACCCCAAACACCCCTCTTCCCTCCCCTCTTCCCCTCGGCAACCACAAGTTTGTTCTCTATGTCTGAGTCTGTTTCTGTTTTGTAGACAAGTTCACTTATGCCATAGGCTCCACATACAAATGATATCATATGGTATTTGTCTTTCTCTTTGTGACATTTCACATAGTATAATAATCTCATGCCATCCATGTTGCTGCAAGTGGCTTCCTTGTGGCTGAATAGTATTTTATTGTATATATGACCACATCTTTATCCATTCATCTGTTAATGGACATTTAGGTTGTTTCCTTGCCCTGGTTACATGCTACTACTCTTAACACTCCCACACCTGGTAATTCTCATCACAGATCAGATTTGGGAATGGTGTGTGATTACCAGGTATCTATCAGAGGACTGAATTTTCCTGCTTAACTTTCCTTAAATAAGAGATTGCATGTATTGTGTATAAAAAGGCACCCACCAGACACGTCTCCTTTCATCCTTCCAGACTCTTAAAAGAATGCCCCCACAACATTAGAAAAACTTTAGCCTCAGAAAACCCTTTGTGCACTTCTCTTTCCAAATCTGGGTTATACCTTCCATCTTTCCTACTGCAGTGTCCCCTCCCTCAAGGTAACAACACCCACTCCCAGCCTCCACTGAGAATGACATTTGCCTGGAAAATTGCATGCTCTTCAGCTCTCTGTCACCATAGCTGCCCTAGAGCCTTCCTCAAATGTCCACACATCTCTCCCCACAGGTCCACAGCATCCTCGTGCCCATCAGCTTCTCCTGTCCTCACCCCCGGCCTTGCTTTCTGCAGAAGTCTCCACCAGCTCTTTCAGTGGCCACCACCATCATGGTTTATGACATTCTAGTAATATTTTCTCCATTTCCCAAGAAAGACCCGGAAAAAATGGGCTAAAAAGACCACAAGGTCTGGGCCCACCTAGATCTCACACCCACACATTCTAATTCACAGGCCATTCCTTTACTCACCAACTTCCCTGTTGGCTAAATATACGTGTGCCTGCATGCGATGGACCTCTTAACCCCTGCTACCACAAGCTCTTGGATCTACACCAGGAACACAAAGCAGATGATTCTCCGTTAGTAGGAGTCAGGTACTTCACCTGAGCTGAGACACTTCAGACAGTTTGATGAAAATGTCTCAAATGTTCCCATGTCACAGGCCACCGGGGAATGCATTGATTAATCTCGATTTCTTATTTTATTTTACAAACGCAAGGTGTTCTCTATGTTCTGGTACTATTCTAAACATTTTACAAATATTTACCCATTTAATCCTCACAAGCCCCCTAGAGGTACTATATCCCCATTTTATGAATGAACAACCTGAGGCACAATTTGATTACATAACTTATCCAAGGTTATAGAGCTAATACAATTCAAATCTTAGCTAACAGAAATTAAACTCATGCAATCTGTGACTTCAACCACTATCAGTTCAGTTCAGTTCAGTTGCTCAGTCATGTCCAACTATCACAGCACCCCAGGCCTCCCTGTCCATCACCAACTCCCAGAGTTCACTCAAACTCATATCCATTGAGTCAGTGATGCCATCCAGCCATCTCATCCT
>NW_011494713.1:2279603-2316997 GCF_000754665.1 Bison bison bison
TCTGTCGTCCCCTTCTCCTCCTGCCCCCAATCCCTCCCAGCATCAGAGTCTTTTCCAATGAGTCAACTCTTCGCATGAGGTGGCCAAAGTACTGAAGTTTCAGCTTTAGCATCATTCCTTCCAAAGAACACCCAGGGATGATCGCCTTTAGAATGGACTAGTTGGATGTCCTTGCAGTCCAAGGGACTCTCAAGACTCTTCTCCAACACCGCAGTTCAAAAGCATCAATTCTTCGGTGCTCAGCTTTCTTCACAGTCCAACTCTTGCATCCATACACGATTACTGGAAAAACCATAGCCTTGAATAGATGGACCTTTGTTGGCAAAGTAATGTCTCTGCTTTTGAATATGCTATCTAGGTTGGTCATAACTTTTCTTCCAAGGAGTAAGCGTCTTTTAATTTCATGGCTGCAGTCACCATCTGCAGTGATTTTGGAGCCCCCCCAAAATAAAGTCTGATACTGTTTCCACTGTTTCACCATCTATTTGCCATGAAGTGATGGGACCAGATGCCATGATCTTCGTTTTCTGAATGTTGAGCTTTAAGCCAACTTTTTCACTCTCCTCTTTCACTTTCATCAAGAGGCTCTTTAGTTCCTCTTCACTTTCTGCCATAAAGGTGGTGTCATCTGCATATCTAAGGTTATTGATATTTCTCCCAGCAATCTTGATTCCAGCTTATGCTTCTTCCAGCCCAGCATTTCTCATGATGTACTCTGCATATAAGTTAAATAAGCAGGGTGACAATATACTCCTTTTGACATACTCCTTTTCCTATTTGGAACCAATCTGTTGTTCCATGTCCAGTTCTAACTGTTGCTTCCTGACCTGCATATAGGTTTCTCAACAGGCAGGTCAGGTGGTCTGGTATTCCCATCTCTTTCAGAATTGTCCACAGTTTATTGTGATCCACACAGTCAAAGGCTTTGGTTTAGTCAATAAAGCAGAAGTAGATACTTTTCTGGAACTCTCTAGCTTTTTCCATGATCCAGCAGATGTTGGCAATTTGATCTCTGGTTCCTCTGCCTTTTCTAAAACCAGCTTCATGGTTCGCGTATTGCTGAAGCCTGGCTTGGAGAATTTTGAGCATTACTTTACTAGTGTGTGAGATGAGTGCAATTGTGTGGTAGTTTGAGCATTCTTTGGCATTGCCTTTCTTTGGGATTGGAATGAAAACTGACCTTTTCCAGTCTGTGGCCACTGCTGAGTTTTCCAAATTTGCTGGCATATTGAGTGCAGCACTTTCACAGCATCATCTTTCAGGATTTGAAATAGCTCAATTGGAATTCCATCACCTCCACTAACTTTGTTCATAGTGATGCTTTCTAAGGCCCACTTGACTTCACATTCCAGGATGTCTGGCTCTAGGTGAGTGATCACACCATCGTGATTATCTTGGTCGTGAAGATCTTTTTTGTACAGTTCTTCTGTGTATTCTTGCCACCTCTTCTTAATATCTTCTGCTTCTGTTAGGTCCATACCATTTCTGTCCTTTATCAAGCCCATCTTTGCATGAAGTGTTCCCTTGTTATCTGTAATTTTCTTGAAGAGATCTCTAGTCTTTCCCGTTCTGTTGTTTTCCTCTATTTCTTTGCATTGATTGCTGAGGAAGGCTTTCTTATCTCTCCTTGCTATTCTTTGGAACTCTGCATTCAGATGCTTATATCTTTCATTTTCTCCTTTGCTTTTCACTTCTCTTCTTTTCACAGTTATTTGTACAACCACTATACTGATTATCAACTTAATTATACAATCCTCTCAGATCTGGTCTATGATGGAGACAATTTACCATAGGTTTCTCACATTTCGCACCTCTTCAAGCAGAGGCACAACTCTCTTTGGTCCTACCTATTATTTCAAAGGTGTCTGTGTAGTGAACAACCTTTGGAAGATGGAGTTGTTGTCTCCGTGGAGCAGAAGACAGACATAATTACTGTCCATTACAAAAGATTCAAGCTCTCTGAGCTCAGGGTTCCTGTCTTATAATGTAATCAACAGATGACATGTGGCCTTCTTCAAACCTCCCCGTAGGAACTGGGGCTTAGGGAATAAAGTTGACACTCTGTCTACTACTATTACTGTAACAAAGACCCTGGTTTCTGATTAAGAATCGCTTGTCTTCCCCCAGCATCCATGGAACCATCCTAGGTTGTTAATTGCAAGTAGTATAAAATCTCAAACCCTTCACAGTCTTGACAACATATGTCTCCATTGTGAAGACAGATCTGCTTCCCAGATGACATTCTAGAGGAGGCAGTGTTTGAATCGTGTCTTAAAGGAAGCAATGGAGCTGAATGGAGTCCAGGGAGGAGAATGACATCTAAGCTCAGGCAATAGGAGTATGCGTGATACTGCAGGGGGTGTTGCAATAGGCCCTATGGCTCCAAGTTTCAGTCTCACTTAAAGTTCTTTCTTGGGAAGTGGACTGATTTTTATTTATTTATTTATATAAATTTATTTATTTTAATCGGAGGCTAACTACTTTACAATATTGTATTGGTTTTGCCATACATTGACATGAATCCTCCATGGGTGTACATGTGTTCCCCACCCTGAACCCCCCTCCCACTTCCCTCCCCATCCCATGCCTCTGGGTCATCCCAGTGCACCAGCCCCAAGCACCCTGTATCATGCATCGAACCTGGACTGGCGATTCATTTAGATAAGTTCCCTTTTATATCTCAACTTTTCT
The DNA here is from genome assembly GCF_000754665.1 of Bison bison bison. Lineage (NCBI taxonomy): Eukaryota > Metazoa > Chordata > Mammalia > Artiodactyla > Bovidae > Bison > Bison bison. The sequence goes on from NW_011494713.1 coordinate 2,282,295, forward strand.
CTAGAAGCTGCAACATGATTTTCTTTCTCTACTTTGTCACACTGGCCACCAACAAACTGAGAAAACTGCATGATAAAATTGCACTCTGCCTCAGACATTTCTGATTGCCTTGGCTTCTGGGAATCAAGTCTGCTGAAGACAATCATCAGGTTCAGCCAGAGTTGATGAAGGCAGTGGCAACTTGGGTCCAGGCTGAAATCCTGTTCATCAGGAGCCCTAACAGTCTCTTCACATCCTCCATGCGCCTGCCATTGGACTGATGTTTATGTCCTTTATTACAATCTTTACCCCGATGAAGTATTTGGGGGCCTAACTAATGTGAACTCCTGATGGTAATGCCCACATATAGGATACTATTTTCAACTCAGATGTATAAAAATCATCTTAATGATTGAAATGGAGGACTTTGTTTACTTCAGCAATACACAAATGTCTGATAATGGATTTGCCTCCAGAAGAGCCTGAGACTGGCCACCAATGAAAACAAATCAATGCTATCAAATGCTACCTGCATCTTCTTGCCCATCATAGGCTGGGAGGTCCTGAGGGCCTCTCTGTGACTCTCTGTCTCTCTCAAGAAGAGGCAGGTTTTGCTCTTTGATGAATCAAAAGCACTGAAACAGGCACCTAGAAAATGTGCAGCACCCAGACATGAAATGGTCAGCGAAGTCCTCCCGACCCCCTAGTGAGAATGTTCAGACTCTGCACTCTCCACAGGACACTGAGGAGAAAGGTTTCCAGTCTCCCCACTCCAATGAGGAAAAGGGAAGAGATCTACCAAATAAAGGAAAGCAAAATGGAAGAGAAAAAGGGTAAAGAGCAGACCAAGTGAGTAAGACAGGATGGTGGAAAGGAAAGGAAAGAACATGGTGCTCACCGCTACCCACTCCAAGTCCAAAACCACAGTAAGTAACTAGCAGGAACTTTCCTCTCATTAAAGCAAAAGGAATGTTCAACCCTATTGAGCCTTCCTGTGTGCTTATTACTACAGGATGGATTTCAGCAGGAGCCCTTGAACAAAGCCATTTCAATTCACAATTTAACTTGCAAAAAGATTCATTCCTAATTAAAAACTGTGCCAACCTTTCAGAAGGCTTTTTTTCTGGAAGAAAAGAACTGACTTTTTAAGATTAACGACTCGTAATAAGTTCCATAACTGCAAGACCAATGGGCTTGTGAACTTGTGAATATCTGATAGCCTTTATGATAAGGATGTCCTATAAACCCATGTCACATCTTCCTGAGCCCAAAATGGGAGGTGGCCAGATGCTCTACAGTGGGCAACTCAGTGAGCACCCCTCACAAATGGGGACAGGGAGTGGCAAATGGTTTTTGTCCCAAGAACCCACATGAAGGACTCTGCAATGCAAGGTGTTGAAGTACAGTGTGGATGTGGCTATTGGGGTCGCCACAGAGGGAGTTTGAGAGTGGACGGGTATCTACAACTCTTGGGATCTCTTCCCACACAGATGGAGCTCTGCTTGATGTATTTGAAAGAAAGCACAGAACTTCCTGGGGGTAAAGATGACAAACTTGTGTAATTTGAACATCATCTTCATTTTTAAGATAGGACAGGAAAAAGACAGGTGATAGGCAAAAACAGGAACAAATAGATCTTGGATATACAAGCAGAATTAAGGGTTGCATGTTCAGTGTATGTGACCAGGGATCAAAGGCTTTATTTCTGTGTCCTGCGCCTGAGAGTGGTTGCTGTAGAATCAATTAACCTCTGTAGATTCAAGTCTTTGCTTGAAAAGGAACAATGCCCTCCCTCTGTAGATTTATTTATTACTTGTTTTCACACATTATATTCAATGCTCCCAATAATTCAGTTGGAACAGATACCAGAGAGATAACATTGTCTTCATTTTTACTAATAAGTGCCTCTCACAAGACTTGACTGGATGTGGGGGTCACCATTTGGTTATGCTACTTTCTGACTGTGTGACTTTGGGCAGGTTACTTAATCCTTTCTGTGCCTCAGTTTGTCCATCTGTTAAGTAGGAATAGGCTAGTTATGTCGCAAAGTTGGTAGAAGGATTAAATGAGCCATATATATATATATTTTTTTTTTCTTAGTAAAGCTTAGTAAAGTCCTGACACTTAATAAAATAAGCTGTCAATAAATGTTAGTTCTTCCTGACTAAGGTGTCAAACCTGGGATTCTAATCCAGGTCTTCTGACACAGGATAGCTCATTGAATGAGAACATGGGCTTTAAAGTCTAAGCTCAACATCTGATAGTTTTATCTTCATCATTGCTGTTATTCACTGTTTTCTACTTACTCATGGTGATACTGACAAAAAAACTGGATAGATGAGTGTGCTATAAAATTCTGAGATAATATGATATATGATATAGCTAGCCTTCAGTAGGACAACTTTTTAAATAGGTCACTTAGTGCAAATCAAAACTACAATAAGATATCACCTCATACCAGTCAGAATGGCTTTCACCAAAAAATCCAGAAACAAGAAATGCTGGAGAGGACGTGGAAAGAAGGAACCCTCCCACACTGTTGATGGGAATGTAAATTGGTACAGTCACTGTGGAGAACAGCATGGAAGTTCCTTAAAAAAATAAAAATAGAGCTACCATATGACCCTGCAATCCCTGGGCATATATCTGGAGAAAAACATGATCCAAAAGGATACATATACCCCACTGTGCATTGCAGCTGTTTACAATACTGCTTACAGTAGCCAAGACATGGAAGCAACCTACATGTCCATCAACAGAGGAATGGATAAAGAAGATGTGGTACATATATACAATGGTATATCACTCATCCATTAAAAAGAATGAAATAATGCCATTTGAAGCAACTTGGATGGACCTGGAGAGTGTCATACTGAGTGAAGTAAGTCAGACAGAGAAGGAAAAATATTGTATGACATCGCTTATATGTGGAATCTAAAATGAAATGATACAAATGAACTTATTTACAAAACAGAAAGACTCACAGACTTAGAAAGCGGTTGCCGGGGGGAAGGGATAGTTAGGGAGTTTGGGATAGTGATGTACATACTGCTATCTTCAAAATGGATAACCAACAAGGACCTATTGTATAGCACATGGAACTCTGCTCAATGTTATGTGGCAGCCTGGATGGGAGGGGGTTTGCGGGAGATGGACACATACACGTGTATGGCCGAGTCCCTTTGCTGTTCACCTGAAACTACCACAGCATTGTCAGTTGGCTATAACCCAAAACAAAATAAAAAGTTTAAAGTTTGAAAAAAATAAATAAATAGATCTTCTAGGAATTTCCTGCTAAAGATGGAAAATTAAACACACTCATCCACTTTTACTCCCTCCTAAAATCCCATTAAAATAACCCTAGAGGAATTTTTTTTAGCTTTAAAACCTCACAGGATAAGAACAAAGAAGAGGACACATCAGTAACAGAATCTTGAAAGCTAAGAACTAGAGGGACAAGAGTGACTGACCTAAAAAATCAAGAATCCTAATCCAAATTAACACAGAGAAAACCAAAAAGCAACCCCAAAAGACTCAGGAGCTGGCATCACCGGGCACTTCTAGACGTGGGTGTGAAGGTGGGGCTGACAACAGAATGTTGAGGAACCAGACTCTGAGACGCCACCCTCAGCTCAGCCCAGCTGGGTGACTTCTCTTCCCAAGTCTGGTGAAAGATAAAAGGGTTTCTTTTCTGGAAAAGAACACCAGATAGAGTTGAAGATAGAAGTATTGTACTGGAAAGAGTGGAATCAAATGAATATTTACATGTAGTGCCTCTCAGAGAGTACACTTCAACAGCAGTACCACTAGCCACAAAATTAAATAAAATTTAAAACTCAGTTTTTCAAATGCACATTCAAAGTACTAGATAGTCATATTGGACAGTACGGATCCAGAACTCTACTACCACTGCATTAAGTTCTGGTCTAGTGTGAAGATTAGATTATTTTTCTGAAGCATCTGAATAGCCCAAGAGGAAAGACTCAAAGATAACAACAAAACAGCCAAAAGTTTTAAGCCCCTAATATCACTAGGCTCCAGCCATCTTATTAAACCTCCCTCTTTGAAGTGACACCAAAGACCATCAGCAAGATGAAGATAGTCTCCAAATGAAAGATGAGAGACCAAAAAACAAACAGACAGAAAAAAAAATTTGGAGAAGCAAACACAGCAGAGAAAAGGGAACATCAAAAAAACCGTTATTAACATCTACAGAGAGTTAAGGGATATTGCATCTGTAAAACAAGAGTGGATTATTATAACAAAGAGATAATTAAATGAATGTTTAATCTTAAAATTTGCAAATGAGAGAAGAAAAAAAATTCAAAAGAAGGACCAAAAGATAAAGTTAAGAAAATGTCCCAGGAACTGTACAAAATGATAACTAGATAGAAAAGACAAAAAGAAAGATAAGTAAGTTGTCTTACTCCTTGTACTTCCTCCACATTTTCACTAATTAAATGCCAGGAACATGAGGCCAGGCTCCAGGGATCGCAGCTCCCCAGCCATATACAGAGAAGCTGTTCATGGGCCCTGACAATGGGATGCCTAATCTTGTGTGTAGTAAATTTCTGTTCTGTCTTCTTTCTTTGGTGTCCTCATCTTCACTTTACCCCTAACCCCACACCTTGCTTCTTTGCTTAGTAGCCAAAGCCAAGATAAGAATATCTTATTTTTCTAGAAGTCAAAGCAGAGCAGTGATGCTGTACACACAAAACTAACACAACATTGTAAATCAGCTATACTTCAATTGTTAAAAACAAAACAGGGAAGTAATTTTCAAAAAATATAATGGTGAAATGGAAGCTTGGAGTCCAGTTGGGGTCCTTGTGTTTAGAACAACCTCTCCTTTCATCAGTGGTGTAAGCCTAGGCATTCTCTCTTCTTACCAGACTTCTGCTCTTGGGTGAATCTATACCACGTCCTTGCCCTCTGCCCTATACTGGCTACCTGGTACTGCCTCTCTGTGATCATAACTGTGATCAAAATTGTCGCAGTGCAGCTGTCCATCCTGCAAGCTTCTTATTATAGAGAAAAATGGTCAGAAAAGGTGACTATCGATGAGTTGGGAGACAAAAGGAAGAAAATGAAAGGAAATCGATTTTTAAAGAATTAAGGAAAGGAAAAAAGAACCTTATATTTATAGCATTTAAAAACCATTATTGCACAAATTATAAAACATACACAAAATAATAGTTTAATGAATAGTTTAATGAAAGCTGAGTGCCAAAGAATTGATGCTTTGAACTGTGGTGTTGGAGAAGATTCTTGAGAGTCCCTTGGACTACAAGGAGATCCAACCAGTCTATTCTAAAGGAGATCAGCCCTGGGTGTTCTTTGGAAGGAATGATGCTAAAGCTGAAACTTCAGTACTTTGGCCACTTGATGCAAAGAACTGACTCATTGGAAAAGATCCCAATGCTGGGAACGATTGAAGGTGGGAGGAGAAGGGGACAACAGAGGACGAGATAGCACTCAGCTTTGGCACTCAGCTTCTGTTATCCAGATTCAACAATATCAAGTCAGAGTTAACAATTCATTTGAGATAATAATAATGTAATGAACACTTATCATGTGCTAAGTATGTTCTAAGTATTATGTATAGGTATGTGATACATTAAAAATGGTTTTGGAGTGATAAAAATGTTCAAATATCGGTCATGATAACAGTTGCTCAACTCTGAATATACCAAAAACCAATGAATTGTACCCTTTAAATAGGTGAAATATATGTTATGTGAATTTTATCCCAGTGTTCAGTTCAGTTCAGTTCAGTTCAGTCTCTCAGTCGTGTCCGACTCTTTGTGACCCCATGGACTGCAGCATGCCGGGCTTCCCTGTCCATCACCAACTCCCAGAGTTTACTCAAACTCATGTCCCTTGAGTTGGTGAGGCTATCCAACCATCTCACCCTCTGCGTCCCCTTCTCCTCCCACCTTCAATCATTCCCAGCATCAGGGTCTTTTCCAGTGAGTCAGTTCTTTGCATCAGGTGGCCAAAGTATTGGAGTTTCAGCTTCAACATCAGTCCTTCCTGAATGTTCAGGACTAATGTCCTTTAGGATGGACAGGTTGGATCTCTTTGCTGTCCAAGGGACTCTCAAGAACCTTATCCAACACCACAGTTCAAAAGCATCAATTCTTTGGCACTCAGCTTTCCTTATAGTCCAATTCTCACATCCATACATGACTACTGGAAAAACCAAAGCTTTGACTAGACAGACCTTGTTGGCAAAGTAATGTCTCTGCTTTTTAATATGCTGTCAAGTTGGTCATAACTTTTCTTCCAAGGAGCAAGTGTCTTTTAATTTCATGGCTGCAGTCACTGTCTACAGTAATTTTGGAGTCCCCAAAAATAGTCTGTCACTGTTTCCATTGTTTCCCCATCTATTTGCCATGAAGTCATGGGACCAGATGCTATGATCTTAGTTTTCTGAATGTTGAGTTTTAAGCCAACTTTTTCACTCTCCTCTTTCACTTTCATCAAGAGGCTCTTTAGTTCTTCACTTTCTGCCGTGAGTGTGGTGTCGTCTGCATATCTGAGGTTATTGATATTTCTCCTGGTAACCTTGATTCCAGCTTGTGCTTCATCCAGTCCAGTATTTCTCATGATGTACTCTGCATATAAGTTAAATAAGCAGGGTGACAATATACAGCCTTGACGTACTCCTTTCCTTATTTGGAGTCAGTCTGTTGTTCCATGTCCAGTTCTAATTGTTGCTTCTTGACATGCACACAGATTTCTCAGGAGGCAGGTCAGGTGGTCTGGTATTTCCATCTTTTTAAGAATTTTCCACATTTGTTGTGATTCACACAGTCAAAGGCTTTGGCATAGTCAATAAAGCAGAAGTAGATGTTTTTTCTGGAACTCTCTTGCTTTTTCAATGATCCAATGGATGTTGGGAATTTAATCTCTGGTTCTTCTGCCTTTTCAGCTTGAACATCAGGAAGTTCACGGTTCGTGTACTGTTGAAGCCTGGCATGAAGAATTTTGAGCATTACTTTGCTAGCTTGTGAGATGACTGCAATCGTGCAGTAGTTTGAGCAGTCTTTGGCATCGCCCTTTTTTTGGATTGGAAAGAAAACTGACTTTTTCCAGTCCTGTTGCCACTGCTGAGTTTTCCAAATTTGCTGATATACTGAGTGCAGCACTTTCACAGCATCATCTTTTAGGATTTGAAAGATCTCAACTGGAATTCCATCACCTCCACTAGTGTTGTTCATAGTGATGCTTCCTAAGGCCCACTAGACTTCACATTCCAGGATGGTTGGCTCTAGGTGAGTGATCACACCATCGTGGTTATCTGGGTCATGAAGATCTTTTTTGTATAGTTCTTCTGTGTATTCTTGCCACCTCTTCTTATTATCTTCTGCTTCTGTTAGGTTTTCTGTCCTTTATTGTGCCCATCTTTGCATGAAATGTTCCCTTGGTATCTCTAGTTTTCTTGAAGAGATCTCTAGTCTTTCCCATTCTATTGTTTTCCTCTATTTCTTTGCATGATCACTGAGGAAGGCTTTCTTATCTCTCCTTGCTATTCTTTGGAACTCTGCATTCAAATGGGTATATCTTTCCTTCTCTCCTTTGCCTTTCACTTCTCTTCTTCTCACAGCTATTTGTAAGGCCTCCTCAGACAACCATTTTGCCTTTTTGTATTTCTTTTTCTTGGGGATGGTCTTGATCACTGCCTTCTGTACAATGTCACAAACCTCCGTCCATAGTTTTTCAGGTACTCTATCAGATATAATCCCTTGAATCTATTTGTCACATTGACTGTATAATCATAGGCTTCCCTGGTGGCTCAGACATTAAAAGCATCTGCCTACAATATGGGAGACCCAGGTTTGATCCCTGGGTCAGGAAGATCCCTGGACAAGGAAATGGTAACCAACTCCGTACTCTTGTCTGGAAAATCCCGTGGACGGAGGAGCCTGATAGGCGATAGTCCATGGGGTCACAAAGAGTCCGACATGACTGAGAAACTTCACTTTCTTTCTTTCACTTTCTGATAATCATGAGGGATTTGATTTAGGTCATACCTGAATGGTCTAGCAGTTTTCCCTACTTTCTTCAATTTAACTCTGAATTTGACAATAAGGAGTTCATGATCTGAGCAGATCCCAGTCTTGTTTTTGCTGACTGTATAGAGCTTCTCCATCTTTGGCTGCAAAGAATATAATCAATCTGATTTCGGTGTTGACCATCTGGTGATGTCCATGTGTAGAGTCTTCTGTTTTGTTTTTGAAAGAGGATGTTTTCTATGACCAGTGCGTTCTCTTGGCAAAACTCTATTAGCCTTTGCCATGCTTCATTCTGTACTCCAAGGCCAAATTTGCCTGTTACCCCGGATATTTTTTGACTTCCTAGTTTTGCCTTCCAGTCTCCTATAATGAAAAAGACATCTTTTTTGGGTGTTAGTTCTAGGAGGTCTTGTAGGTCTTCATAGAACCATTTAACTTCAACTTCTTCAGCATTACTGGTTGGGGCATAGACTTGAATTACTGTGATATAGAATGGTTTGCCTTGGAAATGAACAGAGATCATTCTGTCGTTTTTGAGATTGCATCAAAATATTGCATTTCATACTCTTATGTTGACTATGATGGCTACTCCATTTCTTCTAAGGGATTCTTGCCCACAGTAGTAGATATAATGGTCATCTGAGTTAAATTCACCCATTCCAGTCCTTTCTAGTTCACTGATTCCTAAAATGCCGATGCTCAGTCTTGCCATCTCCTGTTTGACCACTTCCAATTTGCCTTGATTCATGAACCTAACATTTGAGGTTCCTATGCAATATTGCTCTTTACAGCATCAGACTTTACTCCTGTCACCAGTCATATCCACAACTGGATGTTGGTTTTGCTTTGGCTCTGTCTCTTCATTCTTTCTGGAGCTATTTCTCCACTGATCTCCAGTAGCATATTGGGCACCTACCGACCTGGGGAGTTCATCTTTCAGTGTCCTATCTTTTTGCCTTTTCATACTGTTCATGGGGTTCTCAAGGCAAGAATACTAACGTGGTTTGCTATTCCCTCCTCCAGTGGACCACATTTTGTCTTGGGTGGCCCTACACGGCATGGCTTATAGTTTCATTGTTAGACAAGGCTGTGGTCCATGTAATCAGATTGGTCAGTTTTCTGTGATTGTGGTTTTCAGTCTGACTGCGCTCTGATGGAGAAGGCTAAGAGGCTTATGGAAGCTTCCTGGTGGGAAAGACTGACTGAGGGGGGAAACTGGGTCTTATTCTGATAGGTGGGGCTGTGTTCAGTAAATCTTTAATTCAATTTTCTGTTGATGGGCAGGGCTGTGTTCCCTCCCTGTTATTTGACCTGAGACCAAACTATGATGAATGTAATGAAGATAATGGTGACCTCCTTCAAAAGGTCCCATGCACAGCACTTCTGCACTCAGTGCCTCCAACCCTGCAGCGGGCCACTGCCAAGCCAAACCTCCGCAGGAGACTCCTGGACACTCATAGGCAAGTCTGGGTCAGTCTCTTGTTGGGTCACTGCTCCTTTCTCCTGGGTCCTGGTGCTCACAAGTTGTGTGTGTGTGTGTGTGTGTGCCTTCCAAGAGTCTGTTTCCAGTCCTGTGTAAGTTCTGGCAGCTCTATGGTGGGATTAATGGCAGCCTCCTCCAAGAGGGCTTATGCCACACCCAGGTCTACTGTACCTAGAGCCCCTGCCCCTGTGGCAGTCCACTGGTGACCCGTACCTCTGCAGGAGACACTCAAACACAGTTCTGTCTCAGTCTCTGTGGGGTCTCTGGGTCTTGGTGCACACAGTGTTTGAGCCCTCTGAGTGTCTCTGCTAAGTATGGGGTTTGATTCTATATACTATTTCACCCCTCTAACCATCTTGCTGTGGCTTCTCTTTGCCCTTGGATGTGCGGTATCTCCTCAAATTTGCTCCAGCATTGCACAGCCACTGCTCCAATGGCACTCCACCACTCCACCAAAGGAAAAGGAGGGAAGAAATCATGTCTAGGTCTCCACTGTACCCAGCTGGGTGCCAGGCAATGGGATCCAGATACAGCAAGCATTTCCCTGTTTCATAATGTGGTGTGATAGGACCAAGGTCACAAGGAGAGGAAACAGCCCAGAATACCTACTGTCAGTATCAGGCAGGCTGGGTCATGTCATCCCAACAGCAGACACCAGGCAGTGCCTGCTTACTCTGAGCTAAGTAAATAAACAAAATTGTCAGCTAATAACAGAATTACTTGGTGGCAAACCTGTGTAACTTTTTGAGAAAAAGGAAGGATGATTTCAAAGCTAGATCTGTGAAAACAGAGGGTGGAGTCCCAAGCCACAGAGAATTGTTTCCAGGCTTTGAAACTCAGCAGAGTTTGCCCCACATAGCTTCAAAATGATTTCAGAATTGCCTGAGATTGGTCCTCTTTTCCCTTCTGTTTTCCCCCTTTGAACAGGAATTTTTATAGCTATTATCCAACTCTAGTCCTACCATTGTATTTGGAGAAAAGGTAATTCATTTTCTAGTTTTATGGGTCCACAAATAGGAATATTCCCCCAAGATGGGCCATATGGAGTCTCACTCATACCTGATTTAGGCTATTTAGATAATGAGATTTGGCTTCTTTGTTTAGTAGCCAAAGCCAAGATTTGGGACTTTTGAGCTGAAAAAATTTAGATGAGATTTTGGACTTTGAGTTGATGCTGTAATGGTTTTCAATTTGGGGGCAGGTTGAGATGGGCTAAATGCATGTAGGATGGTCCTGAATCATTGGGGGCCAGAGGGTAGGCTGGTAGGTAGAATAACATTCACCACTCCCTCCATCAAAAAAAAAAAAGTCCACACCCTAATACCCAGAACTTGTGAATATGTTACCACACATGTCAAAGGAATTTTGCAAATGTGACTAATCAAAGGATCTTGAGATAGGAAGAATATCCAGGGTTATCAAGGTGAGCCTAATGTAATCATATGTATTCTTACATGACAGAGGCAGAGGAGTCAGAGAAAGAGATGTGATGATGGAAGCAAAGGTCAGAGAAAGAGGGATAAATTTGAAAAAGCTATGATGCTGGCTTTGAGAGTGGAAGAAAAGGCTATAAGTCAAGGAATGCAAGTGGATTCTAGAATCTGTCAAAGCAAAGGAAACAGATTCTCCCCCTGGAGCTCCAGAAAGAAGGCCTTCTGTCAACACCTTGATGTTAGACCCACATGAACCATTTCAGACTTCTGACCTCCAGAACTGTAAGATAATACATCTGTATTGTTTAAGCCATTGCATTTATGGTAATTATACAGCAGCAAAAGGAAACTAATACAGAGGCCTTCCAGCTTCTGCTTTCATGCTCTTTGAAGGCAATCACCAAGAAAAACATCTAAGCACTTTGATGTGCAGAGTCATATCAAATCAGTCTCCAGCATTTGTAGCCACCCTTTTGAGGCACCAGACATGTGAGTAAAGCCATTCTGTATCCTTCAGTTCCTGTTCCATCACAATCATACCATGTGAAACAGAAATGAACTGAGCCCATGCCCAAACTGTGGAACCAATTAAATAAATGGTTGATATTGTCTTCACCCACCAAGTTTTGGGGGTGGTTTGGTGCTTCCCTGGTGGCTCAGAGGTAAAAGCATCTGCCTGCAATGTGGGAGACCTTGGTTCGATCCCTGGGTCGGGAAGATCCCCTGGAGAAGGAAATGGCAACCCACTCCAGTATTCTTGCCTGGAGAATGGCATGGATGGAGGAGCCTGGTGGGCTACAGTCCACGGGGTCGCAAAGAGCAACTTCACTTCAACTTCAATAAATAACAGAAACAATATGATGTTATTTAGTGCTCATCACTTTTCCATGAGGTGGTGGTGGTGATTTAGTTGCTAAGTCATGTCCAACTCTTGTGATCCCATGGACTGTAGCCTGCCAGACTCATCTGTCCATGGGATTTCCCAGGCAAGAATAGTGCAGGGGGTTGCATTTTTTTCTCCAGGGGCTTTTCCCCACCCAGGATTGAACCTGGGTCTCTTGCATTGCAGGCAGATCCTTTGCCAACTGAGCTACCATGGAAGTCTGGTGGGAACCAATATTATTCCCATTCACAAATAAATAAACTAAGGCTTAGAAAGGTTAAACTAGTAATGTGTCCAAAGTCACAGCAAGGGGAGCCACAATTTGATCCTAAGCAACATAACTGTATAACCTCCTAATTTGAAGGATTTAATACTATATATTGTCACCTTTAGTTTTAAATATTAGAAGTTACCTTGAATTAACTTATTTGATATGTAGCAAAGACACAGTGTGACTGTGTGTGTGTGTGGCAGGGGGTGAGGGGGTTGAGGGGGCGGTTCTCTTGAAATGTTCGTTTCCTTTTGTTAGATGGGTTTTCTCCAAAGGTTTAAAAGTTTTAGGCAGATCGAAAGTGGCTGAATCATCACAAGAAAGATAGCTATAGCAGGTCTCAGCCTTACATCTTTCAGCTTTGCCTTCAAAGAAAACCTGAGGCTCTCTCTGGCCCCAGTAAAAAGTTCTGGGGACAAATTCTAATGTGTCCAGCTTGGGCCAGGTGCTCAGCCTTGGACCAATAATCAGCTCAAGAGATACAACACTGTTAATCAAATATACTCCAATATAAAATATTTTTTAATGTATTTAATAGTGCACGATCTTTAAAGAGAAGGAAACTCCAATTTGTTGTTTAAATTCTAGGATGAAGAACTTTCCAGAGGAAGGTGAGTAGTGATCTGCTGATCTAGTCAGGCAAATAGCAAAAACTACATCAGTGAGAGACATTTGGAAATTAGGGAGGGGGGAAAAGTCAAAATTCAAACTTTCCCCTTCAGTGTAGGCTACCTCGTCCAAAGAAAGCATATTTTATGAGTTCCATAGATTGAACTTGGATAAAATGCTTTGAGAATTCCTCCCTCTCACTGTATTTAAAGAAGTCTTCCTAGTAATGTGGAATTAGTTAGCCAGAACCAAGCTGATATAACAAGCTTGACCTCGACCGTGAATGTAATACAAAATCCCACTTGGCAGCAAAAAGGCTCCTGGGGAAAATACGGCCCAATGCAAGGGCAAATAGGGAAACTGGCTAATTAGCCACTTAATACTCAGAATTTCCAAGCCAGAAGGCACCCCGAGAGGTCATCTAATCTAACCCAGAGGTTTTGCCAACCGCTTTTTTGGGCATGTACAGCATCAGTGTGGATACACAGAAACCTTTCCAACAACTTCCCCCTACTAGAAAGTCTGGAAATAAACTTTTTCTACAGCCAGCATCCTTCCTCCTGACCCCAACAGAGAATCCCATCTCTCTATATTATATTATCTGCAAAACCCAAAGATAGGATTTTAATCACTGACATTGTGCATAATAAACACTAAATGGCTAGGCTTGCGTAGCACCGCCGGCTCTAAATACCTTTCTGCTATTAATAAAAATCCACACATTTAACTTACCCACTTACATGTTATATTCATAGAGACTATCTGCTCAGGTAAATTAAAAATCTCATTCCTCTTACACACCACCTTTAAAAATCCAATGATCAAATTCTTGAACAAGCCTGTAGTTAAACACAGATTCCTGGAATTTTAAACAGACTCTGCTAAAAATGTATTCATGTGACCTGTTGCTGATGGGCACTGAGAAGACTAAACATGAAAGAAGCTGTCTTCTTTTAGGTAGAAAAGGTATATTTTTATCAGAGGGTGTGAAGGATGAGAAAACTTTCCACATTCTCTGCAGTGTCTGAGCTGTAGCACACATTTCCCAAGTGACACTCCCACGGTGATCAGAACATGGTGATTATTTGCATCTGGTACTTCTATTTGATGAGTCCTTCCTCTCTGCTCATGTTCAATCACTCTTCTCTTTTATCAAAAAGATGTTCTCTCTCCATCTTCATCATTACAAGATAAAATTTTGCTCTTGAAATGTAAGTGCTCTCTCCTCTAATATTTCATTAGCATTTCTTCTATGGTGTCACAGAATCCTTGCACATTATTTAGCCATTTTTAACCTGCCTAAAACTCTTAAACTTTTGATGAGTTATATAAATGAAAGGCCCCAAATGCATAAAATTCCTTAAGGAATAAATCTTCAAAACCCATATAATTTCTATGAACACTTGAAAATATGCTTATGCTATATGCATAAGGGTTCCTAATCTTAATTTTAAAATACTAAGCAATGGGAGATTTGGATTGGCATATATGCACTGTTGATACTATGTATAAAATAGGTAGTTAATGAAAACCTACTATGTAACTCAGGGAACTCTACTCAGTGCTCTTTGGTGACCTAAACGGGAAGGAAATCCAAAAAAGAGGGGATATATGTATTTGAATGGCTGATTCACTTTGCTGTACAGTAGACACTAATAATATTGTAAAGCAACTGTACTCCAATAAAAATTAATTTTAAAATTACTATGCAAATGTTAAGCAGTGTGTTTATAGTTATTTTGAATAGTCACTATGTCTCATTTAATCTATAAATTAATCTATAAATTAATAGGGGTGTTTCCAAGTGATCATTGGATACATGTACACACATTGGTTGGAGTGATCACATGAAATGGAAATCACCCAACTAAACACTGAGCACTTTTTTGGTATATATGAGTTCACTGGGACTGAAGTGGGAAGTCATCCATGTGTAGGCTCTTTCATGAAGGTGAGAGAAGAGTAGAGGAAAAAAAGATATAATGGGTTGGTGGTCTTACATGGAAATTGGAGAGGCAAGTGGATATGAGAGAGTTGGTCCACAGACAAGAAAAGCAGAGTAGGCAGTGGAACTAGAGGATGCTAGGAAATGCATTACTTTAGGAGCTGCCAAGTCAAACACCTCCAGAGATCACACTTGTAAGAATCAAATAGAATAAATTTAAGCGGGGAAACTATAAAGTGAACTGGCATAGGTAGGCCTCACCCAAAGGCATTCAAGTCCAACTTTTTTTAAATTACTGAATGCCAAACAAAACAGATTTGTGAACCAGATTCAGCCTGTGGACTGCCTGTTTGTGACTTTGGCTTTAAAGAATTGTTGATAACATAGCTATAATGGCAAAGACTATAGACTCAAGAGCCAGACTATTTGGATTTAAATCCTGCTCCTACCCATGTGACTTCAGGTAAGTAACTTAACATTAGCCGGATTCCCAAGAGAGGGTATTCAAAGAATACTTGGAATGTGTGTACTCAATAGAAGCTGCAAGGACTTAAATAGTGTCACGTCCTCCATATTCTATTGGTCAAGAGCAAGTCACAGGCCAGCTTTGATTCAGTAAGGTAGAAAAAATAGGTTCTGCCTCTCAGTGGGGAATGGCTTGTACATGTAGGGCGGGAAAGAGCTAATGACTGCCCTCTTGGAGATAAGCCAACAAATAGTCCAACTATCTCTTTCAACAACAGTAAGATAGAATGGAGGACTAAGAAAGTTTGATCCAATGGCTAAGACTCCGAGCTGCCAATGCAGGGAGCCTGAGTTCAATCCCTGGCCAGAGAACTAGATCCCACATACTGCAACTAAGATCCAGCACAGCCAAACAAATAAATAAGTAAATGATTTTTAAAATAGGTTAGATTTTTTTTTTTTAAAGTTTGGTCTGACAAGAATTTCCTAAATGGATGGTCATAAATTTTCAAAAATTGTTATTATGTAAATAATATGTTTTCATTGTTTTAATTGGCAAACAGAAATGAGTAAATAATAAATAAATGAACTACTACTCTCATCCAGAGAAAATCACTCAGTTTTGTTATGGGCAAAATTAATAGTTAATTCATTAAGAGGAATTCAGACATAATTTTTCAGCTCTCCCAACTTTGAATACCAACTTAGTCCAGGAAATTACTCAATGTTACTCAACTTTGTTGAATGGGCAAAGAGCCAGCCCCCAGATGTCAGGACAAATATAGGGGCTTAGCAACTGAATGGGTTAGAGGAGACAAATAAAATGAGCAGATGCCCGGGTGAAATTGTGAGAGGGAACATCTGCTGTCCTATTTGCAAAGGTATTTTGTAATCAAGAAGACGGAGTGAATGCACAAATGGAGCGACCTGTATTGAGATTCAGAGCATGAACACTGATGTCAGTGTTTTGTAGTTAATTAGATGGAGACTGTTACATTGTGTATCTAATTTTACAGAATGAAAGCAGAATGTTCCCCTCCATCAGGGTTTACTCCCAATTTTCAAGCAGAGTGAGGCCTTGTTCCCATTCCTTGGACAACACAGTAAGCAAGAATAAACCAAAGTAACCAAGCCTCAGTTCCTTACTGTACACCCCAAATGTTCAGGCTTCATTAGTTTTCAACGACGTCATAAAGTCACATTTCTTTATGATGTGAAAATGATGGTGCTTCAGGTTCCTATCGACTTAGCCCTGGAAGTCCAGCTCTTCCACCAACTTCCTCTGCACCAGCATTTCTACGACTCCCATAGATCACCTCAGTGCCATCATGCTGTTTTCATGGCTGACGGCGATCTCAGCCACTGGTGAGGCTCTGGAGGCTGCCGCCAGCTATCCTGTGGTCCCTGGACCTGCTTCTTTCCAGCTGCTACTGTTTTCTGCTGCTGTTCTACTCAGAATTTCTCCCAGCAAATGCAGAAACCAAGCCATAATGTTTATAAAGGGGTTTCACAGAGACTTGGAGTCAACAGAGAGGACCTGGACAATAAATTCTCTGTAGTTTCCTGATAATCTCCGTTGGGGTCTCCTGATCCTTCACATGCATCTAATACCTAGTGATAGCTTTTCTTTCTCCATGAGAGGCATCCTCAAATACCTTTGCTATTTACAGTCAAGGGCACGCTTCTTTGGTAGTTTAGTGGTAAAGAATCCAGATGCCAATGCAGGAGACATGGGTTTGATTGATACCGAAACGTGGCCTCTATTCACCTGTGCCAAATAAAAATATGGAGGCAGAGTCTTGGGTGAAGTAGGAAAGAGTATCTTTAATTGTTTTGCCCAGCAAAGGGGGCCACAGTGGGCTAATGCCCTGAAGACCACATGATCCACTCTGGACAGGGTTGTGAGGAGTTTTATAGTGTTTAAGGGGCAGGGCATGATCAGCTCCTGGACAGTTCTTGGATTGGTTGGCATCAAGGTGAAATTTCAAGCATCATCAACCTTCTGGTTTCTACCAATCTAGGGTCTATGTTCTATTGGTCAGCAGTTTTCATCTGGAGGAGGGATCTGCTTCCTGCAAAAACAACTTAGGAATGTGTGTCAGAGCTTTATATCTTTCAGGGAACTGGAGCTGGCTGACTCTGTTATGTGAGAGTTATTGTCTAAATTGTTACCAGTTCCTTAGGCCAACAGCTTTTCTTTATTTCTATATCTTCACATTTCCCAATCATTAACTCTTGCTGCTGCTGCTGCTGCTAAGTCGCTTCAGTTGTGTCCAACTCTGTGCGACCCCACAGATGGCAGCCCACCAGGCTCCGGTCCCTGGGATTCTCCAGGCAAGAATACTAGAGTGGGTTGCCATTTCCTTCTCTAATGCATGAAAGTAAAAAGTGAAAGTGAAGTCGCTCAGTCGTATCCGACTCCCAGCGACCCCATGGACTGCAGCCTACCAGGCTCTTCTGTCCATGGGATTCTCCAGGGAAGAGTACTGGAGTGGGGTGCCACTGCCTTCTCCCATTAACTCTTGAGTCACCACTTTACTTCAGAAGACAAGGACTCAGGGGCTTGTACATGGTTTCATGATCCCTGATCTGAGAAGATTTCACATGCCGAGAAGCAACTAAACCCGTGCATCACAACTAGAGCCTGCATAAAGCCCACGGGTCCTAGAACCTGTGCTCCACAAAAGAAGTCACCGCAGTGAGAAGCCTGAGCACAGCAACTAAAGGGTAGCCCCTGCTTGCCGCAGCTAGAGAAAAGCCCTCACAGCAATGAAGACCCAGCACAGCCATAAATAAATAAAATTATTTTTAAAAAATTTAGAATCAAGGGCATCCACAACCACAAGAGCACAAAAGAAAACTCTCCCTCCTCACCTTCCTCCAGCCTGAGACTTGCCTCTTGAGCCCCTTCTGTGCCTCCAGGTCCTGCTTCCCAACAAGGGTAGTTGACAATGGCCATGCCCAGTCCCACCAGGGGAACCCTTCTGTACACACTACTCCCTCTTGCCTTCAACAAAACCGTATACTTCCAGAGAATTCTGTTTAGTTTTCTATAAGACCGTTGTGAGATCCAGGTCTCATACGACCAAGCCCAGTATAGTTCTTCTCAGCCTTTCCTCCACATGGAACTGCCTTCTAGCCCTTGACTCTCATAAACGGGGACTTTAACATTCACATACACACCTCCCAAGAGCAAGGAAGAAGTATAGAGATGTTGACATTCTTACAAAGGACAGCAGTACTTTCTGATGCCACCACTCAAAAAAAGCAACCAAATCTGTACAATGACATATTAGAATACCTGTGCTATTGCCGTTACCACTCAGCTTCAGGGTCCCAACCTTAAGTAAATCTCCAGCATTCACATCTTCCACAAAGACAAAGCAGGGTTTCTTGCTTCCTGACAAAGATCCACTGAGGTGGTGTTCCCATGCTATTGGGACAGACCACTTGAAAGGGACATTTAAACCCTCACCGCTTAGAAAAGGAATATTGCATTCTGGAAGCCTGAAGTGATGGAGTCATTGTGTTCATCTCATCCCCACCCCATGGAAGGAGACAAATGGCATTTCTCACTTACAATTTTAGAATATAAATAATTGTATTCTAAGCTGACACTATGTTGACTCTCAGGTTCTGATCCCAGAGCAAAGTTGTCAATTGAGAGGCACATTTTTGAAAGCTGTTTTTAGACCATCAAGCTAAGAAAGCTACCTTCATGACCAGCAATCTCTCCAACATAGAACAACTCTGGATTTTTTATGTCTCATTCACTTGACTCAATTCCATAATTCCCTCATTGGGTTGCTCCTCTCTCTTCTCGCCTCTCTCCTCCTTGCCTTCATCCTTGCTCTCACTTCCTCTCCTTCCTTGTTTTCAGATGGTTCTCTTCACAACAGCTGTGTACTCAGTTGCTCAGTCGTGTGCGACTCTTTGCTGCGCCCTGGATTACAGCCCGCCAGGCTCATGGAATTTTCCAGGCAAGAATACTGGAGTGGGTTGCCATTTCCTACTCCAGGGGTCTTCCCAACCCAAGGATCAAATCCTCATCTCTTGAGTCTCCTGGATTGGCAGGGGGATTCCTTACCTGGGACTAACTGAACAAACATTAATTGGTAGCTACTGAGATAAAGGAGGTCCCCTGCCTCACCATTAACTTCTGGTGTGGTTTAGCCACTCAGTTGTGTCTGACTCTTTGCGACCCCATGGACTGTAGCCCGCCAGGCACCTCTGTCCATGGGGATTCTCCAGGCAAGCATACTGGAATGGGTTGCCATGCCCTCCTTCTGAGGATCTTCCCAACCCAGGGATCAAACCGAAGTCTCGCATTACAGGTGGATTCTTTACTGTCGAGTCACTGGGGAAGCCCAACTTCTGGGTATCACCACAAATTCCTAGGCCACAAGCAATCTGAAGGTAGCACTTGGGCTAGGACTTGTGGGCACCTTAGAGGTAATTGAATAATAAGGAGCTCACTCTTTGACATCTCTGCAATGTGTAAAATTTTAGCTTATTTTTGATCCCAGAGGAAAAGACTGGGAGCTTCAATAAAGACCAACATCAAATTTTCCACCATCCCAGAAGAAAATTTAAGGCAATTTTTTTTAATCTGAAAAGAAAACTTTTCTTACACACTAAATTCATCATCTGAGATGCATATAAGGCTACTTTTGCATCTCCTCTCTGCTCTGTAAGTTTTGAACCAAGGACTGACTCCCCAGTCGAATGTTCTCAACAATCCTGATGAGTACGTTGGACCTGCACTAACAAATGACACACTTTTGATGTTCTCAAAGCCTATTTTGTGCATTCTGCCTGACAGCTTACCCCTTCTTGCTATTTTTCCTCAATTGTTACAAATTAGGAGCAGTTACAGATAAAGAACTGCATTCGTTTTTTTAAATTTTTTAATAGATTTTATTTTTGGCAGCAGTTTCAGGTTCAAAGAAAAATTGAGGGGAAAGTACAGAGAGTTCTCATATCTCCCCCTTCCCATACACACACACACAACCTCCCCCACTATCAACATTCTGCACCAGAGTGTACATTTGTTACAGTCGATAAACTTGGACTGATACCACATCTTCACCAGAAGTCCAGAGTTTACATTAGGGCTCACTCTTGGTGTTGTATATTCTATAGCTTTGAACAAAGGTATAGAGACATTTTGGAGAAGGCGATGGCACCCCACTCCAGTACTCTTGCCTGGAAATCCCATGGATGGAGGAGCCTGGTAGGCTGCAGTCCACGTGGTCACAACGAGTCGGACACGACTGAGCGACTTCACTTTCACTTTTCACTTTGATGAATTGGAGAAGGAAATGACAACCCACTCCAGTGTTCTTGCCTGGAGAATCTCAGGGACGGGGGAGCCTGTTGAGCTGCCGTCTTTGGGGTCGCACAGAGTCAGACACGACTGAAGCGATTTAGCAGCAGCGTAGAGACATTTATCCATTATTATGGTATCATACAGAATAGTTTCACTGTCCTAAAAATCTTCTGTATGGTGTATTTTCATGCTCCCCTCCCCCCAGCTCCTGGCAAGCACTGATCTTTTTACTGTCCACAGTTTTGCCTTTTCCAGAGTATCATATAGTATATAGCCTTTCCAGATAGGCTTCTTTCACTTAGCAATATGCATTTAAGATTCCTCCAAGTCTGTCCATGGCTTGATAGCTCTTTTTTTTAGTGTTGAATAATATTCTATTGTCTACATGTAACACAATTTATCCATCTACCTACTGGAAGACACATTGCTTGCTTCCAAGTTTGGGCGATTATGAATAAACTTGCTATAAACATTCATGTGCATATTTTTCTATGGACATGTTTTTGTTTGGGCACATATCAAGGAGTGCAACTACCGGATCATATATTAAGAGAATGTTTGGTTTTGTAAGATTCTGCCAAACTATCACAGGCAACAAAGAAAAGTTCTTGTTGCTCCATTGTCCCTCACCAGCATTTGGTGTTGTCAGTGTTTGGGATTTTCATAATTCTAATAGGTATATAGTAGTGTCTCTTTGTTGTTTAAAAATTTATAATTCCTTAATGACATTTGAAGTTGGGCATTTTTTCATATCCTTATTTGCTATCTGTATATCTTCTTTGGTGAGGCATCTGCTCAGACTGTCTGCTTTTAAATTGGGTTTTTCCTTTTCTTATTGTTAATTGCGAGAGTTCTTCATATATTTTTGGATAACAGTCTACTAAGTAAATCTTTTGCAAATATTTTCTCCCATTCTGTGCTTGTCTTCTCATTCTCTTCACAGTGTCATTTGCACAAGTTTTTAATTTTAATGAAATCCAGTTTTTCATTCTTTCTTTTATGAATCTTGTGCCTGGTTTTGGATGTAAAAAGTCATTCCTACGAATAAAGTCACCTAGATTTCCCCTGTCATTTTCTATGAGTTTTTAGTTTTGCATTTTACATTCAGATCTATAATGAATTTTGAGTTAATTTTTTTGTCTAAATTCATATTTTCACATGTGGATATCGAGTTGTTTCAGCACCATTTGTTGAAAAAATAATTAATATAGCTACATATATTTTCTTTTGAGTAAGATTAACATAGTATATCATTTTACTTTTAATCTGTGTCATTATACTTAAAGTGGGTTTCTTTTAGACAACATACAACATTTTTGATCCATTCGGATAATCTTTTGTTTATTTACACCATGCGTGCCTACTAAGTAGCTTCAGTCACGTCTGACTCTTTGCCACCCTTTGGACTGTAGCCCGCCAGGCCTCTCTGTCCATGGGGATTCTCCAGGCAAGAATACTGGAGTGGGTTGCCATGCCCTCCTCCAGGGGATCTTCCTGACCCAAGGATTGAACCTCATGTCTTACATTTCCTACATTGGCAGGTGGGTTCTTTATCACTAGCGCCCCTGAAAAGCCCCTACTTACACCATTGACATTTAAAATTATTATTGACATAGTTGGATTAATATGCATACTTGTTACTGTTTTCTACTTATTGCCCTTCTTTGTACCTATTTTTGTCTTCCAGTCTTTTTTTCTGCTTCTTGTGGTTCTAACTGAGCATTTTACATGATTCGTTTTCTCTCCTTTCTTAGCATATTTATTATATTTATTTAGCATATTTATATATTATATTTATTTCCTTTTTTTTAGTAGTTATCCTAGAGTTTGCATCCATATCTACTTTCAAATAACTATATACTACTTCACCGATAGTACAAGTATCTTATAATAGCAAGATATTCCTAACTTTTCCTCCTGTCTTTGTATCATTGCTGCCATTTATTTTACTTATACATAAATGAAAATGACCAGATATTGTTGCTATAATTATTTTGAACAAACTTTACCTGCAAGATCAATTAAGAGTAATAAAAATAAGAGTTGTCACTTTACCTTCATTTATTCCTTCTCTAATGCTCTTTCTTTCTGTATTGTAGGCCCATGTTTCTGATCTATATCACTTTCCTTCCCTCTAAAAAATTTCCACATTTCTTGCAACTGTTGTCACAAGGTCTGTTGACAAGAAATTCCCTCAATTTTTTTTTCTGAGTACGTTTGTTTGCTGCCTTCGGAGCAAAGCTTCCACTATTGCCTCCCTTGGACTTTCCATCTGATCTGATCTTCCCATTGAGTTGATACATTTGAGCTAATGATTTATACCACCTCATCCATCTTCTTTTTTAATCAAGGCTTGGTCTTTAGACTTCTCTTTTTTTCACCTGTCTTCACTCTCTGAAGACCATCCAGTCTCATATATGTGTACATAGGCTAATGACTCCCACACTTGTAACTACAGTTGAACCCTTCCTGTGAATTTCTGAGTTATATCTCCAACTACCTATTCAACATTTTCATTTGGATACCTAATAAACATCCCAGATTTACCATGTCCAGGATTGAGCTCTCTTGATTTCTTTTTAAGTTTTTAGGGTTTTTTCATCTTGTTTTATTGAGACATAATTTACATAACATATAATTCACCCATGTAAAGTGTCCAATTCACTGTTTTGGTTCTTTTTTATTTAACTTTTCATTTGCATTCATAACTTGGTAAGTGTTTGGCACCAAAACCCTAGCTTACTAGCTTTCTGCCTATCTTGGCTATAGACATGCCTTCCTCACGAAGCTAAATCATTTCTAGCTTTTGATTTAAAATGAAAGATGTACAACTTGAACACTTAGAGGCCATTGTAGGGTTGTTAATTGGCCTAATTTCAATATTATTGTAACTCAGGGAATAGGGAGGCCAGAGGAGAGTGAGAAAGAGGGCAAATGACATTTATTGATTAAGTTCGTCACCTTATAAGGCCGTGGTTCACAGTACCCCAAAACAGTAACAGTAACATCAAAGATCATTGATCACAGATCACTGTAACAAATATAATGATAATGGAAAAGTTAGAGATACTCTGAGACCTACCAAGATGTGACACAGAGACATGAAGTGAGCAACTGCTGTTGGAAAAATAATACCAACAGACTGCACTGTAGTAATATATGATGTTGAGCATCTTTTCATATGCTTTTTGCTATCTGCAAACCTCTTTGGGGAGATGTCTGTTCATATCTTATGCCCATTTTTTCTAATCAAGTGTTCCTTTTTTGATGGTTAAGTTAGAGTCTTTTCAAAAGTAAGTTAATAAATACAGGTTCAAATATTCTCATTTCAGTGGACTTATTTAGCCAGAATCATCTGATATACCAGTGCATCACAAATTGGGATTGTGACTCACATAAGAATGGGGGATGAATAGAGAAAGGGGATTTCAACTTTTTAAACTATTAATACTAACTCTCTTTTGACTGTTTTAAAATAACCAGGCATCTATTTGCAAAGCCAGAAGTAGCTACAGAGTCTGGCATGTTGTCAAAACTGAGACCAAAGGCTCTAAATTTAAAGTGGACTCTTGCTGGCTAAGAAGTCTGCCCTCAGGAGGGAAACCCAGCTTCCCATCTCAGTTCCTTGCCTGCCTTTCCAGGATTCATAAGGAGGTAGGAAAGTCAGTGCATTTTCTTTGGATCCAGGGTTAAACTGATCACGACAAACATATTGCAAAATGCCCATGTCTGTTGGCTTATGGCTGTTTGTAAGGCATGTGGCAGCTTATATATGGAAAAAGAGAGGTCCTGGTATTTGTCGACTAAAACATTAGTCACCTACAAAGGTGCCCTGGTCTTTGTCCTGTTAAACATAAGAGGTCTATCATTTTTCTGGGATTTTTCCAATTTCTCTGATTTTTCATGGAGGCTATTTGTTAGAATCGAGGGGCTGATATCTATTGAGTTCATGTTGCAGAAAGATGTCTTCATTTCAGGATGGAGCCCACAGATACAGACTTCTTTGAGATACCCCCCGATACCACCGGCATACCTAAGACAGCAATTTATCAGAACATAGAGCCTTCAGGGAAACAAGCACAAAGGATCATTTACTGGGGACATGTGTGTGAAAATTCTACAACATTTGTCTCAAAGCAAAAAAAAAAAAAATAAATATATATATATATATATAGCCAAGCAACTCCCATTATTTCTGATACCTGGAATCTGCTTGTTGACAAAACCAGGTTCTCCCCCAAATTTAAGTAAATCAAAGAACAGGGTAGAGTACGCTTTAGCTTGGTTTATAGTCTCATAGTCTGATTCACCAAAGACCAAATTCAGTTTTCGATGTACTGATGTTTTGTTTTGTTTTTTCCCCATCAAAAGAGGAAAAGGCACAACCACTCCGGAGAATTCTATAGCAATGTCATCCAAATTAAGACTCATACCTACCACACAATGCAGCAATGGCACACTTAAATATTCACTCCAGAGAAATGAGAGCAAATGTCCACATAAAATCTTATGCATAAATGTTCATTGTGGCTTTATTCAAAATAGCCCCAAACTAGAAATAATCTACAGGTCACAAACAAAAGAATAGATAAATTGTAGTACATCCCTATGGGGGAGTACATCTCAGCAATAAAAAAGGAACAAACTACCAAATTTCAAAAAACAGGCTGAATGAAAAGGAGTCATACCCAATAGAATGCATTCTGCATGATTCCACTTATATAAAGTATAAAATAAGGCAAAAGTAATCTACAATGATAATAATCCAAACAGTAGTTGTTTTCTGGAGAGGGGGTAGATTGGGACAAGGAATAAAGAAACTTTCTAGGGTAATGGATATGTTCTCTGTCTCAGTTGAGATGATAATTACATGGGAATATACATTTGTCAAAATTCAACAAACCATACAAATTGAAATCCGCACATTCTATTGTATGTAAATTATACCTCAGTTTTTTTTTTTTTTTTAAGAATATCAGGGGAGAAGAGAAGAATCCCCACTGAGGCAAAAGGCAGAGGAAGAAGGGCAGTGGTCCCTTCTGTTTCTGTGGTAATTGAAGCTCCATATTTGGTCTCTGTGTTCAGATGAGTTTTTATTACCCTGGGATTATTGAAAGTTATTATCAGCCAAGATGACAGCAGAAAGAAAGAGGAGACAGACCTTCCAGAAATCATTTTCCCCATGATTTTTTTAAAGCACATTTTTCAGTCATTATCTTGACAGAAAACAAGCAGCTGGGTCTCTTAACAAAGAGGTTTAATAGGCTACTGGGAAAAAAAAAAGAGGGGAAATTGAGGCGAACAATGCCCATTTCAGTGCCAGCCACATAAAACCAAGCCTAGTGAGTGAAGCCAGTGGCTCCTCTCTGCCACTAGCATCGTTAGAGGCCTAACACTCAATAATGAAGGGTCCTCCAATTATTGGCGTGATTTGAGGCATATTGTTCAAAACATTCTAAAACCTGAAATTGCAGCCGCAAATGCACTGATGGCCCTCACCCTCATCTGTCAAAATAGATGTAAATGCAAAAGGAAAGCTAGGAGGCTCTTTAGGACCCCATGCATTGTCAGCCCACTTCTCTTGTTTCTTTTTACCTTCCTTGTCCTTTTAAATCCATCTGGGTCTGAGCTGCTGGCTTCAAAGTTTCCAACTGACCTCCAACCCAGTTTGTTCATCTCTTACCTCCTTTTCAGTTTTGCACAAAATTAGCAAAACACATGTAATGGGTGATTGGTAAGGACATCACGCAACATTCTGAAAAGCAAATATAAGGGAGGCTTGGCTTCTGTTTAAGCAGGCTTCTCTCCTGCCTCAGACCATACACACACACGTTTCTGTTTAATTGCAAAATTCAGATGTTGGATGGTTGGGGGAGAGCCCCGTAACAAAGGAACACTGAGATGCCTCCTAACTTCTACTTAGGCTAAATTAACTATGTGGGCAACAATACCGGTACTGCTTTTTCCCTTAAACATATATATTAGCAGAGATGCAGGCTAAATAAATACTGTTTAATGAAAAATGAATTATGTAAATGTAATTTATAGCATTAATTTGGGCTTGTAAATTTAATCCACTCAAATGTAGAAAGGTTTCCGTGCAATGAATATTTCTGAGGTTGTTTAATATGTTAAAATAAATACTGAGTCGCTGACAGAAAAACATGTCCTCTGCATCACAAAAGCTATTTTGAAACAATAAATTAAGTGCCTGCTGAATATTTACAATCATGAGTTTTTAACTCTTAGGTAAATTTTCTTCCTAAAATATTCAGTGTGCCATCCATCCAGGCAGCAGACAGATTCTGGTGGCAGCAGTGCAAACATGTGCATGCCGAGAACATTTTAGGTGAATAAGTGCCACAGTATGAGATGGTGGGGGGAGCGCTTTTTGTAAAATAGGTCTATTTAATGCCACCTGGAAAGCAGCAAGAAATGTAAATATTTGGGGAGCTTTCTGGTGCCCCAAATGTACTGCCACTCACCATTCACCTGCTAAAGCATTTACAATGAAAACCCAAATATTACAAGGAAAAATAAGTGAGCTATTTAGAAGTGTTTTATTTAAGAGTATAAAGTTGAGACTTAAAACAAGGTATTTTTAAAAATACTAAGATTATGGGGAGGGGGGGGACGTTATTCATTCCATGTTTTCGGAATAAAAAGGAAACCTGAAGATCTTATATAAAAGATGACTAGCTGGGAGACTTGAAGCAAGTCCATGGTGTCTGCTGGGCACAAGGTTGTCCTGCCTGCCCTGCCTTCTCAGTAAGGTTTTGTCATGACCATCAAGTGGGATTGTGTGGTGGGAGCAAGTTACAAACTGTCCATCTTCATTATTAAGGTACGTTGCTTTTTATTTGGGGTTGAGCATCATTTCTCAGAATGAGAGTATTAGGCCATAATGTTCACTGAAGGAAAAGTATGAAGACCTGTAAATGGTGTCTACTTTTAGTTTTCTTCTTCCTCCAGGTTTCTGCAGTAGTTTGTGCAGCCTTCCGTGGAGCACTCATTGTAGACTCCTCAAAAAAAAAAAAAAAAAAAAAACAGAAACTGGGTTTTGCTCCACAGTCTTACAGCCAGCCAGCCAGCCCAGCTCCTGACCAGCATTGCTGAGTTAACTTTAACCCATCCTCCCTATCCCCAAGCTTAGGATTGGATTATCCCCATGGCATAATCATGGCACTTATCCTCAAATGTTTTTGACCCCTAGGTCGTGACAAGAAGAGAAGGGAAAGGAAGATCCACTGCCTATGTTTTGGGCAGGTGTTCACTGGGAGTACAAAACTATTTTTTCCTTTTTTTTAATGGTTGAAATACTTTATTTTACATTTTATATTAAATATATTCTTTATGGTGGAAGTAGTTACTACAGGTATTTTTGTGGACTGATAGGTAGGTAAGGCTGTTCTGGGGATGCAAGAATAGAAAAGGTAGTGGAGTCTTACATACTCACATGCCAGGTATTTGTAGGACCTCAACAACATAAGTTCCTGTTTCCTGATAACAATCCCTCGTTTTTCTATTTACTCTATATTATTTTAGTTTATTTTATATATTAAGACTTCTAGTTTTTCAAATATTATTGAATTTTTTCTGGCACCACTTGTGTGTTTCCACAGTTCTGTAATGAGAGAATTTCCCAGTCCAATACATTTGGAATAATGTTGTATAAGAGACCTTGAAAATCATAGAATATGTGAATAAATTGAAGCCTCTGACGATTTCTGTATTTAAAAACCTGTTGACTTTCTTTAACTTAATTTTTCACAATGGTTTTTGTATTATAGACCTCTTTATTGTTAAGCATCTCAACTTTCTAAGAGGAACTGAATTCAGGGAATACTGCTGTAGGCTTTATGCTATTTTGTTGTTTTACTGCATTATTTATTTTTCTCATAACTTTGGCCCAAAGAATTAATCTTTTTATTAATTAATTCTTATTGGAGTATAATTGCTTTACATGGTTGTGTTAGCTTTCCCGCACAGAAAAATTAAAACATCAAGCCTTCACCTCTGGCCTTGCTTGCAAAAACACAGCCAATGCAACTGATACAAGAACAAACACAAAGGCATGGCGTGGGCTCCCAGACACAGAGCACTGACATGTTTTCCCAGAGAGATGCTTCTAACCGTACTCGTCACAACTGGATAATTCATTTGATTAACCTTCTTGGATGAATGTAAACCGGGAAAAGCAGACATAGAAAAGCAAGATGTTAATAAAGATCAGAAGTGTCTTAAGGCAATTATTAATATTCTCAAGTATCAATCTATGCTGAAATTAAAGATTTTTCAGAGGCAATGCCATCTTGAAATTATAATAAGACTAAGTGGGAAAACATGATTTGATATAAAAAATTCTCTCCATATATAGAGCTTTTTAGGAACACATTATGCATAAAAATGAAGCAGCTTTACTGCTCTTAAGTAGGGTCCTCTTGGGCTGTGACCAGTATAACTTTAATAGAATTAGAAACCATGGGTAGCACTGTCGTATATAGTAGTCAATAGCTATATATGGCTATTTAAATGTAAATTAATTAAAAATAAAAAATAAAATAAATAAATTTAAATTAATTAATATTAAATAGAATTTAAAACTCAGTTCCTCAATTGCATTAGCCACATTTCAAATGATCAATAGTTGTGTGTGGCTTGTGGCTGCCTTATGAACCAGCATAGATAGAGGACATTTCCATCAGCACAGAATGTTCTATTGGTCCTTGCTGGTCCATAGCAAACACAAAATGACAACTTTCTACATTAAAGAGAAAATAATTAGTACTTAGTATTCAGAGCTTAGAGAAAAGCTCATTAGGCATCAAAGAGATTTTAGAGACAACATTGAATAAATTAAATATGAGGGATAAAGATTAGACTTGCTTTAAGCTAGATAGGAGTTTTTAAACGGGTTACATGTATGGGTAACCATGTGTGTGTATATGTGTGTGTGTGTGTGTCTGTGTGTTAGTCGCTCAGTCATGTCTTACTCTTTGCAACCCCATGGACTGTAGCCCGCCAGGCTCCTCTGTTCATGGGATTTTTCCAGGCAAAAATACTGGATAAGCTTTTAAAAAACAGCTGACATAAAAATAACAATTTTTGAAAGATAAAAAGAATAGCTAAGAGTTGATGTCCTCTAGTTTTAATTGGTTAACATCACAGCATTATAGCCAAGTGCTCAGTTTCATAAGTAGTCTTTCACTGGTCCCTCTGGGTCTCCGTGTGTGGTTGCTCAGGTTGTGTACTGAATTCTAGGGGCATCATTTATATCGTATGCAATGTGAATTGCAGGGTATAAGCTGCACAGAAACACACAGAAGCCTGGGTAACCCTCGCTGCAGTTCTATTTAGAACATTGCTCAATATGACACTTTTCTAAACCAAAAATTCCTTTCAACCCCATTATCCTAGTTTCTGAAATCGGTCATTTTGTTTTCAGAGTCGAGCTTCAACACAAGTCCATTTGCTTTGCTAAGATACTGATAGCCTCAGAGAGGACTTCCATATGTGAACTCCTTCTCAGACACACAGACACACGTGTCCAAGAGGACGAACGGAGCTTTCAGTTAAACATTTTCCCTCAACCCAAAGTTGGGGTGGGACACATTGTCAGTCTGCCTGGCTCTGCCTTGTATACACTCCTGTGTATCCAAGGAGAGAAAATGTTCAGATGAAAATGCTTCCAGCCTTTTGTACATGCACGTTTGTGTGCATTTAGAAAACAAAAACTGCAAACAATCACATAAATAATAGAGCAGTACAATGTATGTCTCCCAGCGAACTCAGAAAGCATGGAAGGCATTATCTTATTCAGGCTGACAGCTGCTTGCTGATGCAAGGGAGTAGTAACCTCCACTGAACTTCCTCGTGCTTTAGCTACTGGGAGGGGAAGGAATTTAAATCATCCACAGAGGCCATCAGCCCTGTGGCTGAAATATGACACTGAGAGTTGAGATGGCAAAGCTCTTGTAAGCAGGACTCCCGCCCAGCCTTCTGAGGACAGCAGATACAAGAGGGCAAGACCCGTTTCCAAGAAGATCAGCCCTGAGTGCTCAGAGACTGGTAGAAGCCACTGGAGGGGCCTCTTGGAGTCTGGCAGACCTGGCCAGGAAAGGACAGACAGAGCAGGGAGGGGTGTGTTGTACAAGCAGGGGAAAGAATGCCCCAGGCAGCTGGCAGAGCCACGTGGCCACAGACTTCTTCTCTGGTCCCAGAGTCACTTAAGCCAGACTCTTGGCTTCCCAGTCCATCGTCACTGCTGTCCCGTGACTCAAGTCACCACCTTTGAGATGCCGCGGAGCACCTGGCCCCACACCTGTGTCACCGTCCACACGGAGGCCTGGCTTCCAACCCCTGCACCTGCATTCATTTGCATTAGGGCTTTCGCAGGCTCTTGGAACATGCATTGCCACCTAATAGCAGGCCGGGAAGTACCATGGAATTAACACCCCCGGAGCAGCCCTCCACAATTATAAACAGCCCAGCTCCCTGAGCATGGATGTGGCATTTCTCCATGGCACCAGTTGCCCACAGGGGCAACTTACGTGAAAACATACCATCTACTGGCTGCCTTCCCTTCCCTGTCCTCTCTGTTCCCCTCCTGTATTTCCTTTATCAGGATCTGCTTCTGGAGGACCCAAATTAAGATAATGACCCAGGAAAGAAATTTTCAAAGCGGCAGCTGCCCCTGCCACCCTTTCAGTCACAGGGGCAGAGACCTACAGGTTGGCCCCTCTGGGCCCAAAGCTGTGCATAGCCTCCCAGGAAGAGTAGGGGTGTAAGGACAGTAAGAGTGAGGGTGGGATAGGGATCCAGGTGACCTCCTGCTCTGTCTTCTATCTGGTCTCTGATTCTTCACACAGGGGAAGATCTCCAGCCTACCCCACTGCCAGGTCACTGTGAAAGGTACCTGGAATCAAGAGAGAAACCTACAAATACCTTGACCTTGGGCCTTAGTTCCATGTCTCTCAAAGTAAAAGCTATCATTGTGTGCGCTAAGTCGCTTCAGTCATGTCTGATTCTTTGTGACCCAATGGACTGTGGTCCACCAGGTTCCTCTGTCCATGGGATTCTCCAAGCAAGAATACTGCAGGAGGTTGCATGTCCCCCTCCAGGGGATCTTGACCCAGGGATTGAACCCACGTCTCTTACATCTCCAGCATTGATCTCCAGCATTGGCAGGTGGGTTTCTTTACCACTAGTGTTACCTGGGAATCCCAAAGGTAGCATAAGCAGACACCAAATCCTCTGTGAAACCTTCCCTGATGGAGATAGTGGAGAGAATGGCTTAGATGGACATTGCTGTGCCCTGATCGTCCTACCACTGCCAGCTGGGCCACCTTGAACAGGTCCTTAGCCCCTCTGTGCCTGGGAGGTCCTCATCTGGGAGATGGAAAAGTAATTGTAGTTAACCCATAAGGCAATGGCAACCCACTCCAGTACTCTTGCCTGGAAAATCCCATGGATGGAGGAGCCTGGTAGGCTGCAGTCCATGGGATCAAGAAGAGTTGGACACAACTGAGCAACTTCACTTTCACTTTTCACTTTCATGCGTTGGAGAAGGAAATGGCAACCCACTCCAGTGTTCTTGCCTGGAGAATCCCAGGAATGGCAGAGCCTGGTGGGCTGCCGTCTATGGGGTCACACAGAGTTGGACACGACTGAAGCGACTTAGCAGCAGCAGCATAGTTTATGGAGGAGAAATAAATTAAGGTCCTTAGCACAGCGCCTATAATATAAGCTTGCTATATATTTTAGCTAATATTAATATTGCTATTTTTCTACTCCCTCAGATATGGTTAGTTGTGTCCTATGAGTTTCCATGGCTCTCTGAACACACCACTACTCTAAAGCTAATCCCCATCCGTAATTATTCATTTCCTTCCTTCCAGGTGGATAAGAGTATCGTTCATCCGACCAGCATCCAATCCAATGCTTAATTCAGCTCAGTACAATGTAACAGGATGTTTTAAAAACTATTAGGGTACTTTTCTGCTTCTCTGAGCATACAGCCTCTGGCCTGGCTGGCCTGAGCTGTCCATCTGCCAGGGGGAGAATTAGGATTTGTTACAGAAGTAAAAACAGAATAATACGCAGCTTCTGGTAGGCAAATTAGGATTAAGTATCAAAATAATAGCTGCATAAGCTGGGCTATCTCCTCTAGAGAGGGTTTTCCAAATCCCTTTATGTCACAGCTTTCATAAATCAAAAGCAGAGTATGGAGCACCCAGCTCAGAGAGATTTCCTACATGTAGAGAAGACAATCCTTGCCACCTATGACAGCAAAGCCACAACATTTGTGACATGAACATGGGGATGTGCCATAGGGTCAGGGATTGTATCAAAATATTTCATACAGGCACAAACCAATCAGAAGAGAATTTAGTGATGAGTGTCCACAGCGGCAGTGCTGGTCATAGCAGATGAGGGGAAGCCATGCACAGGGGCTGCAACAGAGAAGTCTGCCCTCCGGGCCAGGCATTAGCAAGAGAACAGATTGGTAGACACACCAAGTGCTCTCACGGGTTCTGCTTTTCCTCCCTCTGGGAAGTTACATCAGTAAGTGATGCTAACTCCATGGAAGAAGGAGGTGGGGCGAGAGGGGGAAGAAGTATCTCTTGTTCACACTCTGCAAAACGTGACCACCTCTTGGGCAGTACCTGTAGCAGCCAGGTGTTGGCCATACCAAGTGGGTAGGGCAGCATAGCCAGGCAGAGAAAGACCACAAGAGCTGTGTTGAGTGGATACACAATTTCTAAGGCCATGCACAGATCTCATGTTCTAAGTCTTATTGCATCTGTTCCATTTTCTGACAAGTCTTTAGCTCTTTGGACCTTGTGGCTACCATTCACACTCTCAGTGTCTGGCAGTAAACCCTGTCCCCAATCTATCCCTAGTCCCCAACTGGATGGCATCCTTAACTACAGCCAGCTATCAAAATAAGCCTATAAAGATGGTCAGGGGCCCTAAAGACCACCCTCTTATGTGATGATTCACCAGAAGGATACACAGGTTTCAGCAAATAGTCACACTTGTGGCCATGATTTATTATAGTGGTGGTGGTGGTGGTGGTTAGTTGCTCAGTTGTGTCCGACTCATTGCAACCCCATGGACAATAGCCTGCCAGGTTCCTCTGTCCATGGGATTTGCCAGGCAGGAATACAAGAATGGGTTGCCATTTCCTTCTCCATTATTATAGTAGAGGGATACAAACCAAAAAGTCTGTAGATTTTGCACCCCAAAGAAGCATGGGGCAAAGTCTAGCAGAAACAGGCACAAGGTCTAAAAATCCTCTCCCAGTTAAGTCACATGGGGCACTCTTATTTCTTCCAGCAAGGAGTTGTGACAACACTTCTGAAATGTGGCCTAGGTCATCACAAGAGACTCAGCGCCAGGGTCCTACTCGGGCTGGTGATAGAGGAACATTCTGCCTAGCAGACCCCCAAATCCCAGAGTGCCAGAAGGAAAGAGGTGTTCAGCCTAAAACACGTTGTTTGCACAAACAATTCAAGCTGAGTGAGCCATTCTTATCAGTTTGGGGAATGGCTAGAAACCCTCTCAAAATCCAAGTTCTCAGATGCCAGCCAAAGGCCCACCTTGCAAGCAGCACTTTGTAAGGAGAGTAGTCTCAGGCCTACCATTTAAGTCTTTCCTGGACAAAAGATTGGCTGGTTTCAGAGTGCATATGGTTTGGGACTTGCCAGTTGGTCCAGTGGTTAAGACTTCGCCTTCCAGTGCACAGGGTATGGGTTTGATTCTTGGTCAGGAAACTAAGATCCTATATGCCTCTTGGCCAAAAAACCAAAAAATATAAAACAGTAACAACATTGTAACAAATTCATTAAAGACCCTAAAAATGATCCACAACAACAACAACAACAACAAAAAAAAAAAACTTAAAAGTACACATGTTTCAACAACGTCCTGCTGCTGCTGCTGCTAAGTCACTTCAGTCGTGTCCGACTCTGTGTGACCCCATGGACTGCAGCCCACCAGGCTCCTCCATCCATGGGATTTTCCAGGCAAGAGTACTGGAGTGGGGTGCCATTGCCTTCTCTCAACAACGTCCTCCTTATCACTTTATTCTCCATTAATCAAGCAAGAGGAAATCTGAGCTTTGATTACCCACAACACATCATTATTGATAATGCTATCATCTCATAATAAAAATAAGTTGTGTGAAAACAGTGGCTGACTTTATTTTTTGGGGTTCCAAAATCACTGCAGATGGTGACTGCAGCCATGAAATTAAAAGACGCTTACTCTTTGGAAGAAAATCTATG
>NW_011494713.1:2317144-2343904 GCF_000754665.1 Bison bison bison
GCCACCTGATGGGAAGAGCTGACTCATTTGCAAAGACCCTAATGCTGGGAAAGATTGAGGGCAGGAGGAGAAGGGGATGACAGAGGATGAGATGGCTGGATGACATCACCGACTCAATGGACATGAGTTTGGGTAAACTCTGGGAGTTGGTGATGGACAGGGAGGCCTGGCATGCTGCGATTCATGGGGTCACAAAGAGTCAGACTTGACTGAGCGACTGAACGGAACTGTGTTTCACTGGACTTCTCCAGTATTATATTCACGTACCGCATTTAAACTGGGACAAGCGGAGGCAGATGCAGTCAGCAGCCCCCACCATGACTGCCCTGGCCTGCTCCAGAGGCCACCTGAAACAATTTCTAAATGTGCCATCAGTTTTCTGAGTCTTTACACAGCAGAACTGTGTATACCTGTTCATAGATCAGAGGGGAGTCAAGGTTCCAGAAGTGGCCCTCAGTTAATGAGGGACAGGAGTTGGTGATTTAATCTTCCGGGTTGCCGTTTTCTCAGCGGGACATTTCTGAGGTGGGCTGTACAGTCTGCCCTGGGTCTACTCAGAACCAAGCCCCAGTTGCCCACAGTGGTCACGTGCTAACGGACGCACCCTGTTGATGTTCCTCTGTCTCCGGGTCACCTCTCCACCCCCTCACCTCTTTCCTGAGGTCATTCCCCTATTAACTGCTTTGTTGTTGTTATTCAGTCACTAAGTCGTGTCTTGACTCTTTGCCACCCAGTGGACTACAGCACGCCAGGCTTCCCTGTCCTTCACTATCTCCCAGAGTTTGCTCAGACTCACTCCACTCCCATAGTTTGCTCAGACTCACTCCACTTGCTCAGTCCACTGAGTCGATGGTGCCATCCAGCCATCTCATCCTCTCATCTTCTGTTGCTCTTAACTGCTTACACCCTTCATGTTCAGGACATAATTGAGAAAAAAACTCTCAGAGTCTCTCGAGTCTAAGAACCTGTTCCATGTAATCAATCAGAAAGCATTTCACTTAAAAGATTTCCCCTAAACATGTTCAAATATATTCTACCAATCCTTTCTTTCTAGATTTTATTCTCAGATGTCTACATTTCAGCCTCTGGTGTGTGCTTATGAAGAGGTACATTGCCCTGGTAGGAAAGTATGTGAGTTTTGGAATCAGAAATTCTAGGTTCAACTCCCATATCCTCTCCTGTAGAATGCCACTCAGAATTTAGAGGCAGTGTCCTAGAGGCAATGAGCACAGCGGCTGCCACAGAGCAAACCCTGCATGCTTGTGAAGCTCTATCCTATTCTGGGTAAGAGGTTCCATCTCAAGCTGGGGGAAGGGAGGTCCCACTCAAACTTCTACACAACTCAGTGACTTTCTCCTTTCAAGCACCATAGGATGAGAAGCCAAGGCAATGCTGTTCTGAAGCCATCCTTGCGCTTTTAAAGTGTTCTGGAGAGAGAGCACTCTGACTCATCCTCCAAATGCCACCTGGAGCTGAAAGTCCTGGATGCCATTCTGTAAATATCAAGTGCCTCCAAAGTGCTGGCTAATAACAACATTCAAAACCAGGGCGGGCAGAGAGCCCACGAGGAGCTGGCTGCCTAGCACTCTCTGAAGCTCTTCACTTTTGTTTGTATCTTCAAGGTCTACTTTAGTCCCTGCCAATGTTAAAGTTAAAAAGTGCCTCTCCAAGGATGCTTTTAAAAAATAAAATCCTGGGGAGATGGAATCTATGGATGCAGCAGTCAAAAGAGCCTGGTTTGGGGGTCAGAGAGACCTTGACTAAAATCTTGGCTCTGCCCCTTAATAACTGGTTCTCTTGGCAAATTTCTTCTGTTCTCCAAAGTGGGGAGGTGACGTCACCTTCTTCATAAAGCTGTAGCTACCGTTACAAAAGGCAATGAAAAGTACCTTGCCCAGGGCCTACATAAAAGGGACTGTTTTTATGACAGATAATCCCACAATCCGGTATTGCTTATTTTCTACCTTTTTTACTTTAGGCCTTCTAGAAATGCAGCTAAGAAGGAGCAAAACCATGTGATCTAGACTTTATTTCTTTTTTACCCTTCTTTCCCTGTTTGAGACTATGACTAATAGGATAATGGTCAAAGATGTAGAACAGAAAAGAAGAGGGAATGAAGAAGAGTCTCATGAATTTACAAATTAGATAGGCTATTCTAGGGGCTGAATTTTGTCTAGCATCAAGCAGACGGCACTTGATGAAAAAAAAAAGTTTTATTTTTTAATGTCAACATATTTAATCAAAGGTAGCTTCAAAATTGGGTGATTAGGGTCAAGCAATTTGATTAGTACATTAAGTAAGACTTGCACTTGAATATTATACCAAAGTTAACCATTTGGAACTACCCATATGTAAAAAAATCTCAGTGGCTAAGACTGCTGCTATGACCTAGTACCCATCCTTTGTTTCTTCCAAAGTAATGGCTGAGTAGATGACCTGCCAGAATAAAGATTACATTTTTTATTCTCCCTTGCAGATAGGTATGGTCAAGTTATTAAGTCCTGAGTAAACAAAAGTAGGAGGGAGTAGTACATGTAACATCCCAGAATATTCTAAAAGGGATGCTCCTTTTAATCCTTTCTGCTGGCTGGAATGCAGCCTTGATGGTTTGAACAGAAGCAGTCATTTTGGACAATAAGGTAAACTTGAGACTAGAGATCAACACAGAGAAGGGATACAATATTCCCCGTTGTTATGAACAATCACACCCAACCCTGGACCCAGACTTTCATATAAGAAAAATAAATTTCTTTTTTCAGCCACTTATTACTTTGGGTTTTCAGTCTCTCACAGCTGATTCTAATCCTAACTAATTCAGTCTGGATGGCACAGATACCTAATTTGCTATAAAATGCTCAGTTTCTTGGGTTTTTTTATAATGCATCAAAATCAAACATTAAGATGCATTAGCTTGGTTCCCTATATTTTTTGGTTCTGCTGTTAACCGAAGTCCTACTTTAGGAAGCAACAGGAATTGTGTTGGTTATCACTTGAATAAAATTTGCTTTGCATGTACAAAAATCTCATTTACTCCTGCTATTTGATACTTGAGAGATTTGGATGTTTGATAGGCCTTTACCACTGAATATTTTTCCCCCCTAGTTGTACACAGATGCTGTTCTTGAGCTATATCAATCCTTCCCAACAAACAAAAATCCTCAATATATTTCAAGTTCTTTTTCGAGGGGTTGGGTGGGGGTGGATACTTCATCACTCTGAAGTCACCAGGTAATGCAGTCTAATAAACACATTTTATCTCCATTTGAATCAGGGCTCCACCTCCTCATTCCACTCCTTTTTGGCTTTGTTTTGGTTGTGTGTGTGCGTGTGTATTGCAACAGGAACAGAGATTTGCCTTACATATCTAAAAATACATACATAAAAAAGAAAGAAACAAAAATGCTTGCTTTCTTGCTTTTCTTCCTTCTTTTTTCTTTTCTCTCTTTTTTTTCCCAAAGATTTTGAGACTATATATCCTTTAGAGAGAATAAGGAAAGAATAAACTTCAGGGCAGAAAAGGAACCAAACACATAAAACATTGCATAATCTTCAAGGGCTCAGGGACCCCTGGATGCCTTTCTAGGAACTTTCCTAGAAACCTCACAACATTACGATCAGTGTATTATGGGACTTCCCCGGTGGTCCAGTGGTTAAGCCTTGGTGCTCTCAGTGCAGGGGGCACAGGTTAGATCCCTGACTGGGGAACAAAGATCCCTCATGCCACAGGGTACCAACAGAAGAAAAAAATAAAATTGGTGAGAAGAGTCAGTGTATTTTGTAGAAGAGGACATTTTGGCCAGGTGGGGTTGGCATCTAGCTACAGACTGTAATTTAAAGTTGTCAAAAAAGCTCCCCTCCATAAATAGATTTCCTTTTGAAATTTCTCCCTCTCTACTCCTACTTTCTTCTTGAGGTAAGTGCTAAAGTCTTTTGAGCTGCAAATGTTATCTGGGAAGAATAAAATGTTAAGTCATTAGAGCCAATAGTTTAGATGTCATTAGCTTAACAGAGGAAACAAAGGTGTTAGTCTCTAGCTACTATTTGTAATTATTTAAATCTGCCTTCCCGTGAGAGCATAAATTCCCCTGAGGCAGGAGCCAAGCCTGCTCTGTTCACTGCTGCCATCCCAGGGCTTACCTCAGTAAGCCTGGCACCGAGCAGCACAGGCAACATTTATCAAATGGATGAGTGGAAATAGAATGAGAGGCAGAAGGTTCCGATGGAAGAAAAGAAAAAAGCTGATGCTTTCTTCAAACTGATAGGGATTATAGGTGGAAGGCAGGTGGGCCCGCGTAGGGAGGCCAAAGAGCTAATAGAAAGAATAGTAAGCCCTGCAGAAGTCTCCAAAAGAAAGGCTGCCTATATCAGGGCAAGCTCTTTTAAAAAATTATTTGGAAAATAAAATTTTATATTTCATGAGGTCTGTCTTCATGATACAGACCATTCCTAAATATCAGAAAGTCCTGTTGAATCAACTGAAAGACATTATTTGCATTGAAATGTGATCATGGCTTTGCTATCACCATCT
Source organism: Bison bison bison (assembly GCF_000754665.1). NCBI lineage: Eukaryota > Metazoa > Chordata > Mammalia > Artiodactyla > Bovidae > Bison > Bison bison. The sequence continues at coordinate 2,321,673 of NW_011494713.1, forward strand.
TGATGTTTTACATCTTTGTGAACTCAGGAAAATTTTGAGATGACTAAAGAATGTGGTAAGTTACATTCCCCTACTCATTCAGTAGATATATATTGAATCCTTAACACAAATCATAACAAGGAAGGGTTCTTAAGTCATGCTTTGCACTGGAAACACTTCAGTGATAGTTAAAATACAGATTCCTGGGTTGCTCCTGGATCTCCAAATCAGACTCACCCAGAATTTGACCTAAGAATCTGGACTGTTGAGTTCTGACTGTAACTTGAATGCAAGCAATCTGTGGTAGGTTAGTCAACCAACATTTGGGAATCCTTGTTTCTGAGGATACTGTCAACTAAAAAAGATGCACAATGTGAGAGCAGCAAGTTAAGTTTTATTTGGGGCAAAATGAGGGCTGCAGCCTGGGAGGCAGCACCTCAGACAGCTCTGAAAGACTGCTCCAAAGAGGCAGTGGGGGAAGGTCAATATATACGATTTTGGTGAAGAGGGGTTTCAGTGCAATCAAGCGCTTACTTTAAGAGAGGTTTTCTGCTAGTCTCAAGGAAGGTTTTCTGCTAGTCTCATGACGCCATCATGAAGGGATTTCGTGCTTTTCTAGATATGAAGAGATGCAAAGATTGGGATCATGAAATAAGTCAGTTCCTGGAAATATCTAATTGTCTAAAGACCTGTTCCACCAGATTCCCTGGAATACAGAGTGCCTCCCTCTACCCTGCACTCCCTCAGCGGGTTTTGAAGGTTAACAGCTGCAGCAGCACAGAGTTCATTCTCCACAGAGGCAGATGGCAAATGCCCTTGTTCTTATTCGCTGACAAATGGCCAATTTGTAGTTGATAGGCAAGTTCCAGCTTGTAGTTGACAGTACCAAGGTGATGCTGTCATCTTCACTGAGGAGCTTGCAGTCTCAAGTGGAATTACAAGATGTGGATATAAATAATAGAATATAAGTTAGATGACAGGTATAACTGTTGACATTCTCTTGTAAAGACTTCATATGGGAAGTCTCATTTAATCTGGACCCCTGTAATAAGGGGGCCAGGAGCAGGAGGTAAGTGGTAGAAAAGGAACTTGGTAAACCTCTAAATCTTAACAAGAAACTAACTTTAATTATCATAAGATCATAGATGCTAGAAAGGACCATAGAGATAGCTCTGAGTCCCGCTTCTCTATTCGAAAGGAATCCAGGGGTCAGAGGGATTAGGGACCCGTACAGAGTCACCCAGCTAGTTACCATGAGGACATGTGCTGACATGCATGTCTCTGAGCTCCCAAGCCAAGGCCCTTTGCCCCACCTCCCTGACTCCTGTGGATTGGCCCGGGACTAGGAATGTGTTTCTGTCACTCCTATGGACTGCTTGGCTTGTGCCTCTGAGAATGCACTGCCAAATGGGACCAGGTGTCAGGAGGGGCCTCCTGAGGACCAAACAGACCACAGGGCCAGCCGGCAGGCTCTCTGCCTCTCCACTCAACAAGCCCGTTTCATTTCACCCTGTTGCTAGCAGAATCTACAGATAAGTGTTGGGGAGGGCTGAGAAGCACATACACGCGCACACACACACAAACACACACACAGAATGAATGAGTAATTCAGAGACACTGAGATGCCACCATTGCCCAGGCTGGAGTCACGTTCTGTCAGAAGCATTGCATCCATACATAGAACTGAGAGATGGCATGTGTTCATCCACCCTCACCAGTTAGAACCTAACAGGCCATCCAGAAAGATCAGCAGGGGTCCACCAACGAATTTCCTGGGTCCCTGCCAACAAGGGCTATTCCTGGAGATGAACTAGCTGCTCACCCGATGCAGTGCTCCTGGTTTAAGGGACAGCTGCTGTGGTGGCTGCACTTCTGTGGATTATAAAGATTCAGTAAAATTCTTTTTATAAATTTGTACTGAAACATACCATTCAAAAAAGTGCACAAATTATAAGTGAATCATGTAACTGGCCCCCCAAACAAGAAACAACCTCACTAGCACCTCCAAAACAACCTCTCATGTCCTTTTCCAGTTCCTACTCCCATCAAGCGTAACCCAACTTTCAGTACTCTTTGTTAGTTTTGTCTGTTTTTGAAATGCATGTAAATGGAACAAGTATCTTATATCTTCAGTATTTAAGATACTTGATGGTTAACAAGAAATTGTCTGTATATATCTAGAAAGAACTCTAATTCAAAAAGATACATGCACCTCAGTATTCATAGCAGCACTTTACAAGTGCCAAGACATGAAAGCATCCGTTGACAGACGAATGGATAAAGACGATGCCATTTATATACAGATATATATTTATATCAGTTCAGTCATTCAATTGTGTCCGACTCTTTGTGACCCCATGGATGCCAGCACATCGGGCTTCCCTGTCCATCATTAACTCCTGGAGCGTACTCAAACTCAAGTCATAAAGTCGGTGATACATATGTAAACATACAATAGAATACAATTCAGCCATTAAAAAAATGAAATGCCATTTGTAGCAACTGGATGGACTTAGAGATTACCATAGTAAGTGAAATAAGTCAGTAACAGAAAGATAAATATATGATATCAATCATATGTGGAACATAAAATACGATGCAAATGAACTTATTTACAAAACAGAAACTTATTTACAAAACAGAAACTTATTTAAAAAACAGATGCACAGACATAGAAAACAAACTTACAGTTACCCACAGGGAAAGGGGGTTGAGGGAGGGATAAATTAGGAGTTTTGGATTAGCAGATCAAACTACTATATACAAAATAGATAAACAACAAGGTCCTGCTACATAGCGCAGGGAACTATATATACCAATATCCTGTGATAAACCGTAATGGAACAGAATATGAAAAAAATGCATACATATATATTCAGTATATATATATATATATATATACTGAATCACTTTGCTGTACACCGGAATCTAACAAAACATTGTAAACCAATTATACTTCAATAAAAAAAGGAATTTCCAGCAAAGTATAATAATTTGCAAGTTTAAAGAACTAAAAGAGTAGATAGCATGCTTTAAAATGGGGTCTATTCTAGAACCAGCTAGGATAGCTATTTGACCTGTATTTCACTTTCAGAATGGGCCTCAAATTTAGACCATCTCCAAATGATATTAATATACATTCACAGAGATCCATGCACAAGACTGGAAAAACAGACTCATCATACAATTTTAAAGCTGTGTTTCATTTCTGGAACTACACTGTCTATCATGAATTAATATTGTAAAGAAATAATTCCCTGGTGAACTCAAGGTATATTGCCTTGAATTTTTTGTATTAAAAGCATTGAATTGTTAAATGTAAACATTTTCTGTATGCTGCTATTTTGGTAACCCTATGTTGGCTTTCTAATTTTTCACATATTAAAGTCTCAAAAAATTAGAAGTGGCCCAGACCTGGGCATGGTATGCGCTGCTAACACAGCCTTAAAGGCTGGAGAAGTCAGGAGGAGTCTATGAAGGAAGTGAAGCCATCACCTTCCTAACAACTTCCTGCCAGGAGGAAGTTTCTTTTTAGTACTTCATTCTCATAATTATTATAAAGTTCCTATAGTATTTAGGAAAATGAATTTCTGTACTTTTAATTCAATGTGTCAACACACCTTCACATTTGCCAAGTTCCCTTTATGTCTTCAATTTTTATCCATGTTTCTTTGGTGTCAAAATATTCTATCCAGCCAGTACAGGCTAACACAGTAACATTCAGGGCAGTGTATTTCAGTGCGGGGTCCTTAGATCACCTGCATCACAGTGATCCCAGATCCCTGCTACTCATGCACATTTCTGGACCCCACCCTACCACACCTGAAGCAGAATTTCTAGAAGTGGGCCCCTAGGATATACTTCTTAGGCTCAAGTCTTGCAGTTTCTATGTCACCTTATGTCCTTCCTTTTAAGAAACTGCCTTTCTAAAAATATTGATAACCATACTTCAGGAACATGCATACTCAGTCAACAGGCAGGTCCACCATTGTTAGGAAGTCCCACGCTAGAGCCAGTAATGCTCAGAAAAACAATCAAGTGTGAAGGTTAAAAAGCTCAAACCCTGGTTTAAGATCCAACTACCATTTCTCGGCAGTGTTTTTAAGCAAATTCAGTTCAGTTCAGTTCAGTTCAGTCGCTCAGTCAAGTCCGACTCTTTGCGATCCCATAAATTGCAGCATGCCAGGCCTCCCTGTCCATCACCAACTCCCAGAGTTCACTCAAACTCATGTCCATTGAGTCGGTGATGCCATCCAGCCATCTCATCCTCTGTCATTCCCTTCTCCTCCTGCCCCCAGCTCCCCCAGCATCAGGGTCTTTTCCAGTGAGTCAACTCTTCACATGAGGTGGCCAAAGTATTGGAGTTTCAGCTTTAGCATCAGTCCTTCCAAAAAACACCCAGGACTGATCTCCTTCAGAATGGACTGGTTGGATCTCCTTGCAGTCCAAGGGACTCTCAAGAGTCTTCTCCAACACCACAATTCAAAAGCACCAATTCTTCGGCGCTCAGATTTCTTCACAGTCCAACTCTCACATCTATACAAAAATTACTCAACCTTTTTAAGCCTCAGCTTCCCACTTGAAAAATGGGAAAACTAACAGTGCCTAACTCATAGAGTCATAGTAAGAATTAAATTAGGTAATGGTCTTAAAGCATTTGAAATGCCCAGCACATAAAAAACATTCAATAAAAGGAATCTACTCCTATCATTATGACTACTTGCAATTTTGATTTTTAGATTTTTTAAACTTAAAATTGGCAAGAAAATCCTGGATGTTCAAGCAATATAATCAGATATAAGGATAACAATCTAAGCTAACACTTGTCTGTACTGCTCTTGGGAATGTACCATGATACCACATTCCAAGAAAACAATCTGGCAGTAGAAAACAAGAGCCTTTGCAAGTTGTTTTAAGGTACAAGTCTTATAAAACATACTGTGAAATTGATCCATATGAATGTTATATTTTTATGCTATTGACAGTTTAATTTCTGATTGTCCATTGCTAGTAACACAATACAATTTATTTTTATACTTTGATCTTGTATCCTGCAATCTCACTAAATTCACATGTTAGGTCTAGTAGAATGTTGAGAGCCAGCAGACATCCTTGCCCTGTTCCCAGACTTATGGGGAAAGCATTCAGTCTGTCACTCTTGAGTATGATGTTAGCTTAGTAAACTTTTTGTATATGCACTTTATCAGAGTGAGGAAATTCCTTTATATTTCTAATTTCCTGAAGTTTTTTCCATAAGTAGGTATTGAATTTTGTCCAAATCTTTGCCTGCATCAGTTGTAAAATATGGCTTTAATTTTCTAGTCTGTTAATATGGTGAATTACTATGTTTGGTTTACCCAAGTTAAATCAACTTTGGGTTCCTGGGATAAGCCCACTTCATCATGAGGCAGTATGGATTAGCATTTTGTTACAGATTTTTACATCTATGTTCATGCAGCAGAAAAACATGTTTTTATTTCTAGTGTTTAGTAACTGGCATTTTCCTAGCTCTAAGGTACCACAGGATAGAGAGTAATTTCCCAAGACACAAATTGCATTTCCTAGCACGGCCTAGGTCTCTGTCAATATTGTCACTTAATGGCAGTCAGCAATACATAGCATCTTATTTATGAATGCTTGATTCATATAATAGTATGATAAATAGACATCTATTTGGTGGCTTTGCCATTGAATATTATTTATTTACAACTCATAAGTTTTCTCTCATTAAATTCCAAAGGCTAAATGGTAGCTTATGTCATGTTTTATGTATTGACCAAAAGTGTTTTTATATTTAAAAAATCAGTGTCCATGGTGCTTTATTCTCTAAGTGGTAACAGTTGAATATACTAAAGTAAATGCAAATAATCAATGTTTATGCTAGGGAAAACTTTATATAATAATGGTCATGATAACACTATGCAGCTTAGAAGGCAGTTTTACATGCCTCATCTCATTTGACCTATGTTCAGCATTATTAGCCCATTTCACAGGTGAAAAAACTGAGATTCAGAGAGCTTTCAGGTCTTTCTCATGCTCCCTCAATGAATAAGAATAAGTGTTTGAAAACATAAAATAGTTTTATACAGAGACAGAAATAATTAACTAGCAAATTCATAAATTCTCTGTATTTTAATTCCAATGGCTAAATGTTAGCTTAAAGCCATGTTTTATGGCTTGAAATGCTCTCACGCTTTAAAAAATAAACATTCACTGCACTTTGCTCCCTGCTGTAAGATGATAACATAGTCAGATGCCATGAAGGAAATAAAAATACAGCATTATTTACTGCTGCTGCCGCTGCTGCTAGCTGCTGCTAAGTTGCTTCAGTCATGTCCGACTCTGTGCGACCCCATAGACGGCAGCCCACCAGGCTCCCCCGTCCCTGGGATTCTCCAGGCAAGAACACTGGAGTGGGTTGCCATTTCCTTCTCCAATGCATGAGAGTGAAAAGTGAAAGCGAAGTTGCTTAGTCGTGTCCGACCCTCAGCGACACCATGGACTGCAGCCCACCAGGCTCCTCCGTCCATGGGATTTTCCAGGCAAGAGTGCTGGAGTGGGGTGCCATTGCCTTCTCTGTCATTATTTACTAGCAGGTATTAATTGTTCTAATAAAGAACTTCATTCAAACAAATGACAGGAGAGTCAGCAGTACTCCAATAATTGTGAATAGTGTAATTATTCTTCCTCAGTATATTCATTAGCCCTAATGTGGTCTTTAGGGCATATCTCCCCACAACCTGTTCTTTTCGGTCTTAAATCACATGCTCCTATTCTATCAGCCACTTGACCTCCAGTGTAAACAGCTGTTTCTTCTTTCTTTAAACTCTTCTTGGAAACTCCACTCAGACCAACAGAATGGTGCTCCTTGTGCGTGTGGAGCCAAACCCCAGGCTGCAGAGCTCCTGAGCCGTCTGCCAGTCACCACTTTCAGACCCCACTGAGCAGAAGAGTCTTAAGCCCGCATCAGAATCACCTGGAAGACCTATTAAAACACAGCTTACTGGGCCCCTCCCGGAGAGTTTCCAGGTCAGGAAGTCAGGGGTGGGGCCCGAAGATCAGCATTTCTTACAAGTCCCCAAGAACCTGACCCTGCTGGTCCAGACCACATGCTGAGCACTTCTCTAGTGGATGAATGACTGAGCATCTGATTTTCCGTCTTCCTTCTTTTTTCTCCAGAAGAATAGAAAAGAAGTTTATACATTAGATAGTAGATTAAAACTGGCCCTAATAACTTGACTCCTTCCCCCACCTCCTTGGAGCAGTTTCTCAGCTGCTCGCAATGTTGTCTCCCAGACTTGAAGAGCTAAGAATTCCCACCAAATAAAATAGCTCTCTACTTTCAGATTCTGAGTATATTTTTTAAGTTCACAGTGGGATGAATTGGAAGAGTGGGATTGACATGTATAGACCACTATGTATAAAATAGATAACTAATGACAGCCTACTGCATAGCACAGGGAACTCTACTCAGTGCTCTGTGGTGACATAAATGGGAAAGAAATCCAATAAAGTATGGCTACATGTATAACTGATTCACTTTGCTGCACAGCAGAAACTAAAACAACATTGTAAAGAATTTATACTCAATAAAATTAATTGAAAATAACAATTTAAAAAAACTGACCCTTGAAGAGCTTGTTTCTTTGCTCAATAGACCAAATAGTTTAAGAATGGCAGGTTTACAGTAAAGCCCAGGCCTTTATGAATTTTATAACTTTTTAATGTGGGAGCTCTTTGAGAGAGACCATCAGGAACATCTTTTTTTTTTTTTTTTCAGTTTGACGACTAAAAGAATATATACAAAAATGTCAACATTTATCTTTTGGAGACAGAATTGCAAATTGCCGGGAACCAGCCCCAGCTGATCCAGGGTATTCGAAGGAGAGACGGCCTAGGCGACTATTTATATGCTAATTAAAGATATAAAGAATAATAGAATGAGGATAGCTCAGTAGGAAAATTCAGTGGAGAAAAGAGGCTGAGTAGCTTGGTTTACGCGGGAGACCAATAAAACTTCAAGACAAGAAGTTTGCACCACTTACGTAGGCCGCAGGCGCCCTCTCGAATAGCGGAAGGTGTCCCACCCTAGACACCTTCTCGAGTGGGTCTTAGAAGCCCAGGCATAATTAGTAAGCGTGGTGGGTTCCGCGCTCCAGATGGAGACTCAGCTGGAAGTTAAAGGGAAGAATGACATGGGGAGACCAAGCGTTGGTGAGCAAGGCCTGTAGCTTTATTTTCAACAGGGGCTTATATACCCTAAGTTACACATAGAGGATAATAGGGGATGCAAAGTCAGCAGTCTTTGATTCTTATCAAAAACCAGGGTTTCTTTCCTGCAAATTTATCGTATACAAATGGTTTAGGTGATTTACATCATCTTCTGGCCAGAAGGCCTACTAACATTTTATGACTCTTGACAATGACTTATCAACAAAGACTTATTTTCTCTAAGAGTAATTATTTTAAGGTTTGGCGCCATCTTCTGAAGATAAAATTGCATTCCTATAGGACGGATGTGTAATGGGTTTACAACAAAGGAAAGAATTTATTACCTTAAGGGTCTAAAGTTACTAACACCGAGGACACTAATTTTTTCTACATACCAACTATTAATTAATACATGTTCAAGGATACAATTCAGGGGATGTGAAAACTTGGCAACAAGCATTGACTCATCAATGAAATCCTTTACTAGTTTATTCTGACAGTTTCTAACTCTCTGAGAGGCTCTAAGCTATTTGAATATCTTAAGCTTCCCGTGCCTCTTGAGGCTGGGAGACTGTAAACAATCGTATGCACAGCTGTAGGAGTCCGGGTAAACTTGTCAGGTGAGTTAGAGAACCATCTGAGGGGTTTGGATTTAAACACTCCTAATTGCCCAGGAACTTTATTAATTGGAGCTGTAAGTTAACTCTTTGACAGAGAGAGCGAGATGGTGGTAGGGGACAGCCCCAAGTAAAGTCAGAGGTGAGAGCACAAAGCAATACAGTAGGCAGACTCTGGTTTTTGGGGGGAAAATGCTCGAGAATATCCGGGCGGACTCCTGAGGCTTGATCCCGCCTTTGCGTATGCTGAGCCTCCTTCCTCATGACCTTTTTCACGAGTGGAATGCCTCACCGGCTCCCGGCAGCAAATAACAGTTTTGTGGGCTATCAGTATTTCTGCTCTTTACTTACTACAACAAATATAGTTAACTATGTAATACAAACAATCTTCCCTGGTGGCTCAAACAGTAAGGAATCTGCCTGCAATGTGGGAGACCTGGGTCCATCCCTGGGTCAGGAAGATCCCCTGGGGAAGGGAATGGCAACCCATTCCAGTACTCTTGCCTGGAGAATCCCCAAGGACAGAGATGCCTGGTGGGCTACGGTCCATGGGGTCGCAAAGAGTCAGACATGATTGAGTGGCTAACACTTACGTAATACAAAAATTCAGCCAGTTAAAATCATATATGTAAATTTGTCAGGCATGTTAATAAAGGCATAAGGAATAACTGAAATTTCTTCTTACAACTCTACAAGCTAAAACATTTAAGAATTTATTTATCTTTCATCACAGACCTAGGACCCACCTACTTCTGCCTCCAACCCTGTACATTACAGATCAAGCGTGAAGCCTGTTCGTAAGTCAAGAGGAAAATGGCAAGTTCTGAGATTTGTGGTCTCCTCTTTGGTCCATACACTCACTACCAATAATGCTGGTCTCTTCCAGCTACCTTCACTCATTCCTCTCAGACCTTCTCCTGGAACCAAAAATAAGGAACTACAACTTGTGCGTGCAATGTTCTCTGAACCTCTTTATGGACCAAGGAAGAGCATAACCCTGCACTGACTTCATTTTCATTCAGTCTCCAAGAACAGTTTATACAACCAACTCATGCATTTCCCAAATTTACTATAAGACTAGATTAAGTCACTGAAAAAAATTACCAAAGTAACCTCAGCTGAAAATCAAAATTTTGCCCACTTAAATTTTCATATGTATTCAAGTAACATTTCATAATATGAAAAACAACAAAAGCCAACTTCTGCCACTTTCAACTCCTGGTCTATACAAAATAATATTGATTTTTCTTTACTACACTTGCTAATTTGAAGAGACTTCTTTTAACTTTCATCATGGATTTTTTTCATTGCAAATGCAATATTGAGTTGAAAATTAAGGTAAGGTTTTCAGATTTCACATACCAATATTTTTCCTTCCTGACTGATTCACTTTAAAAACCCAAATAGCAAGAATTTTTTCCTGTGGTTTAAATAAACATACACACATCTACTTAACTGTGTAACAATGGAAAAGCCACATTTTCTTGATTATTGTTAATTCATTGCCAAATTAAAATATACACTGTCTCTTCCTACCACAAAAATTGTGCCTGAAACAAAATAATAATTCTGGTTTGTTGAACAAAACATCATCAAGACAAGGTTTTTCTTAATGACCTAAAATATGTGTTTTCTCTAAAGGAGGAAGAAATTTAAAAGACAGTGACAGCACAGTGTTTTTCCAGGAGATAGTAATTAGAAATAAATGACAGCTTCTGACAGAGTGGAAGCAAGAAGGCCCTGTTTACATCTTATGCTAACTACAGCCCAGGTTTATGAACCTTCATTATCCTAGAGTTATCTTTCAATCATATCCTACAAATGAATGTGATTTGTAGCTTTAGCTCAACTGGGATTTGAGACATGTGAGTGAGTTTTTGTTTTGCTTTTTTTTTATTTTAATCTGAAGAAGGAGGGTTTTCTTATAGCCAAACAAATTACAACATCAAAAAAGCAGCAGCAAAAAAAAAGCAGCAGCTATAGTGCTTCCTCTTCTGTTACCTCTTTTAAAGAGATGTCAGCATTATTCTGGGAAATCTTAAGCAAACTGAGACTCCGATGTAAACCTCTGTAATTCTGAACAGAACTCATCTCTAGGAGCTTTTCACTCTGGGCATGACAGTTCATCATTCATCCAAATGGGAAAAGCAATTTGCACAAATAAGCATGTGTGTTAAAAGGCCGAGAGAATGAGAGCACAACGCTCTGGGAGGTCTTCCCTTGTTCATGCGTGCATGTGTGCCAAGTCACTTCAGTCATGTCCAGTCATGTCCGACTCTGTGCGACCCTATGGACTGTAGCCCACCAGGCTCCTCTGTTTATGAGATTTTCCAGGCAAGAATACTGGAGTGGGTCGCCACGCACTCCTCTAGGGAATCTTCCTGACTCAGGAATCAAACCCGCATCTCTATGTCTCCTGCACTGGCAGGCGGATTCTTTACCGCTAAGGCCACCTGGGAAGCCCTCCCTCACTCATACCCGGAAGGTTTTGGTTCCCACACTTTCCATTACTTCCACGTATTCATTTGTAGCTAGCTGTCCAGCCATCCAGGCTTCCTAGGTGGAACTGGTGGTAAAGAACCTTGCTGCCAAAGCTAGAGACCTAAGAGACCCTCAGATTTGATCCCTGAGTTGGGAAGATCTCTGGAGAAGAGCAGGGCAACCCATTCCAGTATACTTGCCTGGAGACTTCCATGGACAGAGGAGCCTGGAGGGCTATAGTCCACGGGGTGGCAGAGAGTCAGACACAACTGAAGTGACTTAGCACGAAGGCACGCACAGCCAGCCAGCCTCCTCCAGCCACCCTCAGCCACACAACCCTAAGGGAACAGCATGAAAAAAAGAGGAGAGTCAGGGATTAGGAAATGTCAAAATCCAATTTGGCTGACCCAGTGGAGGAAAATGAAAAACAGCCACGCCTTATTGGCTCCAACAATGAAAGCCCCAGCAGTGGCAGGAAAAATGAAAGAAGAAAAAAATAAGTCAGCCACAGGAAAGAAGCAGGGCACAGAAATGGCACAGAACTGCAGAGAATGACAATCAGAGAAGACTCTTGGGGAAGGGCCAGAGTGTATAGGAAGGTAGGAGAACCCGTGAGCGAGGAGGGGACACAGCTAGACAAGAAGGCTACTGGAAGATGTCCACAGGAAGGGCATGGTGCCCACCAAACATGCCCAGTGGCTCGCATGATTATCACACCAGATTACTGCTTACCAGGTGTCAGCTCACTAGCTTAGTGGGCGATATGCTTACTTTATTGTTTTTTCTAAGAGATAATACATTGCAGAACACTTTCCTTCAACAGTTAGTAGTTTGGAATAATTCTAAGTATCCCATTATCTAGAAAATTCACTTTCCCATGATCCGTTATTCTCCAATCCAACTTTATAACTAATTTTATAATTTCTCTGCTACAAACTACATGCCTGTGTCCCCCACAAAAAATTCATATGCTGGCACCTAATCCCTAACAGAATGAATGGTATTTGGCGGTGAGGCCTTTGGGAGGTGATTAGGTCATGTAGGTGGGGCCCTCATGAATAGGATCAGGGATTTATATAAGAGACCCCAGACAACTCTCACATCTCTTACACCCTGTGGAGGACATAATGAGAAGATGGCTGTGTACAAACCAGAAAGCTCTCACCAAACACCAAATCTACCTTGATCTTGGATGTCCCAGCCTCTGTTAACTAGGTTCATAATGTTCTGTAATAGCAGTCAGAACGGACTAAAGACATTCACCTTTTTTAGTAGAAGTTCTTTTAGTGTAGCTCCAAGACTGAACAAAGGGGGTTCTCTGCTCATGAAGTGAAATATTCTGGCTGGTATCCACAGCACGATGAATCCACATGGTTCCAACCAGTTGAATTTTACACTTAACAAGGATTGGTTCTTTGTACCTATTTAATTCCCATACTACTGTAATGATGTAATTAAATTTTTAAAAATATGTACACTGGTGGAAAGTGAGTGCAAAGGAAAGAGTTCTCATGTAAACAGAATGGAATCCTTTGAAAAAAATTAAGTGAACTGGGTTTCTTTTAATTGCTGATTTTAAAGATGAGAAAAAGAACACATAAAAATCTAGAAATACACTGCATTGTCTTCTAAATGTCTTCAAACTCTTTCTTCATTTTAAAGAAATAAAAACAAGCAATTACAGAAAATGCAGGGGAAATGCAATTCACACAGATCCAAATTCAGAACAAAGATCTTACATCAAAAGCCTGGTAAAGGGACTTCCCTGGTGGCACAGTGAATAAGAAAGCCCAGTACTGGGGACACAGGTTCAATCCCTGGCCCAGGAAGATCCCACAGGCTGTGGAACAACTAAGCTTGTGTGCCACAACTACGGAGCCCAAGTGCTGCACCTACTGAAGCCTATGGACCTAGAGCCCGTGCTCCACAATGAGAAGCCCAAGCTCCACAACAAGGAGCAGCCCAAGCTCCACAACAGTGAGAAGCCCAAGCTCCAAAACAAGGAGGAGCCCAAGCTCCACAACAGTGAGAAGCCCAAGCTCCACAACAAGAAGAAGCCCAAGCTCCACAACAAGGAGGAGCCCAAGCTCCACAACAGTGAGAAGCCCAAGCTCCACAACAAGGAGGAGCCCAAGCTCCACAACAAGGAGGAGCCCAAGCTCCACAACAAGGAGGAGCCCAAGCTCCACAACAAGGAGGAGCCCTAGCTCCACAACAAGGAGGAGCCCAAGCTCCACAACAGTGAGAAGCCCAAGCTCCACAACAAGGAGGAGCCCAAACTCCACAACATGGAGGAGCCCCCACTCGCCACAACTAGAGAAAGCCCACGCTAAGCAACGAAGGCCCAGCACAGCCAAAAATAAATAAACAAAATTTTTTAAAAATCATGGTAAATTACCATACCTGCATGTATAATATTTTATGTGTTTAAAACACACATATATATATATCATTCTATGGCTGCATCCTTCAATCAGATTTTTTTTCCAATCAGCTTTTTTTTTTCTATCAACTATCAGCCCAATGACTCAGAGAAGATAACTTCCACCACATTTGTTTTAAAACTCTGAGAATAGATGTCCCCCTCCCACCAATTTTTAACCTTCAAAGTACACAATGATGCTGGTAAACTTCAGCATCTTTCATGTGTAGAATGGAGCTTTAACTCATCTAGCCATGTACTCAAGGATCTTTTTGTCCTTACAGTAAAATTTGATTGGTTCACAGTCCTGTAAGCATGGCTGCTCTTCTGTTTTTTGCAGAGGCAAAGTGTTAGTTGAACAATGGTTTTGAGACAGCTTATCTTAAGGGTGAAGATGGTGGGTTTCTTTGAGCTCTTAGACTTTCTCCTGAGATGTGTGAAGTAGAATAAGGAGGTGTGTGAGTCAAGTGCTAAGCCGCAGGGCTCCTCTATTCCCAGATAAATCTCTCCCTGAAGCAGTCTTACCATCACTTTGCATTTGGAAAGAACATCCTTCATTTGGTTTTGTTTCTAAATTGAACTTAAAAGTTCAGTGCAAACATTTCAAGCTCAATCCAAACCTGGCATGGAAAAATTTCAAACTGTCCTTTTCCTGCCATGACATTCTTTTTGCCATGGCCCATAAATGAGTGAGTTAATGAACTTGAGAAAGCATATAAATTGCCATGGTGGGTGTTCTGCAATAATCTTCATTCACTAAGAAGTGGGATTAAATAAAAGGCCTCCAAACTATGATTCATTTCTGTTTATCTGGTGACACAGTGCAAAAATGTCTCAGGAAGGACAGAAAATAGAGAGAAAACTATAGCCAATTATATGAGTCTTATTCTCCATTAGTTAGAAGGTGGACCACCAAGGTATTGAATAAAACCACAGAGGCATACCTTGTGAACATAATACCCAACTGGATCATTTCTAACAGCACCTTGCTCTATATAAAATTACTTTCTGCAATAATCATTACTTTCTTTATTTGGTTGTTTAGTTTTAATTTTTAAAATACATTCTAATTTAAAGATACGATTCAAATTCCATTCAGTATTTCAAGTATGAAATAAAATTTGCATTTACCAAACAAAACATCGTACCTCACAGTTCATCACTCTATTTCACTGTTTAAATTATAAATACAAAAACTCTGTGGTGTGTGAAATGAATTTCTGTAAAGAATGCCTTAGCCTACATTTTAATAGGAGTGAATATAAATCTGTTTGCTGTACTTGAAAATGAAAAACAAGCTTTCCCACCAAAAATGGGTCTTTTTCTATATATATGGTTTTTTCTTAGAAGTTGTTAAAGTTGTAAATATGTCTGCCCCACAACAGAAATGATATGGCTACCTCACTTGACCTCAACTGCAGCAACTGTTCAGAACTTACTACAACAAATGTACATGGGGGGAGGGAGTATTTTATCTTTGCCACTGTTTAGAATTGCAAGCACATGGTGATAATAAAAAAAAGCAGACCAAAAACTAGTCAAATTTGTATTGCTTTTCACCTCTCTACAAACCAGGTGCCCTCTCACCATCTACACCTAAGGCAGACTGCTCCCTAGACTCTGCTCCTGGCATGTTATTACCATCAGGCAAGGGCACAGCTATAATCTGAGGTCTAACAAGGAAGCTGCCTGAACTAGTGTTCCCATTCTGGTTGAATTCAAATATGGAAATCAGAGGGCAGCTCAACTCCAGGATATCAGTGGGAACCGATAAAATGCTGGGTGAATTTAAAAAGTGGTGTACAAACAAGTCCAGGTACCATTGGGTTATAGGAATGTTTTTAAAATAAAGTTCCAATTCTCACCTCTTGGTTAACTGACAAATGCCTTCTCGGGTTTTCACTTTTCGTTCTTGCTTATAAATATCTGTTGACTGAATGAAAGGATAGATGATCAAGGTGAGTCCATGAGAGAGGAGCTACTATTTATACATTGACTCAAACCCACATCTCTCAATTTTCTCAGAGAAATGCTGATGAAATGTTTTTTACAAGAAGCAAATAAGCAAGTCAATTGAACAGATGACCAACACTCAGCATCAACAGCATCTAGACTCCTGGTCTGAGTCTAGACCAGGAATTGTGCATGTGAGCTCTAGAGCACAGAAGGAAGCCCAAAGCCAAGGATGGCCACCTTCATGATAAATGCCAGACAGTGTCAAACAACTCTCTCTCTCTCTCTTTTATTTTGTAATGTTCTTCCTCAAGCCTTCAGTAAGCATAGTAGAAAAGTTTTTGTATACATATATATTTAGATATATGTATTATATATATATATATATATTTTAGGAAACTTACAAATTCTTCCCTAACTAAAAATTTTATGGCATTTTTATTAAATGCTAGATTTCCAATTAAAAAAAAATTAGATATGCAACAAACAACAAAGGTTTACTATATAGCACTGGGAACTCTAGCCAATATCTTGTAATAACCTACAATGGAAAATAATCTCAATGTGTATATGTATAACTGAATCACCTTGCTGTGTGTGCACCTGAAACATTGTAAGTCAACTATACTTCAATTATATATATAATTGGAGTATATATTATATATATATATATATCAAGGAAAACTTTTTTTAATTTTTTTTAAAAAATTAAAAAGCAGCTCTCTACCTTGTCCTGTAACCCTCACTGCTGACATGAGGAAGGTCAAGAAAATAAGCAAGTAGAATATAATTGAATCTTCCACTTTGGAAGGCTCAGCATATCCAACCTTGTCAGTCATGAAGACAGCGCTTCAGATCACGTTCAGTGTTCTTTCACTTAATCTTAAACTCTGACCCTGGAGCATTTATCATCTGTAAGGGTTAGCACCTGAACTTAGGATCAGACGAAAGCACCCATTCCAAGAGGAGTTCCTATGCTGCTGTCAGAATAAAGAGGTTTTCTCATTTTTAGACTAATCCTCCCACTAGTAAAGAATAAAAGTTTCTCATTTCTACCTTTCTTTCTGTTGATTTTATTACAAAACCCTTTGCAAGTGAAGGGAATAGAGAAGAAACTTATTTCAGATGAAAAATTGCTCCCTAACAGAAAGAAATACATGCACACACACAAAAATAGTAAACCCCAAGGTTTTTTGGTAACGGAGTTTTTTCCTCTTTATATTGGATAATGAATACACTGCTGAAGCCAAAATAAAAGCAATAAAAGAAATATACTTGGAGTATTTTTTTTAAGAGTTTGTAAAATCTCCAGCTCCAAAAAAGTAGAAGTGCTGCTAAGTCGCTTCAGTTGTGTCCGACTCTGTGCGATCCCATAGACGGCAGCCCACCAGGCTCCCCCATCCCTGGGATTCTCCAGGCAGGAACACTGGAGTGGGTTGCCATTTCCTTCTCCAATGCATGAAAGTGAAAAGTGAAAGTGAAGTCGTTCAGTCGTGTCCAACCCTCAGCGACTCCATGGACTGCAGCCTTCCAGGCTCCTTCATCCATGGGATTTTCCAGGCAAGAGTGCTGGAGTGGGGTGCCATTGCCTTCTCCGAAGAAGTAGAAGTGAGTTCCAGCTAAATTTGATTCTTTACACAAACTGCATTCAACATGTGGCATAAAAACTAAACCTACACATGAAATGTCCATGTAGTCAGATATGCAACCATATGGGTCAATATCACCTCAATGATTTCTTCATAAGTTTATTATAATTCTATTATTTACGTAGGTAAGATGTTATACCCAAGAAGAAAAGGAAAAAAAGAGCTAGAAAGTTCTTTTTCCCTTTACTCTAGAAGAGTTATACTTTATTTCAACATTTCTTATGTAAATGACTCAAAATATTTACATGCCATTTTCTCATCCACATAATCATCAGAGATGTATATAAGAAACAAATTTCACTGTATCCTATCCTCAAAATGACTGTGATATTTCTACTCATGAAGCTGATATGGTACGGGAAGAGATTCACAAATCTGCCAAGGGAGATAAAGGAGACAGAGCAAATATTTCACTCACAATAGCTAAATACTAGAGATCAAGGATTTCCCTGGTGGCCCAGTAGCTAAGGCTCCATGCTCCCAAATGCAGAGGACCCAATTTTGATCTCTGGTCAGGGAACTAGATCCCACATGCCGCAACTAAAACATCCTGCATGTCGCAAATAAAAAATCGAAGATCCAGTGTGTCACAATTAAGACCTGGGGCAGCCAAATAAATAAATTAATATTATTAAAATAAATGAAATTAGAGCTCAAACACATACGAGTGCAGCAAATCAAGTGTACCAATGTCTGCATGTGTGTACATAAATGAAAACACATGTTCACACGCTTCACAATTTTCTCAAAATGTAAAAATGGATTCTATTCCCAGAGTGACATACTGTTAACCTGGAAAAAAAAAACAAAACCTGAGTGAATCTTCATTAAGGTAAGGAATTAGTAAGAAATTCGATATAGTCCCTTATCCATATCTCCCACATCTCTGTAACTTCTTAAACTATTTCACAAAAAGTTCTCCAAAATCTTCTATTTGCTTTCATATGGGCCAGTTGTCATTGGATCTGCTATATATATAGTTCCAAAGGTAAAAAGTTGAAGAACTGATTCTTACCAGAGAAAGGAAACATTGTCCAGCTTCAATTTCCCCTTCCTCCTCCTGCAAGTTGAAATTCTTGCTCTAATCAGGCTAGTTCCAAACACATATGAAATGAACCCCAAGGAAGAGGAAATTAAGCATCACAGGTTGTGCTTCAGGATCATAATGAGACCTGCAAAGGTTTCTGGAACCCAGACAGTGGTCACCTTGCTAGGATACGTTTGCTCTTATCAAAATACATTTTCTTCTAACCAGTTGCAATAAAAGTAATAAGAACTAAAACAGTCATCTTTCTGTTTTCCTTTGCCCTCCTTTTTTCCCATTCTCTCTCTCTTTCTCTTTTTAACTTGAAGAGATACAGAAGATGAGGTTGCTTTGGTTACCATTTAATCAATCTCATCGCATACCATTTCACAAGTATGAAATTAATTCTGAGTGATTCTGATTAGAGCAACTGTACCCTATCTCTGATCAAGCTTAATTGCAACTCGATGCAGGGTCTCTGTCATTGTTGTATGTAAGTAATGGAGCCTGAATTTCAGCCAGCAGTGCCTTGTTAATGAATAAGACCGATGAGAGTCCTGTGCATTGTCTCCAGTGACCTCTTCTGCATCATAAAGAGTGAACTGCACTGATAAACACACTGAGATGGTTATTATCCATTATTCAGTTTCACAATCGACGAACACCTGGCACAGAGGCAGCCAGTCACTCTTTACTTCCCATCCGTATCTATGTGGGCTCTGAACTCTGACACGATACAGCACGCCAATTTCCCTTTAATAAAGGAAAGAAGTTATGAGGAAATGGCTGGGGGACCTCTGAGAGAGGTGCTGTTGCTGTTTTTACATTTCCTTGCTCTTTGCAAGGAATCGATTCTGACGGCTATTCTGCAAATGTTAGACATGGCTTTAAGAGAGGTTTTCAATGTTTTTCTTTTATGTTGAAGACTTAAAGACCAAGGAGCTCTGCCCCAGCTCCTGAAGCTGGCATGTGCTTAGTCACTCAGTCATATCCGACTCTCTGCAATCCCATGGACTGTAGCCAGCCAGGCTCCTCTGTCCATGGAATTCTCCAGGCAAAAATATTGGAGTGGGTTGCCATGCCCTTCTCCAGGGGACCTTCCCAAACCAGGGATCAAACCCAGCTCTCCCACATTGCAGGCAGACTGTTACTGTCTGAGTAACACACACACACACACACACACACACACAAAGGCAAATCCGTTGCATTTTGCTTAGTCCTGGCTACTCATGGACTTAGAATTAAACTAATTTTCTTCTGGTCCCCTGGAGTAGGAAATGGCAACCCACTCCTGTATTCTTGCCTGGAACATTCTACGAACAGAGGATCCTGATGGACTATAGTCATCCGGGATCTGTCAGACACAACTGAGCATGCAAGCATGTTTCTGATTTTATAAATTTTATAAATCCTTATATCCTGCCTTCAACTTACTTTAAGAAAGAAGACTGCCTGCCTTAGAAATATTTCATATTTCTCTTATCCTTGCATGATCATAGTTAATTTATGATCATTTTATTGTATGAAAAAGTTCCAGTGAAGATTTTTTTCAGCAATAGTTCATAGGCAAGTTCTGAATCTAGAGGACAGGAAATCTCTATTTTCTGGACAGCACTAGATACATTTTCCTTATTCCAACAACTTCAAAGGTTGAGGAGGACGCTGGGGGAATGAGAGAGAGGAATCACAGGATATTGGAGTGTATGGCCTCAGAGCCTTAATATATAGTTTTGCCAGTTTGAAGACTGTGTGTGTGTGTGTGTGTGTGTGTGCACTCAGTCACTCAGTCCCACCCAACTCTTTGCGACTCCATGGACTGTAGCTCGCCAGGCTCCTCTGTCCATGGAATTCTCCAGGCAAGCATACTGGAGTGGGTTGCTATTCTCTTCTCCAGGGGACCTTCCCAAACCAGGGATCAAACCCAGCTCTCCCACATTGCAGGCAGACTGTTACTGTCTGAGCCACCAGGAAAGCCCTTGAAGACTCTAAAGTCAGCTTAAGCTGGGGAATCTCAGCATGTCTAAAAAAACTGGCTTGTGCCACCCAAACTCAAAAAGAACAAACGAGTATCAGAAAGGCAATTTAGGTACACACCTGAAGATGATCTGCTGGATTCATAGGTGCTCAACTAGAAACAGGCCCACAAGCTTAAAGGCAGTGGTGACCAGCCTCTGCATCCAGTGGCTGGTTCAAAAGTGTTAACACAGATATACATAGCTCCCTCTCCAGCACACACTCAAATCTTGCACACGTTTTTCTCAACATCTCTTTCCAGCACCAAAAAAAAAAAAAAAACCAAACGACACAAAACAGAAAGGGATACATTCTTTTCCAAAATGTTACTTCAGTTTTACAAGTATGAGGATAAAAGAAAACACACTTTTATCAAAGCTCAAACTGGCACCTGAACATTTCCTTAAGTTTATACAAATGTGAGTGACTTAGTCAGGCAAGGTCAACAACTGTAGATTTCACTCCATTAAATTGTTGTCCTGTTATAATTTTTCAAAAGCCCCAGAAGGTAAGAGGAAACACATAATGGCAATGTACTGGCTGTACCTCCAAGGGTCAGATCGTGTTGACATTGTGGAACCAAGCCCTTCTCAATTCCGCCCTTTTGTCCCACCATTAGAAAAGCACCCATGAGAAGCACAAAAATGAAAGTCAAGAAGAATGGAACATTCCTAAGATAAAATGACTACATTTTGTTCAGGCAGGCAAATGATAATGTGCCATTTTCAAATACACTCAGATAGAATGAATACTTTGTCATTCTATGGTTGGTTTTGTTTTATTTTTTCTGTTTGCAATCCTGTCCCAGTTCTCCCAGAAATGCTTGGCCAAGGGGGGGAAAAAAAAAAAAGATGCCTTATAAACTGAAATCCGATTGCCCAAAATCAAAACCTGTGAGAATTCAATCTCACAGGTCTTTATTCTCAAGGTAGACTCAGGTCAGGGTCATTCACCATTTTTCATCCATCAAACGAACAAAACTGTTTTTCAAGAGATTGGTGAGTTGATCATCCTCATATGGTGTTGGTGGTATAAACCGTCTAAGGCTTTTAGAAAGTCATTTGACACCTTGTGTTAAGAACCTAACATTTTAATATGCATGGCCTTGCATTCAGCTCTACTCTTACAGCTATGAGTCTCCATCTTCAGTGTACCTTAAAGTCTCTAGAACTTTTATTTAAAAGGCAGATTCCTGGACCCTGATCTCAAAGATTCAGATTCTGCAGGTCCGGGAAGAGACTCCTGATATGTATTTACATCGGATTCAGATGGAGTCAGTTAAGTTCAGTTCAGTTGCTCAGTCATGTCCGACTCTTTGCAACCCCATGGACTGGAACACGCCAGGCTTTCCTGTCCGTCACCAACTTCCAAAGCCTACTCAAACTCACGTCCTTCAAGTCAGTGATGCCATCCCACCATCCCATCCTCTGTTGTCCCCTTCTCCTCCCACCTTCAATCTTTCCCAGCATCAGGGTCTTTTCCAATGAGCCGGTTCTTCACATCAGGTGGCCAAAGTATTGGAGTTTCAGCTTCAGCAACGAACACTGAGGACTTCCAATGAACATTCAGGACTGATTTCCTTTAGGATTGACTAGTTGGATCTCCTTGCAGTCCAAGGGACTCTCAAGACTCTTCTCCAACACCACAGTTCAAAAGCATTAATTCTTTGGTGCTCAGTTTTCTTTATAGTCCAACTTTCGCATCCATACATGACTACTGGAAAAACCATAGCTTTGACTAGATGGACCTTTGTTGGCAAAGCAATGTCTCTGCTTTTTAATATGCTGTCTAGGTCGGTCACAGCTTTTCTTCCAAGGAACAAGCATCTTTTAATTTTATGGCTGGAATCACCATCTGCAGTGATTTTGGAGCCCAAAAAAATA
>NW_011494713.1:2344004-2344478 GCF_000754665.1 Bison bison bison
AGTGATTTTGGAGCCCAAAAAAATAAAGTCTGACACTGTTTCCACTGTTGCCCCATCTATTTGCCATGACGTGATGGGACCAGATGCCATGATCTTAGTTTTCTGAATGTCGAGCTTTAAGCCAACTTTTTCACTCTCTTCTTTCACTTTCATCAAGAGGTTCTTTAGTTCTTCAGTTAGGGTGTCACAATATAAGAAGAGCTCCTCCAGAAGGGTCTATTCCCAGGAAGCAGTCAAAAATGTAGAGAAATATTTTTTTGGTAAAGCTTTTGATCTCAACTCTTATTTCTAATGTTGGGAAATTGTAAACAACCTAAATTACACAAATAAGGAAATGGTAATAGTAATTATGGCACATTCTTATGAAAAATTATAGCCATTAAAAATGGACTTTGGGGATATTTAATAATTTGGGAAGATGCCAAGTGAGAGAAATCAAGAGGCAAAATTATGTATACTATATATATATATATA